>NC_135235.1:612931254-613252682 GCF_051348905.1 Ranitomeya variabilis
ATGCTGAAACCTGCAGTGACCTCACACGCACCAGCTCACAGAATGCCACAATGCGCTGTTATTGGAATACAGCACTGACATGGCTTGATGTGAAAAACACCAATCCCCCTCGGGATGGTCTTAAATATTCTACAGCAGCACATTTGTGTCCTAAAAGCTTTCTTAGAGAATTAAAGGCAGACTTCTGAATTTTTATGATGGGCAGCAGTGGTCAAATCCCAACGCAAAGTCTGAGCAAGTCTTCTGCATATTTCAGCCCTCCACGGTTCCACACAAAGACAGTACCTGTAGGGGCTAAATATTCGCTTCCATGCTTGTTGTTATTTTCTTACGGTATCAATGCTAGTCTATGTCTGGCAGCATAAAAAGTTTGTTGGTTATTCTCCATAAGTAGATTAATACATCTATTAACTAATAATTAGTAAAAAATACTCAAATTCGGAAAAAATTGAATATTGGCCCAATATCCTCTTCTCATGGTCCCAGAAACTTCCCTTGCTGTGTTAGAGAAAGAAATTGAGTAGATGTTGAGCGGATAGGCTTCACTGTTGAGGTCTCAACAGATAGAGATGTCAGAGGACACTTGAGATCGTAGAATAGATGAATGCGGTTTTATTTTCAACGCGTTTCGAAATGCACTCACGTCTTTCATCAGGAAAACCACAAATCTCTCTTTTATTCAGAAACTGATTGTTTGGCTCAGTTTATTCGCTAAGCCAGCCTTGTTCTTTGTCACAATCTATACAGTAACAGAGAAGGGGGCTGGCTTAGCTTATTAGCTGTGCCAGCCAGACGGTCCCCTTCATCACATCAACGATAAAGACAGGAGGAAGAATTTCACTGTCAGAATGTCAGTGGAAGTCAGGCTTCAGTGTCTATGAGAGGAAATCTGAAATCAGTCCAATAGTGTATTATTTTGAAAAAAAAAAAGTACAACTTTACTTTTTTTTCAATTTACATTCAGCCAACAACCGAGAAACTTTATATATTGATGGACAAATCCTTTAAGGGATTATAAAAAATGGCTGCTTTCTTCCAAAAACAAAGCCGATCTTGTTTACAGATTGTGCCAAAAATGACAACTTAGCTCCTTTGAGGTGAATTGTGTAAAGGTGCAATGCCACATAAAACCTGTGCACAGGTAGCTCCAATTTCTGAAATAAGGCATCCATATTCTCACAGAGAGAGGACTGTCATTTGTCATAAATATGCATTTTTTAACCTGGCATAAATTCTGCCATTCTCCTGAGTCCAGCGTTGTTTTGCTTGTGTTCCTGAGCCTCCTCACTCCAGAGATATGACCTCCTTTTCCCTGTACATAAATCCAAATTTTTAAAAGCAAGTGCTCCTAAAAATGACTCTACAAGGAAGAGATGAGGGCCAGTCACATTTGACTGTCAAGACTAGATGTCATGGGTTTACCGAGACAGAAAGGAGCCAGAACACCGCAGTGTCTGATTCCTCCTACTCCTGCACTGATAAGAAGTACTTCACCTTCATATTAAACGGTTCAGGTTTCTTTTAGCGGTGCAGGAGTTAATCTGCTCATTTAAGAGTGCCTGGAAGCTTTCCTGCATTAAGACTCTCAGGTGTTCACTGTTAGCCACTCCCATCTCCTATATAATCTGGGCCCTGGCTAGCAGTCGTTGTCAGAGCTAGCTTATGCTGCATGGCTGGAGGTTGTTCGATCTTATTTGAGAAGGCATTTGGCGGATTTATCTGTAACGGTTGCTAGGTTTTTGGTGTGTGTTAATTCCTCTTCTTTTACTACTTTGGTTTTGCCCCATCCTCCATTCCCTGGTGTATACCTTTGTTGTTTGTGTGAGTATGTGTGATTGGTATTTTCCTTTATCCCTGTTTGTATTGCCGTGTTATTCTGGTTAGTGTATTATGGTACACTACTGCTCCCCTCTTCCCTGGGTGGGGGAAAGGTACAGATTGAGGGCAGATTCAGGAGCTAAGGCAAGGTACGTGGCCCGGCGGATTCACTAGGGTGCCCCTAATGGAAAGGATCCCCTAGTCCCAGGACACCCGACAACGGAGTTGTGACACTAGATTTATGTACAGGGAAGAACTGGTGATATCTCAGGAATGGAGAGACGCTGGAACAAAAGAAAAACAGCACCGTATTCAGGAGAACAGTGGCATTTACACTAAGTAAAAAAAACATATTTAAGGCAAATGACAGTTCCTATTTAAGAATTATAGGGAGAAAGGGAGCCACAAAGAATGAATAATATAGACCCAAAAGACTCTTAAATTGCCTAATGCCCCCTACAGTCTCTTGTCCACAATGTTAATTACTAGGCTAGTAGAACTAACTAGAAATGCTGAATGATCTCCATAAAAGTCTAATATTAGCGGAAACGACATAAATGGGTTGGGAATCAATTATATTGTCAAGGCAGTAGCTGGATTCATACAGCAATACTGCATATTATTACTGTATATGTATTTTCTGCCTAATTAGGGTCTGCAGATGTGAGTGAGGGGTGTATAAAGGAGTTTTTACATACTTCCATATAGCACATCGTTCATAGAGATCAATGGAAGCACCATTGTGTTATGTCTTCACCTTCTATATGGACATTGTGCTCACTGCGCTCGTTTTTCTTTTCTCCTTTTCATCTCCATTCATTGTCATTTACAGAACGCCTTATAAGAAAAACTGGCTGCTTTTGCAGATGGATGACAAGGTGCAAGGGGTTTTGGGAGGGGGCGCAAGTGTAATATATATTGTCGCTGTAAACATTAAACAGCCTTTGCATCATGGTAATGAGAATGTATGGAAAGTGCTGATTACGTTTGGAAAAATCCAGTTCACCCTGCATATTCGGCATAACAAAAATAAAAGCAGCGCTCCAGGGATTAATAAAGTATTTTTTTTGCAGATTGCATAAGCACTACGCAAGTGTGATTTATACCTCTGAGCAGAGCAAAAATTTAATTAAAAGAGGAGGGGTTGGCAACCTTTTAATGTTTTACACTTTTTTTTCCTCCCCCTCCAAAACTTTGTTTTATAGTGCGCTTTGTTGAAGTATGAGATGTCAACGTGTTCCTTGGATTGAGTCTTCCCATTTAACCCATTTAGCTGTAGAAGTGTATGTGTACTCGACAACATGGCGTAATTTAGATGCCGGCATAGCCGCCGAGTTTTTCCTGGTGAAGCTGGTTCAGGAACACTCTGGCGGTCGTTTTCCTGAGGTGGCTTCAGCGATGTTCTTGTGGCAGCTTTTACTCTATACTGTGAAAGCCAGAACACAAAGAATGAGTAGTTATTTATTTTTTTTCTTTCGAACATACGACGGAACATGTGCACAGCAATGTCGATTTGACATTGCTGTGCACTATGTTCATTTTATGCGGCATGTACAGAGAGAACAGGGAATTTGAACAAGCACACTGCTCAGGAAAGTGAGAGCTATGATTTGGAGAACTGCTCTGGAAACTGCTGATTCTGGGTCCTGGTGATTGTGATTATGAGGACTGATAAGAGCAGCACGATCAGGAGCCTAGATAGAAAGGCAGAAACTTGAGAAGCTAACTGCTTTATAGAAATCAATGGGTTGGAAAGAGCTGATTGGAATGTTAGCAGTTAACTCCTCTCCTGGAATGAAAATACAGCTCCAACTCAGCCATACCTTGGATGCCAAGCTCAATGGAAACAAGCTTAACACTATGTAAGATAACAGCAGATGAATGAAACCAGATAAAAAATGTCAATTGCAAACTTGCTTATTGTCATGTTGCATGACTAACTGAAGTAATTTAACAACTTAACCCCTTTTAAAGAATATGGACACCTATGGGAACATTTTTATTTAAATTCATGAATTTTCGGCCAAAAATATTTTTTGCCAATTTTGTTCTATTAAAAATATTGCACTGTTTGCCTTCTGTAGCCTCTGTGTTTTCTGGCTACAGAATGAGTTAACTAAGAATCTATCAATCAGCTGGCTCTGATGTGTAACTCTTTTATCTGTCTTTTACTGAGCTTGTTTAAGCTAATGTATGATCACTTGAGAGTTCGTCTCTCTTCTGATATGCTTATAAATTATGTCTGCAAGGAGCTCAAAAATAGAGAAGAGATACAAGTCAAAACAAACTCATTGTTGATTTATTGGATTCCTAGACGACCTTCCACCAATTTTCGCTTGTTGAATTGGACACAGGATGTAATAGAGGATGCAGATATGAATAAAACATTTTTATTTTTTCTTAATTTCGCCTTTCAGTAGCGGAGATATTATAGATAAAAGTATTTGGCACCTATTGAGTTAACTTTTTAAAGTCCAAGTGGGTGTTATCAAATAGTTTTCACTGGGGATGTGTACTGTTTTACCCGATCAAAAGCAAGCAGCAAAACTCAAGGGAAAGAACAATCCCAACCATAGCTTAGAGCAGATTTCCCAGTGTGTGAAATGTAATGATACAGCTCCGATCTCTTGGTCCAATGTTTCGGGAGGATGAGCAGTGCAGCTGAGTTTAGCTGTGTCACATTACAAGAAGCATGAAAGAAGCTTGCTAGACCAACACACTTTTTTGGTCTCTGTCGAGCTAATGGAGCCCTATCTATATGTCTGACACATACTGTAGAAGGTTTTCCCTGTTTATACACCAAACATAAGGCTCAAACGCAATGTTTGTCTGCATATTTTCAGTATTAAGTTCTTGTTACAAGGAACATACTTAGTATTCACAACAACAGAAATATAAGCTCAAAATGCTACGGTACAATATGATGTCCTTACGTCAAAGCTGGGAATACCAAATGACATGGAGTATTAGATGGCTTGAACGGCTGCCCACTTCTAACCCTGCTGAGCTTGGGAATGCAAAATGGCTTAATTAGGCATAACGCCTGTTTATTTTTTTCTGCCTAATTAAAGTCGGTCTTTGATTTCCATGGTAGAAATCCCAACTAGTTTGCATAATGTTGGGCCAGCGATGACTTCCGATTACCCATTGGTTGCACTTGTCTATTTGCCAAGCGAGCCCACTTTAAGGATAAGAATTAAATCATGACATAGCAGGACGGCAAAAATTAAACTGTACTTATACATCTATCGAGGGAAATCCGGAGCTGAAATATTATGGCATATGAGAGCGATCAGCTTCCAAGATGAGATCATCGTTGTGCTTCTCGAGCCTTTGCCAAGAACAGATCTGTCCCCATATGGCCAAACACCAGTCTTGTCTTCAAGAGGCGATGCTAATGTCAAATCCGTTGCCAGGTTGTAACTACCGCGGATGTTTACAACCAAGTCTGCTGTATTAACCCATGCACCGTCATGTAGTTATATTCTATGGCTGGGAGCTGTTGCATCAATTAGAAATCTACTACTGGGTGAAAACTGTGCTAACTAGTGCAAGATTTGCAGATTTGATCACCACTAATGCCTCATTTGGGTTTGTCCACCTGCTTTTTGAGGATTGAACACAGGATCTCAATGAGATTGAGATCTGGAGGAGGGGGGTTGTTGGCCATGGATCCAAGATTTCAATGTTTTACTCACCGAGCCACTTAGTTGTTACTTTTGCCTTGTGACATGGTTTCCATCCTGCTTGTTTATCACCAAATTGCTCCTGGATTGTTGGGAGATTAGTTCTTGGAGGACGCTTAGATCCCATTCTTTATTTATGGCAGTGTTCTTTGGAAAAATTGTGAGTGAGTCCCCTCCATGGATGAAAAGCCCCCACACATGAATGGTCTCAGGATGCATTACTGTTGGAAGGACAAAGGACTCCCTTTTTTAGCGAACAGTCATTCTTCTACATGTCCCAAATAGATAAAAGGGGCTTCATTTACGAAAATAACTACCCAGTCCTCTGCATTCCAATCCCTGTACTTCCCGCAGAATATCAGTTTGTCTTTGATATTTTTCTTGGAGAGACGTGGCTTCTTCCGTTCTTGACACCAAGCCACCTACAAATGTGTTCGCCTTACTGACTCCTCCCTGCTGCCGTTCCTGAGCAAGCTCTGCACTGGTGTTGAACCGATCATGTGGCTGAATCCTCTTTAGAAAATGGCACTCGCTGGACTGTAAGCAGGTCATTTTGTGGCAGGGCTGAAATTCAGTGGAAATGCAGCTCTTGTGATTAAGGTGATTTTCATGGTAAGGAACAATTTTACAATTTTTTTAAATTCATCTGATCACTCTTCATGACAATGTAGAGTTAATTCAAATTGCGACTATAAAACTGAAGAATTAAACTTTGTGAAAACCAAAACTTGTGTGAATCTCAACATTTTTAGCCATGACTGTACAGTATACCCCTCATGATGGGTCCCATTGACCTATAAAGTGGTCCTTATGGTTTCCTACGACACATTGAGCAATTTTGGACAATGCTGTTGCTGCAATCTATGAGGCATTCAAGAACAGCTACATATTGCTAGGTGCAGCCAATTTTGACACGGGGCTAGCGTGCCATTACACATATGTGGTTATTTATTTGTAATAACATAGCTATTTACACGGGTAATGATGATTGATTTTGAAGTTTTACCGAGAAAAATCCTGCTAGAATAAAATCAATGAGAAGATTACAATGCCTGGATTATGGCTGCTTTTGATTTGTAATCACCATGATGAAAAAGCTCTTAAAGTGAACTTGGCACCATCGCGGTCTGATATGAACCATGAGCCTCTTGTGCACAGGGTAGACACTAATTGTACCCTGTAAATGAAGCTCCAAATTGAGCACTGTACTTTGAATTTCTGAGTAGAAGAAGCGCCTGCCGAGCCCAAACCAACATCTAGAGGGGATGAACTAGTAGTTCTTTATCCTCAGCTTCCCACTGCTCATATGATGGACTTGACATTGCTTCTTTTTCTGACTGCAGATCCTAAATTCATAGTTTCAGGGAATATCTGAGATTAGCATAGTTTCTATATGGCCTCTAAGTCTCTGTTCACACCTGTGTTCATTTCTGTCATAGGAGTAAAATAAAAAATAATAATAGTAGTGCATGATGCCTGATGTGAAGAATTCCAATGGTGCCTGTTAACTACAAAGGGGTTAGGTGGGTTATGGACCTAGCATGTCATCAGAGAATCTGCATTGAAAGGTTTGTGCACATGACATCTTTTTCCCGTGGGAAAACCCGCCTTGTTTTTCAAGAGGATGACACTTCAGGAAATGCCAGTGTTTTTTTTTTGTTCTTAGCAATCACTTGATGTTTTTGACAGCCAGTGTTTTTTCTAGCTTTTTTGTGACATCTTTTTTTACATTTTTTTTTACTCCATTCAACAATGAAGAATCAGTTGTTCAGGAACTGAAAAAGACATAGTCCCTCTTTTGAAAGTTTTTTGAGCTTTCCTATTGACTTCTCTTGTAAGTATGGAGCATCTTCAGAGCTGAAAACACCTGAAGAATAGTCCGGTGGCTTCTTTTAACTGCTTTGCGTGTTCCGAAACCTGATGCGATCAGGTCACTTTTACATTGAAATACATATGTTCATTCTTTTGAGCTTTTTCAGGTGGTTTTCAGGTTGAACCTCCTGAAAAGAATGTCGTGGGCACATACCTTAAAGGGAACCTGTCAGGTCCCCCATGTCCTCCAAACCAATGGCATTCACCTATGTAGGACTAAATTCCCTGCCTAACCAGCCCTGTATAATGCTATTCAGTGAAAACGAGGATTAGAAAAAGCATTTATAATGTCCCCGTTTGCTATGTTAATTAAGGCTTTGATTAGTCGATGGGGCGTTAGTTTCTTCAGACTAGTCAACCCTTTTTCCATGTTCCCTGTGGGCGTGATAACATAATTTGCAGGAACAGACATCATCATCTGCTCCTGCAAATATTGTGCATGCGCGCCGTTCAGTTCGGCAACACAGCTGGCACAATGACGTGAGTGAAAAAAGCGATGCACATGCGCAAGATTTGCAGGAGCTGGTGATGATGTCAGCTCCTGCAAATTATGTTATCACTCCCACAGGGGCGTAATAACATGGAAAGACGGATGAATAGTCTGGGGGAAACTAATTCCCCATCGACCAGTCAAAGCCCTGTTTTGATGGATACCATGATGGAAACACAATGGAGTCCATCGGGTACAAAAATAAGAATCTGGGTTCCTTTGATGGGGATCTTGTTGAAGCGTAGAGTGGAATTGTTGGCTGCGAATAGAGTTGACCATGATGGAAACACAATGTTGTCTATCTGTAACGTTGATAGATGGGAAAAAAATAAGAATCTAAGTTCCTGCGATAGAGATCTTCTTGATGCATAGAGTGAGGGTGTTGGTGGCAAGTATAGTTGACCATGAAGGAAACACAATGGTGTCCGTTAGATACAATAAGTAGAGGGGTAAACAGAAGAAGCATTGGGGATGTTTCGGATAGTAGAAGGCTCCTAGTTCTCTGTACTGGGACGATCAATGTGGCCACTGGACAAAGGTCAAAGCATTCCTGCGAATTTTCTTGCTCAAGTCTACAGACAAGTATCTGTTTGGGACACTAGTCTTCATCCAGCATGACGTTTGACTTTTGACGTTCATCATACATTTTTGAACTCGCTTAGGAAAGCAAGGAGATCAAAACTCAATGTTTAACGGGATCTACTGTGAACTTCCAAGTTTAGTCCTATTTATCACATCTCTTGTAGTTTGGATCGTTCATCACTCTGTAGAAGTTGGAGTCAGTCTCAAAGTGACACCATTTTTTCATTGCTCTTAATTTGGACTGTACCTCACTATCTTTCATGATTTCTTGCAGAATGGACTGTGAAAAATTCTGTCCATATTATTATTTAACAGCCATTGACTTGATCTTGAGCCATGGCGTCTTGATGGGTGAATGATCTGTAGAAAGATGAATCTTCTGCAAGCCTGGATAGGTCCACCAGGCTCTTCTCTGCCATTACCTTGATTGTATCAAGCCATCAGGTTGTTGATCTTCCTCTTTGCCTTCTTCCTTGTATTCTCCCAACCATGGTGTCTTTATCCAGTGATTGCTGCCTTCGAATGATGTTTCCAAAGTAGACAAGTCGTAGCTAGATGATCCTTGCTTCGAGTGACATGTCTGGCTTGATTTGTTCCAAAATTGATTTGTTTGTCCTTCTTGCCATCCATTGTATTGATAACATCCTTCTCCAGCACCACATTTTGAATGCGTCAATTCTTCTTATTTCTTGCTTCTTAACCGTCCAGGTTTCACATGGATATGTTACTACAGAAAAGCCCAAATCATGTTATAGTTGTGTCTTTGTCACCAGTGAAAGGTCCTCTATTTCAAGACCTTGTCCAGAGACTTCATTGTTGATATGCCCATAGCTATTCTATTGACTTCCAGTGTCGTCGCTGCATCTTGGTCAAAAGAGGAGATCAAAGGACTATTCGTGTACAAAACTGTATGAAATTAAAAGGACCAAAATAGATATATAAATTATAGTGCTACGACTTTAGGTTAATGTCGTACCTTTAATGAGTCTTCGCTATGCAAATTATCTGGAATCAGACCGTCGGCTTTAAATCATTATTCATTGAATTTTTTTTTTTACATTTCTTACACCTTTTTTTCCCTCCTGGATTTGAAGCACATAACATCTATCAGCAATGAGGTCACACAGGAGAACTTGGCAGTGCGGGGGTGACAGGAGAATTTTTGGAAAAGTCACTGTTCTTACCTGGGTAATAAATCAGTCACAATCCGCTTCCTTCCCTCTGAGCTGCATTTATGCAAGTAACACTTTCAGCTTTCTCAGAACAAATATTTCACCAGCGGAGCAGGTTTAATGCGGCTCGGGGCGCTAGCTGGCTCCGTTTTACTGCCGCGAAATGTCAAGTTTTTTTTTCCCTCTCGTCATTCATTATTGTTTTTTTTTATTTCTAAAATCCTACCTGATTCTAGCGAGCAGCGGCCAATGCAAGGTGCAGCGCCGTTTATCTTCTATCCAGATTTGCCCAAGCCCGAAGTGCGGGATGGAAACGGTACTTTATGTTTAGGCCGAGCTGTCACCGGCGTGGAGCGCTTGCAGGAGCATTAGGTGAGGAGATATAGGAAGCAGTTATTGAAGTAGTTAAAGGGTGAGTTACGGAGCGCAGTAATAAGGATAGATTATAGCGGAGCATTCCTATAGGAACCGGCTGGGAGGTAGGACAAAGGAGAATGTTACTTATTACTGAGCTTCGTTTTATGGGGATTTGTAAGCGCAGATCAGGAATTACAGGAGATTGCTGAATTTATTATGGAAGTCTGTCCACGGCTTTATGGAGAATCCATAGTAATAATAAGGCGATGTGGAAATCATTGCTAATAAGTATTCTAATGTCAATTTAAAGAAAAGCACACTGATATCGAAGGGGGGTTCTGCCGTTTACTACAACATTGCATGTCTGGAATAAATTAAAGAGATTCATTTGTGAATAATTTTTATACTAAAAGTCCTGAAGCTCTATGGTTATTTTAAAGTAAATAGCAGGTTTATAACACAGAAAAAAATCTCTATTTCATCCTTTTGGATTCTATGTGATCCCTGGGTGTTGTTGGTGGATGATTCTGGACAGAATCAGTCTCCTTCCTCCTCTGGCAGCTGACAATATACTTCTTCTCTGCAAGGTGTCTTCATAGCTGTGGTAGAATTGTTGCTCCTTCCCTGACAAGCAAGCCAGAAAGCTGTTTCTGTCAGAGGCTCTGAGGCAGGGAATAGGCTCTGGACAGAATCATTCTCCTTCTCCCACTGGCAACTGAAAATATACTTCCCCTCTGGAAGGGGTCTCCTCAGCTACTCCAGAAACTTTTCTCCTTCCTTGACCAGCAAGCCAAAAAGATGTTTCTAACAGAGGGTTTGATGCAATGGGTGGGCTCTGGACATAATCAGTCTTCTTCCCCTTCTGGCAGCTCATAACTGTATTGCAGTATTCTTCTTATACTATTATATGGTTGTATATTTTTGACACAGCAAAGTAGTGCTGAATATTTTGGTAATGCTAATTTTTTGAGGGATTCTCCCAGCACAAAATGACTGTTCAAATGAAGCGCATGTTCTCTGTGCACCCTTGTCAAATGCACCTTCTCCTACCTTGATTGACAGCTCTGCATTTACAGGAGACAGAGTAATGTACAGAGAGAGGAAAAATCAGTAGGTGGGAAGGTGCACTGAACGTCTTAGCCATGAGAAGGCAGCACTGAGCGCCTGTGCTTGGTTTAAACAGTCATTTTGAGCTGACAGAGTCCCTCAAAATCAGTATTACCATAATATTCAGGACTACTTTACTGTGCTGAAATTATACCACCATACAGCAGAATAAGAAGAACACTGCAATACAACTGTCGGCTGCCAGATGAGGGAGGCGATTAATTCTGTCCAGAGCCCACCCCCTGCGTCAGAGCATATACTAGAAAGAACTTTGTGGCTTGCTTGTCAGAGAAGGAACAAAGTCTCAGCAGTGGCTGAGAAGACACCTTCCAGAGAAGTATATTGTCGGCTGCCAGAGGGGGAAGGAGACTAGACAATTCCTAAATATTGGGCCCAAGCGCTGCTAGACATTTTTAACTATTCTTTTCTTCTTTTTTTTTGTCCTAAAATTGGTCATGGACCATGCACTATATTTTACTTAGGGGCCTATACAAATTGTGATGCAGTCCTGATTGATAAACTTGTATACAGTATAAGACTGATGATGCGAGTGTGCTACTGTAGTAGTAGTGCACATGATTGCTTGCAAATCAAATGGTGTTTTCATGAAATTTGACAAAAACAATATACGGTAGTAAAATGATGCTTTTCCTGCAATGTATTGGCTGCAGCTCCTCATGTGCGCCCCCTATTGGTTGTTTTATAATACTGCAAGTCTGACTAGCACGCAGACAAATCATAATCCGCACAGCTCAGCCTGGAAGATCGTTTTACCCAACACGTATGAATAATAAATGACCGGTGACCACATACTGACATTCAACAACCAGCCATGTGTGCGACCCACACAATGCTAATACACTGGCTGCAGCTACTTGATCAGTCACAATTCTGCCTTCCAGAGCCGCCTTGTCGCCGAGCTTTCCGTAACCATCCATGCCCTATCTATTGCTGTCATAAACAGTATGGCCGTGCCCCTGGATGTGAAATGAATAAGGGTCGTACAGCTTACTAATAATATTATTGATCCTGGTGAGAACAGCAGCTAAAAGTAATAGGATTGTATTATTCAAGGGATTGTTTTATGTTCCTGGGAGTGCCAGATGCCCAAGAGAGAAAAAAAAAGTTAAGTAATTTCTAAGAATATAAATCATTTTATCATTGATCTGGCTAATGGAGGAAGAGTTTTTCAAGGGGATTGGTATTCCGATAGGATGTAAACCTTGTCTGGGCTAATACTAATGCTTGAGGAGCATTAACCCCCCATGCAATAAAAAAATTACTTACATATGAATTTCCTTAATGCATCATCTTCTGTTAAATTGCTCCGTTGCTTTAGATATTGCCATATTCCTGCCATAAATATATAACTTTGTTTTATCCGGTGTGAATGCCGCTGTTCTGCTGAATCCGGCGTAGTTTTTCTTTTGTTCCTGCGCCTCTCCGTTCTTGAGATATGGCCTCTTTTTTTCCTTTATTTAAGCCTAGTCTTTTTAGACAAGTGGGTGTATTTTCTTGAGAACCACACCCAGATGTTTAAGACAAGATTGGTTTTAGAATAAATTTATGTACAGGAAAAAAAGGGACCATATCTCAGGAATGGAGAGAAGCAGGAACAAAAGAAAAACATAGCTGGATTCAGGAGAACAGTGGCATGTACACCAGGTAAAAATCTAAATACAGTGGCACGTAAAAGATTGGGAACCCCCTAGTCAAAATTACTATTATTTTGAATATGTAAAGGGATATTCCCATCTTCAAGATCCTATCCCAATATGTAGTAGGTGTAATATTAATAATATTAGCAAATATCTCCAATTATAAATGTAGTATAGTTCTTCTGATTTGCTAAGTCTCTTTCCTCATGTACAGGCACTGTAGCACCTTTGGTATCCATGGTTATGACCACTGATATCATGAAAGTTAGTTGCTAGTGATCGTGACCATGGATACCTAAGGTCCTGCAGTGTCTGCATATGAGGACAGAGACAAAGCGAATCAGAAGAACTATACAACATTGTTTGCTAATATTATTATGGTCTCAGTCTACCACCCTACCCGTGCCCTCCGCTCCACTAATGACCTCCGGTTAGCATCCTCAACAATCAGAACCTCCCACTCCCGTCTCCAAGACTTTACACGTGCTGCGCCGATTCTTTGGAATGCACTACCTAGGTTAATACGAATAATCCCTAATCCCCACAGTTTTAAGCGTGCCCTAAAAACGCATTTGTTCAGACTGGCCTACCGCCTCAACGCATTAACCTAACTATCCCTGTGTGGCCTATTAAACATAGAAAAAAACAAAACACAATCAGGTTCCTTGCATCGTGTTCTCATACACTTTATGCAGTCAATAGCCTCTGTGTCGGTACTGCTACATACTTAGGCAGTTAACTGGTTCATGCAGCTTTACATGAACACCCGAGCCTTACACTATGGCTGGTCCAAATAACTAAAGCAATTGTTACCATCCACCTCTCGTGTCTCCCCTTTTCCTCATAGTTTGTAAGCTTGCGAGCAGGGCCCTCATTCCTCCTGGTATCTGTTGTGAACTGTGATTTCTGTGATGCTGTAATGTCTATTGTCTGTACAAGTCCCCTCTATAAGTTGTAAAGCGCTGCGGAATATGTTGGCGCTATATAAATAAAAATTATTATTATTATTATTATTATTATTATTATTACACCTACTACATATTGATCTTTGAAATGGGAATACCCCTTTGAGCAAGTTGAAGATGAAATGATCTCTAAAAGGTCTGATGTCAAAGATGACACATTTACTTTGTATTTTAGGCAAAAAACAAAGAAATATATTTTCATCTTTTACATTTTCAAAATTACAAAAAGAAAAATGGGCAAATACAAAATTTTGGCACCCTGCATGGTTAGTACCTAGTAGCAGCCCCTTTTGAAAGTATCACGGCTTGTAAACGCTTTTCGTAGCCAAACAGGGGTCTTTCATTTCTTGTTTGAGGGATGACAAGGGCCAATACAAGTCTGTAGGCCCGTGACAAACATGTTCTGTATGTGTTTAACAGTGCAAAATATCAGAGAAGTTCTGTAACTTCATTCTTTCTTTATCGGTCTCTTTAATCCGCCGAATTTTGAAAAAAATGGATCCTGCAAAAGTGCCTGCCGGATCCGTTTTTTTCTCATAGACTTGTATTAGCGACGTATTACGATGGATGGCCTCACGTTTCATCCGTTTTTGGCCGGATCCGTTGAAAATTGGTTTTCTGGCGGCCGGAGAAAACGGACATAGTAATGTTTTTTGTGTCCATTGAAAAAACAGACAGCGAAGGATCCAGCGCAGTCCGTCGTTTGCTACAATGGAACCCTATGGCGCCGGATCCATCAAATAATGGAATCCGACGACGGATTCCATTTTTTTTAACTGAGCATGCTCCAATTTTTTTTAGGATCCAATTAGCTGTATCAGCTAGACGGATCAGTCGCATCAGTTTTTCACAATCTGCGACGGATCCGTTTTTTTTCAATATTCGATGGATTGTGCCTGACGGCAAAAAACTGACGTGTGAAAGCAGCCTTAAACAGAGCAGGATGTGTCTTTCCGAAAGGCGATCTTTGGCTGAGTGATGAGGATCCTGAACGAATGACATATCCTCCTCTACATTTGACCACACTTTTACAATTTTTTTTGGTATGTTAAAAATGTAAAAAACTTTTGAATGCCCTAAAAAGTGGAAACACTTTTTAATATGTTTTTGCTTTCCTATTCTTCTCACGCCACCTCGCAGTTTGCGCAATGATTGACGACACTTCACATGACGGCAGCAGTCACAGCACCGTGGAGGGCACTGATTGATTGATTGGCAGACTGGGGGATATCGCATCCACTAAATAATAAGCAGAAAAAGAAAAATATTTCCATGAGATTAAGTTACGTACTTCGCTCGAACAGAAATGTAACCTGATATGTATCATTTCTAGCACAGCATTTACTCCTCTTCATTCACTGCTTGCTGGAATACAAGCCGCCAATACTGACTTTTCTTAAACATTATGTTTGCAGTGAAGTTTTACTTAACCTCTTTTAAAAGGAGCCAGGAAAAAAAAAATTATCGGAAAAAAAATAAATTTAAATACCCTAACTTGCTTTAAGTTCTTAATACCTCTATATGAAAGATGTCAATTGTAGGAAAGTGGCAGCCTTAATAAAGGCCCTGGAGAAGGGTCATATGTTGATGTCCTGCACCCCGTGTTGACTACATGGTTGATAATGAGACCAACAGCCCCGAATAATGATCCTATTAAGAAAACCACCATCACCTTAAAGTAAATGTTTTTCATTGGAGTCTCCTGCTACATATTCCACAGCACAAAGAACCCAGTAAAGCTCTGGAGACAGGTAGGGCTATGAGCTCTGCTACCATCCTCCAACGTGTGGCTCCATCTATCATATGAAGCTGTCATGTTCGCCCAACAAGCGCTGATCTATTAACGTCTCCAGAGCATCTTATTAAGCAGGAGCAATTGATGAAGATGGTCCGCGTGCCACTCAGCCCCTTCACATGTCAACTTCCAAATCACTCCTGAAATGTAATTAACGAGCCAAAGAGGCCATCTAATAGCACATCCGACAGAAGAGAAACACAGGCGGCTCTGTTGCAGGTAGACACCACAGTTTATATTGCAGGAGCAGTGCTGGGTGTAGTGGACAATAATTAGGGTGAATGGGGTTATAGCCTAAGGTCAACAGTACCAGGGGCGGCAGCGGGATGATTTATCTGCGCTCTTCAAAGTGGCTTTTTAATGTAAGGACTGGCAGAAGAACATTTGTTAGCAGGTCTAGAAGAAAGAACGTCCTTCATGGCTTGAACATTTAATCTGGAAGAGTCCTAACTAGTGATGAGCGATAAGGTGTTATCTGAGTAAACTCGGATAGTAATAGAGAGTCTACGGCGTGCTCGAAGACTATGCTCGAGTAGCTGTGGCTACATGTCTCGCGGCTGTTTGATAGTCTCAACACATCCAGGGATTGCCTAACAAAGAGGCTCGAGGTGGAGCCATTGCTACTTGATGGATGAACAATCTGTAGATAGGTCAATCTTGTTCAAGCCTAGATAGATCCACCAGGGTCTTCTCTGCCGTTATCTTGATTATATCAAGCCATCGGATTGCCGGTCTCTTTGCCTTGTCCCTTCTATTCTTCTGACCATGATGTCCTTGACCAGTGATTTCTGTCTTTGTATGATGTATCCAAAGTAGACAAGTTGTAGCTTGGTGATCTTTGCTTTGAGTGACATGTCTGGCTTGATTTGTTACAAAACTGATTTGTTTGTTCTTTTTGCCATCCATGGTATTGATAATTTACTTCTCTGATACCATGATTGAACAGACAAATCAATTTTGGAACAAATCAAGATAGAAATGTCACAACCACTGGTACCTGGACCAATAAGCCGAATGGGGATCTTTTACCTCTTTAAGATTAGGGTCACATGACAGTTTAAAGAATCGGTCCGATTTTCATCCAGAAAAATGGGACGATTTTTTTCCCCACTTGTCATCTGTGTGCAGTCCGTTTTTTTAATCAACAGCTATTAATCCTTTACCGTTTCCTGTATTACAAAATTGCAATGTAAAAATGCAGGTGTTATTCTGTGGCTCCGTATTCATCCAATTTTTTTCTCACACCCATAGATTTGAAAGGGTGAGTACTGAGGAAAATCGTGCATGCTGCAATACTTTTCACATGCAGATTCAGTTAGTGAAAAAATCGTACATCTGAACTGCCCCAATTATTTACATTGGTCTGGATGTGATCCATTCTTTTAACGGGATAGCACTGGGACTGAAAATACGGTCATATGCATGACCCTTTGAACAGGGCAGCAGTGCGCATGCTCGAAAGAGAACCATTCATTCATTCGCACTGCGCTCTACTTTTTCCAGCATCTCCATGGGGAATGAACGGACTGGACTGGACTGTCGGTCAGGCGAACAACTTGCTTCTCCCTTCTGCATTTGGGATAAAATGTAATAATTCCCCATTCTCCTATTGGCGCAGGTCCAAGCAGTGGGACCACCGCCGATCAGCAAGTTATCACCTATCCTTAACAGCCACGTCAAATGTTGGACTCAAGTGTCCGTCAGAATCAGCAAATGCTTACTGAGGTGTCGCAGAGAAAACCTTCAGAGGATAATTGCTCATCCGTTGTCTTTGTAATCTGAGACACTAAGCGCAGCTATTCTTCTATACAAATCTCTAGAAGTTATGTAAGGGCTTTATGTAAGGGCTGTGGAGTTACAGCGCTAACTACATTATAATGTAATGAGATCACTGTCTACCTGCCGCTATTTAAATTCCTCGTCTCGCTCGGCTCTACATTGCGGAACGTATGACCTTTCCTCCGCCGGTTTGATGTGTGAGAATAACAGCGTTGTTGTTGTTGTTTTCATTATTCCTTACGCATTAATTTTGTAAACATGTATTTAATAAAAAAAGAGAAAAGAAAATATCATTCGCAGAGCTGGAAACTTTATCAGAAATCCAATTAGCGGTGTTGTGCGTTCGGAGCACCCTGCGGATGACATCCAGCGGAACCCCAGGCGACATTTCTATTTCATCTGTCGCTTGTGTTTGACGGATACAGATTGTCCCAGGTAGGGTTAAGTATTTATTTCTTTTTCATCTGGTAGACAAATCCTCATTAAAATGGTAATTCTTGTTTTTTTTCTCCCTTTTTTAATTAGATGTAATTTCTATAGAAAACATCAGGGATCAGGCAGCTGTCAGTTGGAGGAGCATCAAAGGTGGCAGCGTGTTTATCTGATTAACTAAGTTATTAGCAAGGGCATCTGGTGGGTTGGGCAGTGTGCGAAACGGAGCACCTTCAGGAGCAAACTGTGCCCTCCATGTGTTGGCAGCTACTGCTTTTAACCCCCCCTGTGTTGCCCGATTGATATCTTAGGGGTTAAGGATCCCATCAGATGAGTATGACTGTGTGCAGCCATGTCTGAAAACCATAATTGGAGCCCTCTAGTCATCCAATCTCCAGACTGATGTCCCTGGAGTGGGACATAGCTCGGCAGTCCGTTATTAGAGTGTTAGGGAGCTGCAGCAAAAAATAAACTCAGAGTTTACAATCTATTGGCGATGATGCTATTAAAGTGACCGCACTGTCTAAAGAAAGGTTGAATTGTATTTTCTGGTTCATCTGTGCTTCTCCACCAGCCTGTCACACTCTCTGTAAAGATTTCCTCCTTACTTTCCCTCATTAAAGTAAAACTTTGGCAGTTTTTTGCTTAAACTGGGATTTGATGTAAAGAAAGTGAGATTTCATTTGAAAAATCTTAATAAATAGATTGATCAAGGTTGTTCTAGAACTACAAGGAATCTGTATGTATCTAGAGTGCCATAGTTATAATCATCCCTCCCTTACCTGTTTGTATCTAGAGTGCCTTAGTTATAATCGTCCCTCCCTTACCTGTTTGTATCTAGAGTGCCTTAGTTATAATTGTCCCTCCCTTACCTGTTTGTATCTAGAGTGCTATAGTTATAATCATCCCTCCCTTACCTGTTTGTATCTAGAGTGCCATAGTTACAGTGCCTACAAGTAGTATTCAACCCCCTGCAGATTTAGCCGGTTTACACATTTGGAATTAACTTGGCATTGTGACATTTGGACTGTAGATCAGCCTGGAAGTGTGAAATGCACTGCAGCAAAAAAGAATGTTATTTCTTTGTTTATATTTTTTTTAAATTGTGAAAAGTCTTTTCAGAGGGTCATTTATTATTCAACCCCTCAACCCACCAGAATTCTGTTTGGTTCCCCTAAAGTATTAAGAAGTAGTTCAGGCACAAAGAACAATGAGCTTCACATGTTTGGATTAATTATCTCTTTTTCCAGCCTTTTCTGACTATTTAAGACCCTCCCCAAACTTGTGAACAGCACTCATACATGGTCAACATGGGAAAGACAAAGGAGCATTCCAAGGCCATCAGAGACAAGATCGTGGAGGGTCACAAGGCTGGCAAGGGGTACAAAACCCTTTCCAAGGAGTTGAGCCTACCTGTCTCCACTGTTGGGAGCATCATCCGGAAGTGGAAGGCTTATGGAACTACTGTTAGCCTTCCATGGCCTGGACAGCCTTTGAAAGTTTCCTCCCGTGCCGAGGCCAGGCTTGTCCGAAGAGTCAAGGCTAACCCAAGGACAACAAGGAAGGAGCTCCGGGAAGATCTCATGGCAGTGGGGACATTGGTTTCAGTCAATACCATAAGTAACGTACTCCACCGCAATGGTCTCCATTCCAGACAAGCCCGTAAGGTACCTTTACTTTCAAAGCGTCATGTCAAGGCTCGTCTACAGTTTGCTCATGATCACTTGGAGGACTCTGAGACTGACTGGTTCAAGGTTCTCTGGTCTGATGAGACCAAGATCGAGATCTTTGGTCCCAACCACACACGTGACGTTTGGAGACTGGATGGCATTGCATACGACCCCAAGAATACCATCCCTACAGTCAAGCATGGTGGTGGCAGCATCATGCTGTGGGGCTGTTTCTCAGCCAAGGGGCCTGGCCATCTGGTCCGCATCCATGGGAAGATGGATAGCACGGCCTACCTGGAGATTTTGGCCAAGAACCTCCGCTCCTCCATCAAGGATCTTAAGATGGGTCGTCATTTCATCTTCCAACAAGACAACGACCCAAAGCACACAGCCAAGAAAACCAAGGCCTGGTTCAAGAGGCAAAAAATCAAGGTGTTGCAGTGGCCTAGTCAGTCTCCTGACCTTAACCCAATTGAAAACTTGTGGAAGGAGCTCAAGATTAAAGTCCACATGAGACACCCAAACAACCTAGATAACTTGGAGAAGATCTGCATGGAGGAGTGGGCCAAGATAACTCCAGAGACCTGTGCCGGCCTGATCAGGTCTTATAAAAGACGATTATTAGCTGTAATTGCAAACAAAGGTTATTCCACAAAATATTAAACCTAGGGGTTGAATAGTAATTGACCCATACTTTTATGTTTAAAATTTATAAAAATTTAACTGAGCAACAAAACTTTTTGGTTTGTAAGATTTATGCATCTTTTAATAAATCCTGCTCTTGTTTGAAGTTTGAAGGCTCTAACTTATTTGCATCTTATTAAACCTGCTAAATCTGCAGGGGGTTGAATACTACTTGTAGGCATTGTATAATCGTCCTCCCTTACCTGTTGATATCTAGAGTGCTATAGTTATAATCATCCCTCCCTTACCTGTTTGTATTTAGAGTGCCATAGTTATAATCGTCCTCCCTTACCTGTTTGTATCTAGAGTGCTATAGTTATAATCATCCCTCCCTTACATGTTTGTATCTAGAGTGCCAGTTATAATCGTCCTCCCTTACCTGTTTGTATATAGAGTGCCATAGTTATAATCATCCCTCCCTTACCTGTTTGTATCTAGAGTGCTATAGTTATAATTATCCCTCCCTTACCTGTTTGTATCTGGAGTGCCGTAGTTATAATCGTCCCTCCCTTACCCGTTTGTATGTAGAGTGCCATAGTTATAATCATCCCTCCCTTACCTGTTTGTATCTAGCGTGCCATAGTTATAATCGTCCCTCCCTTACCTGTTTGTATCTAGAGTGCTGTAGTTATAATCGTCCCTCCCTTACCTGTTTGTATCTAAAGTGCCATAGTTATAATCATCCCTCTTACCTGTTGATATCTAGCGTGCCATAGTTATAATCGTCCCTCCCTTATCTGTTTGTATCTAGAGTGCTGTAGTTATAATCGTCCTCCCTTACCTGTTTGTATCTAGCGTGCCATAGTTATAATCGTCCCTCCCTTATCTGTTTGTATCTAGAGTGCTGTAGTTATAATCGTCCTCCCTTACCTGTTTGTATCTAGCGTGCCATAGTTATAATTGTCCCTCCCTTACCTGTTTGTATCTAGAGTGCTATAGTTATAATCGTCCTCTCTTACCTGTTGATATCTAGAGTGCCATGGTTATAATCATCACTCCCTTACCTGTTTGTATCTAGAGTACCATAGTTATAATCGTCCCTTCCTTACCTTTTTGTATCTAGAGCGCCATAGTAATAATTGCCCCTCCCTAACCTGTTTGTATCTAGAGTGCCATAGTTATAATCGTCCCTCCCTTACCTGTTTGTATCTAGAGTGCCGTAGTTATAATCGTCCCTCCCTTACCTGTTTGTATCTAGAGTGCTATAGTTATAATTATCCCTCCCTTACCTGTTTGCATCTAGAGTGCCATAGTTATAATCATCCCTCCCTTACCTGTTTGTATCTAGAGTGCCATAGTTATAATCGTCCCTCCCTTACCTGTTTGTATCTAGAGTGCTGTAGTTATAATCGTCCCTCCCTTACCTGTTTGTATCTAGAGTGCCGTAGTTATAATCGGCCCTCCCTTACCTGTTTGTATCTAGAGTGCCATAGTTATAATCATCCCTCCCTTATCTGTTTGTATCTAGAGTGCTGTAGTTATAATCGTCCTCCCTTACCTGTTTGTATCTAGAGTGCTATAGTTATAATCGTCCCTCCCTTATCTGTTTGTATCTAGAGTGCTGTAGTTATAATCGTCCTCTCTTACCTGTTTGTATCTAGCGTGCCATAATTATAATCGTCCCTCCCTTACCTGTTTGTATCTAGAGTGCCATAGTTATAATCGTCCCTCCCTTATCTGTTTGTATCTAGAGTGCTGTAGTTATAATCGTCCTCTCTTACCTGTTTGTATCTAGCGTGCCATAATTATAATCGTCCCTCCCTTACCTGTTTGTATCTAGAGTGCCGTAGTTATAATCGTCCCTCCCTTACCTGTTTGTATCTAGAGTGCCATAGTTATAATCGTCCCTCCCTTATCTGTTTGTATCTAGAGTGCTGTAGTTATAATCGTCCTCCCTTACCTGTTTGTATCTAGAGTGCTATAGTTATAATCGTCCCTCCCTTATCTGTTTGTATCTAGAGTGCCGTAGTTATAATCGTCCCTCCCTTACCTGTTTGTATCTAGAGTGCTGTAGTTATAATCATCCCTCCCTTACCTGTTTGTATCTAGAGTGCCGTAGTTATAATCGTCCCTCCCTTACCTGTTTGTATCTAGAGTGCCATAGTTATAATCATCCCTCCCTTACCTGTTTGTATCTAGAGTGCCATAGTTATAATCGTCCCTCCCTTACCTGTTTGTATCTAGAGTGCTGTAGTTATAATCGTCCCTCCCTTACCTGTTTGTATCTAGAGTGCCGTAGTTATAATCGTCCCTCCCTTACCTGTTTGTATCTAGAGTGCCATAGTTATAATCGTCCCTTCCTTATCTGTTTGTATCTAGAGTGCTGTAGTTATAATCGTCCTCCCTTACCTGTTTGTATCTAGAGTGCTATAGTTATAATCGTCCCTCCCTTATCTGTTTGTATCTAGAGTGCTGTAGTTATAATCGTCCTCTCTTACCTGTTTGTATCTAGCGTGCCATAATTATAATCGTCCCTCCCTTACCTGTTTGTATCTAGAGTGCCGTAGTTATAATCGTCCCTCCCTTACCTGTTTGTATCTAGAGTGCTATAGTTATAATCGTCCTCCCTTACCTGTTTGTATCTAGAGTGCTGTAGTTATAATCGTCCTCCCTTACCTGTTTGTATCTAGAGTGCTATAGTTATAATCGTCCCTCCCTTATCTGTTTGTATCTACAGTGCTATAGTTATAATCGTCCTCTCTTACCTGTTGATATCTAGAGTGCCATAATTATAATCGTTCTACTCTACGTGACGGTTGCAGCCACTTTAAAGGTCTAAACAATTTTGAATTCTAATTTCTCTTCTGTCAAGTTCTCTGCCTATTCCTAGATAGATGACTAACACTATCGCCAGATTCGCCACCAACCCACCACAGGTGTAGTCATCTTGTGTCTGTCATTAATCCTAACCTTTCAATGAATATGGCATCTCATATACCAGATATAAATGAGTTCTCCTCCAGAAGACTTCTCTGCAGTAAATGTGGTTTTGTGGTTTTGCCTTAGTAAAGCAATACAGTGACCTTGTCCCCCATAGGAATCTATTGTCATGCCACTGACCTGAGATTATGGATCTGTTGATCATATGGGTTAGGAGTTTTCAGGAGATATGATTTAATTTCTGAAAGGGGAACCATCGCTTTCCAAGAATATGTAATTATTTTATCTGGTGTAAATTCTGCCGTTCTCCTGAATCTTAGTATGTTATTCTTTTGTTCCTGCGCCTCTCTGTTCCTGAATAATGACCTCGTCTTCCCAGTATGTAAATCTAGTCTTTTAACCAAGTGGGTGTGGTCAGGGGGTGGATTAAGGGTAGCCAGGGCCCCGGGCTGTTCAGACACTGTGGGCCCCCCGGTCATGTGACGGAGTCATGTGATAGGTTCATGTGGCGGGGTCATATGACGGGGTCATGCGACGGGGTCATCATATACCTGAACCAGATTATTCCAGAAAAATAGTTGCTGTGTGAAACTATAACCTGTCAAACATCCATTGATCTAGTCAATTTACCCTTCAGTTCAGTATATAGTATACAGTGTCAGTGTATAGGTAACATTGACTCACCAGTGACGTCTCTAGGTGAAGTCCTTCATCTTTCATCCAGCACAGATCGCCATCACTTCATTCAGCTAGGACTCGTCTCTGCAGGAAATAACACAGTTATCTCGAGCTCCGCTTGCAGAACACATTACTTAATTTTTCCCAACTTCTACATTACACCACATGAAGAAAAAGAGGCGACATAGTGTTACTCTACACAGTAACAGGACCGCCCCCCCCCCATTTAAAACAGTGTCCTCAAAAAATAAAATAAATACATCACTGCAGTAATAATATCCGTTAATTAGCCCCTATGGTAATAATATTATCCCCCATCCTGGCCCCGTGTATCTCATTCCTGGCTCCAGCCATATCTTCTCCCATCCAGCCCTCATGAGTATCCATCCTGCCCCATATGATCTCCCCATCCTGCCCCATCAGTCTCCATCGTATCCATCCTGCCCCATGATCCTGCACGACCTGTCTCCAATCCTGCCCCATGTCTTTCATTCTGCCCCGTGTCTCCAATCATGCCCCGTATCTACATTCTGCCCATGTATCCAGGATCTCTGCCCCCAGTGTCCAGCATCTCTGCCCCCAATGTCCAGCATCTCTGCTGTTGTGGATTCTGTTTTTGGGCTCCCTCTGGTGGTTACAGCTGGTACTGGGTGACTTTGGTGGGTTGCGGTCTCTGGTTTCCACCTGTCCATCAGAGGCTGGGTGTTTCCTATTTAACCTGGCTTTCCTGTCATTCCCTTGCCGGCTATCAATGTATCAGTGTGTCTCTGTTACCTTTGCTACCTGCTCCTAGGCCTTCAAGACAAGCTAAGTCTGGATTTCCCTGTTTCATGTTTGCTTTCATGTTTTTAGTCCAGCTTGCAGATATGTAATTCTCTGCTGCTGGTTGCTCTAGTGGGCTGAAATTACCACTCATGTGCCATGAGTTGGCACATGAGTTCAAGTAATTTCAGGATGGTATTTTGAAGGGTTTTAAGCTGACCGCGCAGTTCACCTTTTGTATCCTCTGCTATCTAGCTTAAGCGGGCCTCATTTTGCTGAATCTGTTTTCATAACTACGTTTGTGCCTTCCTCTCATTTCACCGTCATTATATGTGGGGGGCTGCTATTTCTGTGGGAATATTTCTCTGGAGGCAAGATAGGTCTGTGATTCTTCTGATAGGGGTAGCTAGATCTCCGGCTGGCGCGAGACGTCTAGAGTCCCCCCAGGAACGTTCCCCGGCTGCTGTTAGTTGAGTGTTGAGGTTCAGGATCGCGGTCAGCTCAGGTTCCATCACCCTAGAGCTCGTCCTGTTTTTGCCCGTGTTATGTGTTTAATTCCCTGCCATTGGGAACATGACAGTATAGCCGGCCCACAAAGTGTTAATTGTTTGGGCTGAAGCAGGAGAAAAAGAAGTGTTGAAGGGAAATTTTTTTTTTTTTTTTCCCTCAGTTTTGCTGCCTAGCCTGTTATGACCCCAATGGCGAGGGTCTCAGAGGAACGTGGAAGTCTGCAGAATACAAAAATCCAGCTCATAGGGCAGTGGTAACTGGTTGACCATATATCTACTCCTAACGCCAACACTAGAAGTAGCCGGGGATCATTCCTACGTTGATTCTAGATGACACGCGCCAGCCGGAGAATCTAGCTACCCCTAGTAGAGGAAAACAAAGACCTTTCTTGCCTCCAGAGAAGGGGACCCCAAAGCTGGATAGAAGCCCCCCACAAATAATGACGGTGAGGTAAGAGGAAATGACAAACACAGAAATGAACCAGGTTTAGCACAGAGAGGCCCGCTTACTGATAGCAGAATAAAGAAAGGTAACTTATATGGTCAACAAAAACCCTATCAAAATCCACACTGGAAATTCAAGAACCCCCGAACCGTCTAACGGTCTGGGGGGAGAACACCAGCCCCCCTAGAGCTTCCAGCAAAGGTCAGGATATAGATTTGGAACAAGCTGGACAAAAATACAAAACCAAAACAAATAGCAAAAAGCAAAAGGCAGACTTAGCTGATATAACTGGAACCAGGATCAGTAGACAAGAGCACAGCAGACTAGCTCTGATAACTACGTTGCCAGGCATTGAACTGAAGGTCCAGGGAGCTTATATAGCAACACCCCTAACTAACGACCCAGGTGCGGATAAAAGGAATGACAGAAAAACCAGAGTCAAAAAACTAGTAACCACTAGAGGGAGCAAAAAGCAAATTCACAACAGTACCCCCCCCTTAGTGAGGGGTCACCGAACCCTCACCACGACCACCAGGGCGATCAGGATGAGCGGCATGAAAGGCACGAACTAAATCGGCCGCATGAACATCAGAGGCGACCACCCAGGAATTATCCTCCTGACCATAGCCCTTCCACTTGACCAGGTACTGAAGCCTCCGCCTGGAGAGGCGAGAATCCAAGATCTTCTCCACCACGTACTCCAACTCGCCCTCAACCAACACCGGAGCAGGAGGCTCAGCAGAAGGAACTACAGGCACAATGTACCGCCGCAACAAGGACCTATGAAATACATTGTGAATAGCAAACGACACAGGAAGATCCAGACGAAAAGATACAGGATTAAGGATTTCCAATATCTTGTAAGGCCCAATAAAACGAGGTTTAAATTTGGGAGAGGAGACCTTCATAGGAACAAAGCGGGAAGAAAGCCATACCAAATCCCCAACGCGTAGTCGGGGACCCACACCGCGGCGGCGGTTGGCAAAGCGCTGAGCCTTCTCCTGTGACAACTTCAAGTTGTCCACCACATGATTCCAGATCTGCTGCAACCTATCCACCACAGAATCCACCCCAGGACAGTCAGAAGGCTCCACATGACCCGAAGAAAAGCGAGGATGGAAACCAGAGTTGCAGAAAAAAGGTGAAACCAAGGTGGCGGAACTAGCCCGATTATTAAGGGCAAACTCAGCCAACGGCAAGAATGTCACCCAATCGTCCTGATCAGCAGAGACAAAACACCTCAAATAAGCCTCCAAAGTCTGATTGGTTCGCTCCGTCTGTCCATTAGTCTGAGGATGGAAAGCAGACGAAAACGACAAATCAATGCCCATCCTACTACAAAAGGATCGCCAGAACCTGGAAACGAACTGGGATCCTCTGTCTGACACAATATTCTCAGGGATGCCGTGCAAACGAACCACGTTCTGGAAAAACACAGGAACCAGATCGGAAGAGGAAGGCAGCTTAGGCAAAGGAACCAAATGGACCATCTTGGAGAAGCGATCACATATCACCCAGATAACGGACATGCCCTGAGATAGCGGAAGATCAGAAATGAAATCCATGGAGATATGTGTCCAAGGTCTCTTCGGGACAGGCAAGGGCAAGAGCAAACCGCTGGCACGAGAACAGCAAGGCTTAGCTCGAGCACAAGTCCCACAGGACTGCACAAATGACCGCACATCCCTTGACAAGGAAGGCCACCAAAAGGACCTGGCCACCAGATCTCTGGTGCCAAAAATTCCCGGGTGACCTGCCAACACCGAGGAATGAACCTCGGAAATGACTCTGCTGGTCCACTTATCCGGGACAAACAGTCTGTCAGGTGGACAAGACTCAGGCCTATCAGCCTGAAATCTCTGCAACACACGTCGCAGATCCGGAGAAATAGCTGACAAGATAACTCCATCTTTAAGAATACCAACAGGATCAGCGACTCCAGGAGCATCAGGCACAAAGCTCCTAGAAAGAGCATCGGCCTTCACATTCTTTGAACCAGGTAAATACGAGACAACAAAATCAAAGCGGGAGAAAAACAATGACCAGCGGGCCTGTCTCGGATTAAGGCGTTTAGCAGACTCGAGATACATCAGATTTTTGTGATCAGTCAAGACCACCACACGATGCTTAGCACCCTCGAGCCAATGACGCCACTCCTCAAATGCCCATTTCATGGCCAACAACTCCCGATTGCCCACATCATAATTTCGCTCGGCAGGCGAAAACTTCCTAGAGAAAAAGGCACAAGGTTTCATAACAGAGCAACCAGGGCCTCTCTGCGACAAAACGGCCCCTGCCCCAATCTCCGAAGCATCCACCTCAACCTGAAAGGGAAGTGAGACGTCAGGCTGGCACAAAACAGGCGCCGAAGTAAACCGGCGTTTCAACTCCTGGAAAGCCTCCACGGCAGCAGGAGCCCAGTTAGCTACATCGGAGCCCTTCTTGGTCATATCCGTCAAAGGTTTCACAATGCTAGAAAAATTAGCGATAAAACGACGGTAGAAGTTAGCGAAGCCCAAGAACTTCTGAAGACTCTTAACTGACGAGGGCTGAGTCCAATCAAGAATAGCTCGGACCTTGACTGGGTCCATCTCCACAGCAGAAGGGGAAAAAATGAACCCCAAAAAGGGAACCTTCTGTACACCAAAGAGACACTTTGAGCCCTTGACAAACAAAGAATTTTCACGCAAAATTTTAAAGACCAACCTGACCTGCTCCACATGCGAATCCCAATTATCAGAAAAAACCAAAATATCATCCAGATAAACAATCAAAAATTTATCCAGATACTTCCGGAAAATGTCATGCATAAAGGACTGAAAAACTGAAGGCGCATTGGAGAGCCCAAAAGGCATCACCAAGTACTCAAAATGACCTTCGGGCGTATTGAATGCGGTTTTCCATTCATCACCTTGCTTAATGCGCACAAGGTTGTACGCACCACGAAGGTCTATCTTGGTGAACCACTTGGCACCCTTAATCCGGGCAAACAAGTCAGACAACAGCGGTAAAGGATACTGAAATTTGACAGTGATCTTATTTAAAAGCCGATAATCAATACAAGGTCTCAAAGATCCGTCTTTTTTTGCCACAAAAAAGAATCCCGCACCAAGAGGGGAAGAAGACGGACGAATATGTCCTTTCTCCAGAGACTCCTTGATATATGAACGCATAGCGGTATGTTCAGGTACCGACAGATTAAACAGTCTTCCCTTAGGAAATTTACTGCCTGGGATCAAATCTATAGCACAGTCACAGTCCCTATGAGGAGGCAGTGCACTGGACTCAGACTCACTGAAGACATCCTGATAATCAGACAAATACTCCGGAACTTCCGAAGGCGTAGAAGAAGCAATAGACACAGGCAGGGAATCCCCATGAATACCACGACAGCCCCAACTTGAGACTGACATAGCCTTCCAGTCCAGGACTGGATTATGGGTCTGTAACCATGGCAGCCCTAAAACAACCAAATCATGCATTTTATGTAAAACCAGGAAACGTATCACCTCGCGGTGTTCAGGAGTCATGCACATGGTAACCTGTGTCCAATACTGCGGTTTATTTGCTGCCAATGGTGTAGCATCAATACCCCTAAGAGGAATAGGATTTTCTAATGGTTCAAGAGTAAAACCACAGCGCTTAGCAAATGAGAGATCCATGAGACTCAGGGCAGCACCTGAATCTACAAACGCCATGACAGGATAAGATGACAGTGAGCAAATCAAAGTTACAGACAGAATAAATTTAGGTTGCAAATTACCAACGGTGACAGGACTAACAACCTTAGCTATACGTTTAGAGCATGCTGAGATAACATGTGTAGAATCACCACAGTAGTAGCACAAGCCATTCCGGCGTCTATGAATTTTCCGCTCATTTCTAGTCAGGATTCTATCACATTGCATTAAATCAGGTGTCTGTTCAGACAACACCATGAGGGAATTTGCGGTTTTTCTATCACATTGCACCGAATTAGGTGTCTGTTCAGACAACACCATGAGGGAATTTGCGGTTTTGCGCTCCCTC
The DNA here is from genome assembly GCF_051348905.1 of Ranitomeya variabilis. NCBI lineage: Eukaryota > Metazoa > Chordata > Amphibia > Anura > Dendrobatidae > Ranitomeya > Ranitomeya variabilis. The sequence goes on from NC_135235.1 coordinate 612,960,625, forward strand.
AACCGCCGGTCAATTTGAATAGCCAGTGCCATAGTATCATTCAGACCTGTGGGAATGGGAAAACCCACCATAACATTCTTAATGGCTTCAGAAAGGCCATTTCTAAAATTAGCGGCCAGTGCACACTCGTTCCAATGTGTCAGCACGGACCATTTCCGAAATTTTTGGCAATACACTTCAGCCTCGTCCTGCCCCTGAGACATAGCCAGCAAGGCCTTTTCTGCCTGAATCTCAAGATTGGGTTCCTCATAAAGTAAACCGAGCGCCAGAAAAAACGCATCAAGATCAGCCAATGCCGGATCTCCTGGCGCCAGCGAAAAAGCCCAATCCTGAGGGTCGCCCCGTAAGAACGAAATAACAATTTTTACTTGCTGAGCAGAATCTCCAGATGAACAGGGTCTCAGGGACAAAAACAATTTACAATTATTCACGAAATTCCTAAACTTAAACCTGTCTCCGGAAAACAGTTCAGGAATCGGTATTTTAGGTTCTGACCTAGGATTTCTGATAACATAGTCTTGTATGCCCTGCACACGAGTAGCCAGCTGGTCCACACTTGTAATCAAGGTCTGGACATTCATGTCTGCAGCAAGCATAGCCACTCTGAGGTAAAGGGGAAGAAGAAAAAAAAAAAAAAAACTCAGAATCTTCTTTCTTATAATCCCTCTTCTGCAATGCATTAAACATTTAATACTGTCTTGGCAAACTGTTATGACCCCAATGGCGAGGGTCTCAGAGGAACGTGGAAGTCTGCAGAATACAAAAATCCAGCTCATAGGGCAGTGGTAACTGGTTGACCATATATCTACTCCTAACGCCAACACTAGAAGTAGCCGGGGATCATTCCTACGTTGATTCTAGATGACACGCGCCAGCCGGAGAATCTAGCTACCCCTAGTAGAGGAAAACAAAGACCTTTCTTGCCTCCAGAGAAGGGGACCCCAAAGCTGGATAGAAGCCCCCCACAAATAATGACGGTGAGGTAAGAGGAAATGACAAACACAGAAATGAACCAGGTTTAGCACAGAGAGGCCCGCTTACTGATAGCAGAATAAAGAAAGGTAACTTATATGGTCAACAAAAACCCTATCAAAATCCACACTGGAAATTCAAGAACCCCCGAACCGTCTAACGGTCCGGGGGGAGAACACCAGCCCCCCTAGAGCTTCCAGCAAAGGTCAGGATATAGATTTGGAACAAGCTGGACAAAAATACAAAACCAAAACAAATAGCAAAAAGCAAAAGGCAGACTTAGCTGATATAACTGGAACCAGGATCAGTAGACAAGAGCACAGCAGACTAGCTCTGATAACTACGTTGCCAGGCATTGAACTGAAGGTCCAGGGAGCTTATATAGCAACACCCCTAACTAACGACCCAGGTGCGGATAAAAGGAATGACAGAAAAACCAGAGTCAAAAAACTAGTAACCACTAGAGGGAGCAAAAAGCAAATTCACAACACTAGCCCTTAATTGCTGTCTAGCTGCTTCTTACCTCCTCTTAACCCTTGAATGGCTCTGACCTTAGCTGTTTAACATGGATGTCCAGAGTTTGGCTTCCAGCCTGAATAATCTTGCTGCAAAAGTTCAAAACATACAGGATTTTGTTGTTCACACTCCTATGTCTGAACCTAGAATTCCTATTCCAGAGTTTTTTTCTGGAGATAGATCTACCTTCCTGAATTTCAGGAACAATTGCAAATTGTTTCTTTCTTTGAAATCTCGCTCCTCTGGAGACCCTGTTCAGCAGGTCAAGATTGTAATATCTTTCCTGCGGGGCGACCCTCAGAATTGGGCATTTGCATTGGCACCAGGGGATCCTGCATTGCTCAGTGTGGATGCGTTTTTTCTGGCACTGGGATTGCTCTATGAGGAACCTAACCTGGAGATTCAGGCTGAAAAGGCTTTATTAGCCCTCTCTCAGGGGCATGATGAAGCGGAAGTATATTGTCAAAAATTTCGGAAATGGTCGGTGCTTACTCAGTGGAATGAGTGCGCCCTGGCTGCAAACTTCAGAGATGGTCTTTCTGAGGCCATTAAGGATATTATGGTGGGGTTCCCTGCGCCTACAGGTCTGAATGAGTCTATGGCTATGGCCATTCAGATTGATCGGCGTTTACGGGAGCGCAAACCTGTGCACCAGTTGGCGGTGTCTTCTGAACAGGCACCTGAGACTATGCAATGTGATAGAATTCAGTCCAGAAGTGAACGGCAAAATTATAGGCGGAAGAATGGATTGTGTTTTTATTGTGGTGATTCAGCTCATGTTATATCAGCATGCTCTAAACGCACAAAAAAGGTTGATAAATCTTTTGCTATTAGTACTCTGCAGTCTAAGTTCATTTTGTCTGTAACTCTGATTTGTTCACTGTCATCCATTTCCGTCGATGCCTATGTGGATTCGGGCGATGCCCTGAGTCTTATGGATTGGTCATTTGCCAAACGCTGCGGTTTTAGTCTGGAGCCTCTGGAAGTTCCTATTCCTTTGAAGGGAATTGACTCTACACCATTGGCTATGAATAAACCGCAGTACTGGACACAAGTGACCATGCGCATGACTCCCGTTCATCAGGAGGTGATTCGCTTCCTTGTACTGTATAATTTACATGATGTACTAGTGCTTGGTCTGCCATGGTTACAAACTCATAATCCAGTCCTGGATTGGAAAACAATGTCTGTGTTAAGCTGGGGATGTCAGGGGGTTCATGATGATGCACCTCTGATTTCAATCGCTTCATCTACTCCTTCTGAGGTCCCTGCGTTTTTGTCTGACTATCGGGATGTTTTTGAGGAGCCTAAGCTCAATTCGCTCCCTCCTCATAGGGATTGTGACTGTGCTATAGAATTAATTCCTGGCAGTAAGTTCCCTAAGGGTCGTTTATTTAATCTGTCAGTGCCAGAGCATACTGCTATGCGGAATTATATTAAGGAGTCCTTGGAAAAGGGACATATTCGTCCATCTTCGTCCCCTCTGGGAGCAGGTTTTTTTTTCGTGGCAAAAAAAGATGGTTCCCTGAGGCCTTGTATAGATTATCGCCTTCTGAATAAGATTACAGTCAAATATCAGTATCCATTGCCATTATTGACTGATTTGTTTGCTCGCATTAAGGGGGCTAGGTGGTTCACTAAGATAGATCTTCGCGGTGCGCATAATCTTGTGCGGATAAAGCAGGGTGATGAGTGGAAAACCGCATTTAATACGCCTGAGGGCCATTTTGAGTATTTGGTAATGCCTTTTGGACTCTCCAATGCTCCGTCAGTCTTTCAGTCCTTTATGCACAATATTTTCCGTGAATATCTGGATAAGTTTATGATTGTGTATTTGGATGATATTTTGGTGTTTTCTGATGACTGGGAGTCTCATGTTCTACAGGTCAGGAAGGTGTTTCAAGTCCTGCGGGCCAATTCTCTGTTTGTGAAGGGCTCAAAGTGTCTCTTCGGAGTCCAGAAGATTTCTTTTTTGGGGTACATTTTTTCTCCTTCTACTATTGAGATGGATCCCGTCAAGGTTCAGGCGATTTGTGACTGGACACAACCTACATCTGTTAAGAGTCTTCAGAAGTTCTTGGGTTTTGCTAATTTTTATCGTCGGTTCATTACTAATTTTTCCAGTGTTGTTAAACCTTTGACTGATTTGACTAAAAAGGGTGCTGATGTTGCTAATTGGTCTCCTACGGCTGTGGAGGCCTTTCAGGAACTTAAGCGCCGGTTTTCTTCTGCTCCTGTGTTATGTCAACCAGATGTTTCACTTCCTTTTCAGGTTGAGGTTGATGCTTCCGAGATTGGAGCGGGGGCGGTTTTGTCACAGAGAAGTTCCGATGGCTCGGTGATGAAGCCATGTGCGTTCTTTTCTAGAAAATTCTCGCCCGCCGAGCGCAATTATGATGTGGGTAATCGGGAGCTTTTGGCCATGAAGTGGGCATTTGAGGAGTGGCGACATTGGCTTGAGGGTGCTAGACATCGTGTGGTGGTCTTGACTGATCACAAAAATCTGATTTACCTTGAGTCTGCCAGGCGTCTGAATCCTAGACAGGCTCGTTGGTCGTTGTTTTTTTCTCGTTTCAATTTTGTGGTTTCATACCTGCCAGGTTCAAAGAATGTGAAGGCAGATGCTCTTTCCAGGAGTTTTGTGCCTGACTCTCCTGGAGACTCTGGGCCTACTGGTATCCTTAGGGATGGGGTAATATTGTCCGCCGTCTCCCCAGACTTGCGACGTGCATTGCAGGAGTTTCAGGCGGATAAACCTGATCGTTGTCCACCAGAAAGACTGTTTGTTCCGGATGATTGGACCAGTAGAGTCATCTCCGAGGTCCATTCTTCTGTGTTGGCTGGTCATCCTGGAATATTTGGTACTAGAGACTTGGTGGCTAGGTCTTTTTGGTGGCCTTCCTTGTCAAGGGATGTGCGCACCTTTGTGCAGTCTTGTGAAGTGTGTGCTCGGGCTAAGCCTTGCTGTTCTCGGGCCAGTGGGTTGTTGTTATCCTTGCCTATCCCGAAGAGGCCTTGGACGCACATTTCCATGGATTTTATTTCAGATCTCCCTGTCTCACAGAAAATGTCCGTTATCTGGGTTGTGCGTGACCGCTTTTCTAAGATGGTTCATTTGGTACCCTTGCCTAAGTTGCCTTCCTCCTCTGAGTTGGTCCCTTTATTTTTTCAGAACGTGGTTCGTTTGCATGGGATTCCGGAGAATATCGTTTCTGACAGGGGATCCCAGTTTGTGTCTAGATTTTGGCAGACGTTTTGTGCTAAGATGGGCATTGATTTGTCTTTCTCGTCTGCATTCCATCCTCAGACGAATGTCCAGACGGAGCGAACTAATCAGACCTTGGAAACTTATTTAAGGTGTTTTGTTTCTGCTGATCAAGATGACTGGGTTGCCTTTTTGCCACTGGCCGAATTTGCCCTTAATAATCGGGCTAGTTCTGCTACTTTGGTTTCTCCTTTCTTTTGTAATTCGGGGTTTCATCCTCGTTTTTCCTCTGGTCAGGTGGAACCTTCGGATTGTCCTGGAGTGGACGTGGTGGTGGACAGGCTACATCAGATTTGGAATCAGGTGGTGGACAATTTGAAGTTGTCTCAGGAGAAGACTCAGCAGTTTGCTAATCGCCGTCGCCGCGTGGGTCCCCGACTTCTTGTTGGGGACTTGGTGTGGTTGTCTTCTCGTTTTGTCCCTATGAAGGTCTCTTCTCCTAAGTTCAAGCCTCGGTTCATCGGTCCTTATAAGATCTTGGAGATTCTTAACCCTGTATCTTTTCGTTTGGATCTCCCAGCATCGTTTGCTATTCATAATGTGTTCCATCGGTCGTTATTGCGGAGGTATGAGGTGCCCGTTGTTCCTTCGGTTGAGCCTCCTGCTCTGGTGCTGGTGGAGGGAGAATTGGAGTATGTTGTTGAGAAGATCTTGGATTCTCGTGTTTCCAGACGTAAACTCCAGTATTTGGTTAAGTGGAAGGGTTATGGTCAGGAGGATAATTCCTGGGTGGTCGCCTCTGATGTTCATGCGACTGATTTGGTCCGCGCCTTCCATAGAGCTCATCCTGATCGCCCTGGGGGTTCTCGTGAGGGTTCGGTGACCCCTCCTCAAGGGGGGGGTACTGTTGTGGATTCTGTTTTTGGGCTCCCTCTGGTGGTTACAGCTGGTACTGGGTGACTTTGGTGGGTTGCGGTCTCTGGTTTCCACCTGTCCATCAGAGGCTGGGTGTTTCCTATTTAACCTGGCTTTCCTGTCATTCCCTTGCCGGCTATCAATGTATCAGTGTGTCTCTGTTACCTTTGCTACCTGCTCCTAGGCCTTCAAGACAAGCTAAGTCTGGATTTCCCTGTTTCATGTTTGCTTTCATGTTTTTAGTCCAGCTTGCAGATATGTAATTCTCTGCTGCTGGTTGCTCTAGTGGGCTGAAATTACCACTCATGTGCCATGAGTTGGCACATGAGTTCAAGTAATTTCAGGATGGTATTTTGAAGGGTTTTAAGCTGACCGCACAGTTCACCTTTTGTATCCTCTGCTATCTAGCTTAAGCGGGCCTCATTTTGCTGAATCTGTTTTCATAACTACGTTTGTGCCTTCCTCTCATTTTACCGTCATTATATGTGGGGGGCTGCTATTTCTGTGGGAATATTTCTCTGGAGGCAAGATAGGTCTGTGATTCTTCTGATAGGGGTAGCTAGATCTCCGGCTGGCGCGAGACGTCTAGAGTCCCCCCAGGAACGTTCCCCGGCTGCTGTTAGTTGAGTGTTGAGGTTCAGGATCGCGGTCAGCTCAGGTTCCATCACCCTAGAGCTCGTCCTGTTTTTGCCCGTGTTATGTGTTTAATTCCCTGCCATTGGGAACATGACACTCTGCCCCCAATGTGTCCAGCATCTCTGCCCCCAATGTGTCCAGCATCTCTGCCCCAATGTGTCCAGCATCTCTGCCCCCAATGTGTCCAGCATCTCTGCCCCCAATGTGTCCAGCATCCTGCCCCCAGTGTGTCCAGCATATTGCCCCCAGTGTGTCCAGCATATTGCCCCAGTGTGTCCAGCAATCTGCCCCAGTGTGTCCAGCATATTGCCCCCAGTGTGTCCAGCAATCTGCCCCAGTTTCTCCAGCATATTGCCCCCAGTGTGTCCAGCATATTGCCCCCAGTGTGTCCAGCATCCTGCCCCCAGTGTGACCAGCATTCTGCCCCAGTGTGTCCAGCAATCTGCCCCAGTGTGTCCAGCATCCTGCCCCCAATGTGTCCAGCATCTCTGCCCCCAATGTGTCCAGCATCCTGCCCCCAGTGTGTCCAGCATATTGCCCCCAAAGTGTCCAGCATTTTGCCCCAGTGTGTCCAGCAATCTGCCCCAGTGTCTCCAGCATATTGCCCCCAGTGTGTCAAGCAATCTGCCCCAGTGTCTCCAGCATATTGCCCCAAGTGTGTCCAGCAATCTGCCCCATTGTCTCCAGCATATTGCCCCCAGTTTGTCCAGCAATCTGCCCCAGTGTCTCCAGCATATTGCCCCCAGTGTGTCCAGCAATCTGCCCCAGTGTCTCCAGCATCCTTCCCCCAGTGTTTCCAGCATATTGCCCCTAGTGTGTCCAGCATCGTGCTCCAGTGTGTCCAGCAATCTGCCCCAGTGTGTCCAGCATCCTGCCCCCAGTGTCTCCAGCATATTGCCCCCAGTGTGTCCAGCATTCTGCCCCAGTGTATCCAGCATCCTGCCCCCAGTGTGTCCAGCAATCTGCCCCCAGTGTGTCCAGCAATCTGCTCCCAGTGTCTCCAGCATATTGCCCCCAGTGTGTCCAGCATCTCTGCCCCCAATGTGTCCAGCATATCTGCCCCCAATGTGTCCAGCATCCTGCCCCCAGTGTGTCCAGCATATTGCCCCCAAAGTGTCCAGCATTTTGCCCCAGTGTGTCCAGCAATCTGCCCCAGTGTCTCCAGCATATTGCCCCCAGTGTGTCCAGCAATCTGCCCCAGTGTCTCCAGCATCCTTCCCCCAGTGTTTCCAGCATATTGCCCCCAGTGTGTCCAGCATCCTGCACCAGTGTGTCCAGCAATCTGCCCCACTGTGTCCAGCAATCTGCCCCAGTGTGTCCAGCATCCTGCCCCCAGTGTCTCTAGCATATTGCCCTCAGTGTGTCCAACATATTGCCCCCAGTGTGTCCAGCATTCTGCCCCCAGTGTGTCCAGCATTCTGCCCCCAGTGTGTCCAGCAATCTGCCCCAGTGTGTCCAGCAATCTGCCCCAGTGTGTCCAGCATCCTGCCCCCAGTGTGTCCAGCATCTCTTCCCCCAATGTGTCCAGCATCTCTGCCCCCAATGTGTCCAGCACCCTGCCCCCAATGTGTCCAGCATCTCTGCCCCAATGTGTCCAGCATCCTGCCCCCAGTGTGTCCAGCATATTGCCCCCAGTGTGTCCAGCATATTGCCCCAGTGTCCAGCAATCTGCCCCAGTGTCTCCAGCATATTGCCCCCAGTGTGTCCAGCAATCTGCCCCAGTGTCTCCAGCATATTGCCCCCAGTGTGTCCAGCAATCTGCCCCAGTGTCTCCAGCATCCTGCCCCCAGTGTCTCCAGCATATTGCCCCCAGTGTGTCCAGCATCCTGCCCCCAGTGTGTCTAGCATTCTGCCCCAGTGTGTCCAGCATCCTGCCCCCAGTGTGTCCAGCATCCTGCCCCCAGTGTCTCCAGCATATTGCCCCCAGTGTGTCCAGCATATTGCCCCCGGCGTGTCCAGCATTTCTTTCCCAGTGTCTCCAGCATTCTGCCCCGGGATCGCCACTCTAAAAAATAACCAAACAAAAAAAATATGAGTTCTTACTTACCAAGCCGCGCTCCTGCAGTGGCCGGCGGGCGAAGCTTCCTCCCTCCACTCAGGTGAAGCGTGCACTCGCCGGCGATTGACAATGATGTCAGACGCCGGCGACATGCGCCCTGCGGCACACGTCAGAGGCCAGCCTCAGATTGGCTGGCGGCTGTTAACTATTGACGTGCGCCTGTAGGAGCCCGGTGAGCAGATGAGACGAGGCCCGATGCGGGCCCCCTCTGCCCACCGGGCCCATACGCCAGTCAGGGCAGTAATGCCCTGATGGCGGCCGAGGTCAATGTGAGCGGTTGTCCAGGGCCCCTCCACACCATTGGGCCCTGGGCTACCGCCCAGATTGACCCTATTATAATCTGCCACTTGGTGTGGTGATCTAGAAGACACCCATAGAGAAGAGTTGATGACCATGCCCACTTAACGAGCAAGACTAGATTTATATATTGGTAAGATGGGGTCATATCTTAGGAACAGAGGGGCGCAGGAAGAAGAAAAAAACAGCACCAAATTCAGGAGAATAGCGGCATTTACACCAGGTAATAAAATTACATATTTGTGGAGAGTTTCTTTTCTCTTTAAGGAACTTCACATTGCGTATTTTATATCTATTTAATCATATACCCCATAACTCCCAGTCCATTTAAGGCTACGTTCACATTTGCGGTCAGCGCCGCAGCGTCGGGCGCCGCAGCGGCGCCGCATGCGTCATGCGCCCTTATATTTAACATGGGGGCGCATGGACATGCGTTGTGCTGCGTTTAGCGCCGCATGGCCGCAAGCGTTGGACGCAAGAAACGCATCAAGTTGCATTTTTTTTGCGTCCAACTTGCGGCCAAAAACGACGCATGCGGCGCAAAACGCAGCGTTTTAGCGTGCGTTTTGCCGCGTTTTCGTTTGCGTTGTGCGCTGCGGCGCCGACGCTGCGGCGCACAACGCAAATGTGAACGTAGCCTTATAAACACATTCCTAGACTCATGTTTATGGTGAGTGACAGGTCCTCAACTCAAAAGTAAAATCTGTAGAATTTGTATTCATTACAGACAGATCTTCTCATTACTGAGATAGGAGATGACAGTTGGTTCTTATAAGAGTCTATGGAGAGGGAGGTGCTAGAGGCCGACACAGACATTCTGCTGCAAGTTCCGCTGAAACCTTAGTTACAGTCTCCATAGGACTTTATGAGCACTAACTGTCATCTCCTATCTCAGTAATGTAACAATCTGTCTTCAATGAGAATTTTGAGAATGATCTGTCCAGAAGGAGAAAGAAGCTGATTTTAATTGAGAAATATTACAAAAAATAAAAGTAGAAATAAAAAGACGATCACTCTTTAAGGGAAGTGTGTCCTAGCTGCATTCTTGCCTTAGATGTCTACATTAATTGCGGCATGGAGACTGCAGCGTGTGTACAGAATGGAGATAACGGAGCACTACGGGCCGCCCCATCTCTCCCTCCGCCGCACATCAAGGCCTGTTGGCTGTGATAGCGGCGAGCCGATGGCCCCATCTTTCTCAGCCGTCTTTCGGTCCCACCGTCCTAACTCAACGAGAAGCCGCAAACAAATCCAGCATCAAATTACCCTCCTTATTGAAAGTCATTTTATGAATAAAACAATTATTCAAGTAATTGAAAAAATGTGTTGTTAAATTAAATGCGGTGCTTGCTATTAAAATTTGAGTGCTTTCTGGTGCTGGCGGCGTGAGCCTGTAATTATACCGCTGCTCTCGCTCCTGCATTTATTGGTTTTTAATCTCTTTTTGTGCCGTCTCTCGGATGATATTTTACTGTACAGAGTAATATTCCTTCTCCTAGGGAAAAGCTCAGCTGATTTTTACCTTTCCCAACAACCATAGTTCATTTATATACCGTATTTTATTTCATAATTATTTTATTTTATTAGTCTTTTTGTTTTTTTTACATTGCTCCAAAGTATCGCAATGTTAACTGTTTGAAGGATGAAAAAGTTGGAGCCTGACCTTTGCAAAAAAAGCTATGGTTTTTATCAATCATATCCACATTTATGGCACGGAATCGTGTGCAAAACATGGAGTTAATTGACGGAGGCCATGTATGGGTTCAAGGCTACATACCAGTCAGACCCAGACTGGCAATCTGCCACACCAGGCAGATTCCTGGTGGGCTGCTGCACTCAGCGTTTGCGTTTACACACGCACGCAGCGTTCAATACAGCAATGAACCCAACGATCCCAAGAATTTTGGTTCTAAAGTGCCTTTTGTGAGTGGAGCAGTGGTCAGTCATGCACGATGCAGGTCCTTTCACATATGGTTCCTCAAACAACCCCTTTAAGGAAGTGGTGAAGGACATGACCAAGTAAAGCAAAATATGCATTGCACCTTGAAGAGGGAAGCATCTCTCGGATGATGATGAAGTGGGCTGATCGGGGTTGTCTGCTAGGGCCGCTTTTTTGTAACTGTCTGGCCCTGTTACCAGTGCCAGATCCTCTACTGATGCTAGTCTCAGTCTCCAGATATATACCACTATATGACAAGGTTGGGGCCAGTGGCAAGAAATCAAAATTAAGCCCCCCCATTTGCTGTTGCTTCATGCTCACAATCCTGGGACAAACAGGTCTTGCACTATTTGCACCCGTAAAGGGAACCTGTCTCCCCTTTTTTTCAATATGAGCTAAAAATAGCTTTAAATAGGGCCTGAGCTGTGCTTTATAACTGTGTCTTTATTGCCCCCTGATTCCCCACCTTTGCTGCCAAAATACCTTAGTAAAGTCGCCGTTTTCGCCTGTCAATCACGGCGGTCTGGTCAAATGGGCGTTGTGAATTCGCTGTTTCTCCCCCACCTCTTGCTTTTCCCTAAGTAATTTCTTCCCGGCGTTTGCGTAGTGTTTCGCGCCTGCGCAGCTAAGTCTAATGTCGCGCCTGCGCATTATGCTTTGCCCAACTGTGGGTATAGCATACAGCTCGTCTCTGCGCATGTGCGCCTCTTCTCTGTAACCGGTGTGCCCCGGAAGTCTGGCTATGCAAATGGTGTTGTCCTGGATGCCGGTAAAATTTCCCCATCCAGAACTTCTTGCGTAAGTTTTGTAGATAAACGATTTTCTTACAAAACTTACGCAAGAAGTTCTGGATGGGGAAATTTTACCGGCATCCAGGACAACACCATCTGCATAGCCAGACTTCCGGGGCACACAGGTTACAGAGAAGAGCCGCGCATGCGCAGAGACGAGCTGCATGCTATGCCCACAGTTGGGCAAAGCATAATGCGCAGGCGCGACATTGGACTTAACTGCGCAGGCGCGAAACACTACGCAAACGCCGGGAAGAAATTACTTAGGGAAAAGCAAGAGGTGGGGGAGAAACAGCGAATTCACAACGCCCATTTGACCAGACCGCCGTGATTGACAGGCGAAAACGGCGACTTTACTAAGGTATTTTGGCAGCAAAGGTGGGGAATCAGGGGACAATAAAGACACAGTTATAAAGCACAGCTCAGGCCCTATTTAAAGCTATTTTTAGCTCATATTGAAAAAACGGGGTGACAGGTTCCCTTTAATGCATTTATTGCCATCATTGCACCCCTTGTCCACCTTTTTTCCTTTCACCTTTGACTACTGCATTTTGGATTTATAGATACTATATCCTGATAAAGTCCACAAAGCCAAATATTGGGCTGCCTAGGTGATTAATGTGATGCCTATAAGATATATTCACCCTTGCCAAGGTCCACAATGGCTACAAACTCTTCACACATCATAGGAAGCTAGTTAAAGTTTTTTCCGCATCCCTCATAAATGGTTATATTTAGATAGAGCTTGTAAAAACAAGACCTTTTGCAATTTACTGCTTATTAAAATTTGCAGCCGTTTTTGAGGTATTAACACTTTTCTTTTGTTTGCAACTCATTGCCTAGGAGACCGTCCACTGCTGCTGTCTAGCTTGTAAGCGCTGTGCTGAAGCTGTTTGGGATTAGGATGTGATAGCGTGCTCCACCGATCCTAAGGAACATCAAAACAGTGCTAAAAAGCTCAATAGAAAAAAAGCATGTAAGCACATGTTATTTTGTGTGGCAGCGGTGGTCGGTTTCCAAGGGATCGAGCTGTAAACAAAAGAAAAGTGTTAATATCTCAAGAATGGCAAAAAATTTTAGCAAGCAGTAAATTACAATATTGCTTGTATTTACAAGCAATATCCGATAATACCCATTTATGAAGATGAGAAAAACCCTGTAAATTAAATATGTCTTGGGTGTGAGTAGAAACTCATGTAAAATGGATTAATCATTCCCTGATCACGTCGGAACCCATAGACTCAGGGCTAAAACCCTAGTGACATGCAAAATGAGCTTCTGTGAAATGTAAGTCTCCTCCATTTATGTGCATTCAGGAAATTTGCTCCTAGAAATTGCTAATTCCCAAAGGTGTCATCATTACCATCTACTTGAATTGATGATCCTGACACTTGTGTGATTTTAATAGTCTCCTCCTATTTAGGGAGATTTAATTAGGCTGTGTAAGGGAATCCTTGGGACTGTTTTAGCATATTTTGAATAATGCAGAAATGTCTTCTGGCACTTAGAATAGGCTGTGAAAATATATAGGGACTTAGAAATAAACTTCTCTTAGACTATATCGCAATTAATGCCATATGCAATCTTTAAATGTCGTGCTACATTACGCCAAAAAAGAGACAATATGGGATTTTTTAAATTACTGTACTACATCTACTCTGCTTGCAAATGACGGGTTGTCCGTAGGCCGGCAGCTATCTCGCCTATACCCAGGAACGCTCCCTTGCCTGAGCGCTCCTGTGATCTACATGTTAGAGCTGCTGCCAAAAATCAATGGCGGCGGCTTATCTCTCAGAGAGCAAAATGATTGGCAGTCCAAAATCACACGTGCCAGATCCTTATCTCCCCTGACATCATCCTTTGGGAGTCAGTTACCACCATATAAATTAGAGTGTTGGCTGTTGTGAACTCTATTTTTGGGCTCCCTCTAGTGGTCACAAGCGGTACTGTGTAGTGTTGTCTTTCTGCAGGTTGGCAGCATCAGCTGGTTCGTTATCCTTGGTTGGTTTCCTATTTAGCTCACCTGGATACTCAGTTCCTTGTCTGCTATCAATGTATTCAGTGCTCTTCAGATTCCTTGTGTCTACCTTGCTCCCAGTCTCTCCAAGACAAGCTAAGTTTTTGTTTGATCATTTTTTGATTATCAGTGTTCATTATGTTTTTAGTCCAGCTCGCTAAAATGTGATTTCCTCGCTTGCTGGTTGCTCTAGGGGACTGAGTTTCTCCCCCCACACCGTTAGTTGGTGTGGGGGTTCTTGAAATCTCAGAGTGGATATTTTGTAAGGGTTTTTTACTGACCGCATAGATTCCCTTTTCTATTTTATGCTATCTAGTATTAGTGGGCCTCATTTGCTGAATCTGCTTTCACCCCTGTGTATGTGCCTTCCTCTTACCTCAAAACCCTTACAAAATATCCACTCTGAGATTTCAAGAACCCCCACACCAACTAACGGTGTGGGGGGAGAAACTCAGTCCCCTAGAGCAACCAGCAAGCGAGGAAATCACATTTTAGCGAGATGGACTAAAAACATAATGAACACTGATAATCAAAAAATGATCAAACAAAAACTTAGCTTGTCTTGGAGAGACTGGGAGCAAGGTAGACACAAGGAATCTGAAGAGCACTGAATACATTGATAGCAGGCAAGGAACTGAGTATCCAGGTGAGCTAAATAGGAAACCAACCAAGGATAACAAACCACCTGATGCTGCCAACCTGCAGAAAGACAACACTACACAGTACCGCTTGTGACCACTAGAGGGAGCCCAAAAATAGAGTTCACAACAGTAGCTTGTCTGCTATACTGTTATGATCCTTAGTGGTTGAGGATCACAAATTACTCCAGCTAAGTAACAAACATAGGACAAGCTCTAGGGAGGTGGCAAACTGGACTGACCGCAAATCTGAACCTATCCAAACACACTAGAAGTAGCCGGTGAACGTGCCTAAAAATCCTAGACGTCTCGAGCCAGCCTGAGGAACTAACTACCCCTAGAGAGAAAGAAAGACCTCTCTTGCCTCCAGAGAAATAATCCCCAAAGATATAGAAGCCCCCAACAAATAATAACAGTGAGGTAAGAGGAAGGCACATACACAGGGGTGAAAGCAGATTCAGCAAATGAGGCCCACTAATACTAGATAGCATAAAATAGAAAAGGGAATCTATGCGGTCAGTAAAAAACCCTTACAAAATATCCACTCTGAGATTTCAAGAACCCCCACACCAACTAACGGTGTGGGGGGAGAAACTCAGTCCCCTAGAGCAACCAGCAAGCGAGGAAATCACATTTTAGCGAGCTGGACTAAAAACATAATGAACACTGATAATCAAAAAATGATCAAACAAAAACTTAGCTTGTCTTGGAGAGACTGGGAGCAAGGTAGACACAAGGAATCTGAAGAGCACTGAATACATTGATAGCAGGCAAGGAACTGAGTATCCAGGTGAGCTAAATAGGAAACCAACCAAGGATAACGAACCAGCTGATGCTGCCAACCTGCAGAAAGACAACACTACACAGTACCGCTTCTGACCACTAGAGGGAGCCCAAAAATAGAGTTCACAACAGTTGGCCAAACCCATTGATATTGTCATTAGCCCAGTCTGTATGAAGGTCTTTACTATGAGACATTAAAACTTCAGATATCCAGTGATCACAGCGTTTGTAATTCAAGGCAACCATTGGGTTTTCTAGGCACTGCTGTCCTTCACTTCAGAAGAGGCTTAAATTGCTGCTAGGTAACTATATTTTGTGCATACATTAAAAATGTTTCCTGTGGTTGATCGGCTCACTCAGCTGCTCAAAGAGGTAGTTACAGGAACACTTTTCGTTTAATGTTCAACTGGTTTATCAAAAACCATACTGCATAAACCAGTGCAAAATTAAGTAAACAAACATGACCCTTCTGGAATGACAGGAAAAAAATAGCATACAGTACAGTCTGTGTGACTGCAGGGATCTGCCTGCTCAGGGGGAAAAAAAACAAGGCTGAGTCCAAAGGCTTCACTTTTATCTCCTGGACCACACTTGGGGTGGAGATATGGTGACTAGCCTCCAATCCACTCTTCACTGTTCACTAAAATCCAGCCCTTGGCCAATTAACCCCTCTCAGCACTTTTTGCAGGTTCATATCACTGAGGCTAACATCCTCAGTGACACATTTCTCCCCTCCAGTATTTTAGCAGTGACCTTCTCACATTAAAAAATGTACATCTAATGCGTCCAGCAGGGAAAATACAGTATTTACAGGGTTTGTAGTAGCACATAGGTAATATAGCATAATGGCGCCAAATGTCCCTAAGCTCCATATGAAAAGACCAACTCAGTTATAGTTAGGGGTTCTGTAGTAGATTGGTAGAGAGTGTGTTACATCGGTCTTAATGAATTTGCCCAATTGTGGTTCTCCAGGCAACTAATTTCCGAAAAGATCAGAGTTTGGACAGTTACAGTTTTGGAGCCCAACCGATATTTAGTCTATTTACACCAAATTGACATTTGTTGAGTTCTTTTTTAGACTTGGGCTACATGGCAATTTTGGCCACGACACAGGTCACTCAGTCAGAAATTGCTGTATGACGCTATTATTTTTTAGCAGCGACAAGCAAGTTGCAAAAAAATCCAACGTTTTGTAACTTGCTTGCGACACCTTGCGGGTCACAATGTGACCATGGTCACCTGCACTCGTCTGTGATGAAAAAGCAGTATGGAGCGATCTTTGGCCACACGACCCATGTCGAGGACATCATTGCTCTATAGTCTCAGCCTACAGATAGAATTCAGAAGACTTGTCTGCATCATATAACCCAAGTCATCCTGGATTGTTTCCAAACCTTTCCTAACTGCTCATTCTCAAACGCACGCACAGTCGCACGCACTGCAATTGCCTTCAGGGTGCACCATGTTCTTCGCTACGACTGTAGAGTTTTGCTGAATTTCTACAAATTGTGCAGCATTTATCAGGGTCCCGCTCACAATTCAGCTGCCCAGAATTTTTTTTTTTTAAGTATAGTTCAATTTGATTTAATATACCAAAATAGCACTGCTCAGGGCCTTACTGCAAAAAAAAGGCAACGTATCAGAGGAGCTTTCTTCAGATGTCTTCAGAGATTTCTCCCCTTTCTTTTACATATCCTGTGAATCTCGTCTTTGGTGCGCGTTCGCTTTATGTGTTTGTTATTTCGGATTCTCTCTGCTATTTCCTGGAGACGCAGGAAGTCTCTGAGCTTCTTTCAGTCATTATCCAGGGAAATTGAAATCATTAACGGCACATTATAAGATTTCCGAATCTTAATAATTTCATTTACATCCATAATTTGTTTATTTATCGCACCTAATTATCCACGCGTTTCAGCCTCTATCGATCAACGTCCTATTTTAGGATGGTTTAAAATTAGGATGAGACTTTTTATTTCATTCTGTAAAGCGGATTTATGTATGTCAGTAACTATGGGTTATCCTTACATTACCTTCTTCTGGAAGCATTGTCACCTTGTGTCTGGTATTGTAGCTCAGCTGCATTGAAATAAATAGGGCTGAGCTACAATTCAGCACCCAACCTGAGCCCACGTATGTTACGCCACTCTCGATAACTTTTTAAAAGGTAAGTTGGGTTTGCCCCTGATGGCCTACAACACTCACACTTCTCATTTACAGCGGTCACGTCACATAACAGCCATTGCCCCTTCATAAACTATAGTGCTAAACTTCTCACGGATGTCTGAGTTTCTTTTCCGAGGGAATAATGAGTGCTGCAGCCCATCAGTGGCCACTGATTGGCTGCAGTGGTCATTGAACATAACAATCATCAACCCCCTGATGGCCTACAACACTCACAATTCTCACTTACAGCGGTCACGTCACATAACAGCCATTGCCCCTTCATAAACTATAGTGCTAAACTTCTCACGGATGTCTGAGTTTCTTTTCCGAGGGAATAATGACTGCTGCAGCCCATCAGTGGCCACTGGTCATGGAACATAACAATCAAAAAACCCCTGATGGCCTACAACACTCACACTTCTCATTTAAATTTTACTTTCCTCCGGTGGGAATAGGGAGCGCTGTAGCTCATCAGTGGCCACTGATCGGCTGCAGAACTACACTTCACATGGATGTCCAAGTTTCATCCTTTGGGAATAGTGAGTGCTGTAGCCCATGAGGTGCCACTGATTGGCTGCAGCGGTCATGTGACATAACAATCATCACCTCTTGATCAGCTACATCACTCACACTTGGACCATCCGTGTTTCTCCTGAAGAAATAGTGAGCACTGCAGCCCATCAGTAACTGCTGATTGTTTGCAGCAGTCACATGACATACCAATCATCAGCTCCTGATAGGCTGCAGCGCTCACAATTCTATCGGATCCTGTATATGAGAGGTTTTTTTCTCACGGACAACGGGATTTAGCACGCACCGACAGGGGTTGCATGTCATTCCATGCTTCCATCTGTACAACCTTGATGTGATCGCGGGGCGCCGATGGGTTGCCTGTCATTATGAATCTTGATTATCGTGATTTCTGCTATACATAGCAGGGCTGAAGCACTACTGTGTGTAGCACAGACGATCGGATGATCACAACTTCAAGTCTTCTAAAAAGTAAAATAACATTTAAAAAAAAAAAATATTAAAAAATAAAAAAACTGCAAAAGTTCATATCACTTCCTTACAAATAAAACAATTAAATTAAAAAAATAAATAAATATGCATATTTAGTATCGCCGCATTAAGAAACCCCAAATCTATCAATATATAAAATAGATTAATCCGATCGGTAAACGGCGTAATGGGGAAAAAAATCAAAACTCCAAAATTACGCTTTTTTTGGTTGGCACAACATTTCAATAAGAGGCGATCAATAGATCGTATCTATTCCAAAATGGAATCAATAAAAGCAGCTCAGGGTGTAAATAATAATCCCTCACCCAGCACCAAGTGACAAAAAATGAAAATGCTACGAGTTTCTGAAAATGGCGACAAAAGCAATTTATTTTTATTTTTTTTTACAAATTTACGAATTCTTTTTCACCACCTAAAAAAAAAACTACATGTTTGGTATCTGTGTGCTCGGACTGACCTGGGGAGTCATATTACCACGTCAGTTTTGCCATATAGTGACATGGTAAATAAAAAAAAAAAAAAAAACTATTGTGGAATTGCCCTTTTTTTGCATTTTCACCACAATTGTAATTTTTTTTCCAATTTTTCAGTACAATGTGTGGTAAAATAAATGGTGTAATTCAAAGTACAACTCGTCAACCAAAAAAAAAAACAAGCTCTGACATGGCGATAGTGACTGAAAAATAAAATAAAAAAATGATGGCTCTTGGAAGAAAGGGAGGAAAAAACAAAAAAACTGAAAATCACCTGGTAGTGAAGGGGTTGTTCAGTAGCTCCCTGCCTTTGGGCCCAGGAAGGTGAGAAAAAAAGTGATTCCTCCATACTCAGTGCTGCTTTCCCCTCAACTACTGGCGAGAAAGCAAGATTTCCACTGAAGCCAAAGAGACTTCCATTGCTATTCCTGGCTATAGAGAGGCAATCAACGTATTTCGAGACCCTAAACCAACTTTTCAGCCTTTCTGAAGCCATTGAGGTACTACAACCTGGGGAACGCGCGTCGGGTTATACTTCAACAGGGAACGCTCGTCAGGTTATACTCCAGCAATTCTGGATGCTGGTGAAGGGATCATGCTTTGAGGTGCCAGGTAGTTGGGCAATGCTAAAAAATGGCAGATAACACCATGAAATGTGACGATGCTCGTTACCAGTCACAGCCGATCGGCCAAACCGATACATTACAGCTATTTCATCTCGTACTTCGGATCCTTCCTTCAGAGCAGCGCTCATGCTGTCTTTTTTAGAAAATTACTGGAGGACTTCTTCCCTTTAGTTGATTTGCAGTATTTTTAGTTTCCCTCCTGCGGGATCCTCGTTCTGTTCTCAGTAATGCTGACGTCTCGGCCCTCACCTGCTGGGAGCTGACACAGGACTTACCGGGGAAACTGTTTAAAGATGCAAGCTAGCTCAAAGGGAGAAAAATATTATCGCAGCTAGAAGGAGAAGACCAACACTTAAGAGAACTTTCTTTCACCGACTCCTGCACGCGATGACACAGAATATTTTCTGTAACAATAAGCCGCGGCCCAGAGTAGATCTGATGGGGATTTTTTTTACTAACAGTTATAAAGGTTTGGTATAATGTTTGCCAGGATCACTGATATTCTTGGAAATGAAAGTTTATTCTTTCTTATATTTCTCCAAAGCGGTGAGAATGGATGAAGATCAGTGAAGTCCCGGTTGGCCGGACACCCTCCAACAAAACTTTTGTGTCTTAACTAGTGATGAGCGAATATACTCGTTACTCGAGATTTCCCGAGCACGCTCGGGGGTCCTATTTTTTAGTGCTCGGAGATTTAGTTTTCATCGCCTCAGCTGAATGATTTACAGCTATTAGCCAGCTTGATTACATGTGAGGATTCCCTAGCAACCAGGCAACCCCCACATGTACTCAGGCTGGCTAATGGACGTAAATCCTTCAGCTGAGGCGATGAAAATGAAATCTCCGAGCACTAAAAAATACTCGGAGGACCCCCGAGCGTGCTCGAGAAATCTCGAGTAACGAGTATATTCGCTCATCACTAGTCTTAACCCTTGTACACACCAATTAGCACAAGCTAATACATCTATTTTGTAGGCCCCCCTGACAAGGCAAGGGCTCCACAAGACCATTAATGGGAATCTGACAGCAGGATTTCACCTCCCAAACTATTTATATGTACATGTAGCTCTTTCAAAGACAAGTCCAGCCATACCTTTACATGACCAGTCCGTTCCTTCATTACAGCGTTTGAATTTATATGCAGATGATGCTGAAGAGCTATGGTAGATATGAAGCCTCTGTCACTCCAGCTCTATTCTCTGCCTAACTCAGCTTCTTCCTGCTTCACTGATGGCTTCCTTGCCTGAAGTCGCACAGCATAGAGGCTGGCATTTAAGAAGGAGGAGGCAGCAGCAATGAGAGAAAAGTAGAGCTGGAGTGACAGAGGCTTCAGATCAACTATAGCTCCATATCAATTAAAACACTGATTTCTCAGTAATGGAGGAATGGGTGGACAGGCTGCATGGCACCGGGAGCCTACTCAGGTCCAGTTCTGAGCCTCCGCTCTGCACTGCTTCCAATCAGTTCACTGGCTCTGAGAAGCTTGGCCTGTCTATTCCGGCATTGCTGCTGAGCTCACTGATTGGCTGCAGTACTGTCCAAAAGATTTCACCACTATAGATACTAACAGGCAGCTATGGACCTTGGGAGCGTGAATGTAGCACTTTTTTCTTTTTTTAAACAAGCTGCTCCTGGACAGAGGTATTTTTTCTTAAACCACAAAACCCCTTTTAGGGTGCGCTTACATTTTGCTACCACATTGCATTAAAAAAAAATGTTTTCCTTTGCGTGTGTCTCTCCATATGGTGTATTTCTAAGGAGGGATTTCATGACATTTTAAGCATGTGAATTTAGTGATTTTCTAACACCCTATTGCACATCACCAATGCACTGCTTTGCACCCTTTGCTTTCGAGACAATGCTATCATTACGTATTAATGATATAAGACCCTCCACTATCCTACCTATGCCCAGCATTGCCATCTCCATATGTGGTTCTACTATTACTCCCCAGCAACATGCTCGCTGCCTTGGGGTCATCCTTGATTCCGAGCTTTCATTCACCCCCCACATCCGATCACTGGCTCGCTCTTGTCATCTACACCTCAAAAAAATTTCTAGAATTCAACCTTTTCTTACTTTCGACTCTGCAAAAACTCTTACTGTTGCTCTTATTCATTCTTGTCTGGACTATTGTAATTCTCTACTAATTTGTCTCCCTCTTACCAAACTCACCCCTCTCCAATCTGTCTTGAATGCTGTATCCAGGATGATATTCCTCACCAACCGTTACACTGATGCCTCTACCTTGTGCCAGTCATTACACTGGTTACCCATCCACTCCAGAATTCAATATAAACTTATCACTCTCACCCACAAAGCTCTCCACGGTTCAGCGCCACCCTACATCTCCTCCCTCGTCTCAGACTACCACCCTTCTCGTGCCCTCCATTCTTCTATTTAACCTAAGACTAACATCCTTTATAATCCGAACCTCCTGTCTCCAAGACTTCTCACGTGTTGTGCCAATTCTTTGGAATGCACTACCCAGGATAATATGATTAATCCCCAATACCCACAGTTTTAAGCTTGCCCTAAAAATGCATTTCTTCAGACTGGCCTACCACCTCAACACATCAATCTAACAATCCCTGTGTTGCCTATTCAAATTTTTCTTCAAAACCAGGACCCTTGTATCATGTGTCCTTACACCCTCTATGCATTTAATAGCCCCCTGTGTCTGTACTTTCACGCATACTGGTTGGTTACTGGTTCTTCCAGCATTACATGAACACCCAAATTTATACATTGATGGCTGGACCGTACAATGAAAGCAATTGTTACCATCCGTCTTTCGTGTCTCCCCTATTTCCTCATAGATTGTAATCTTGAGAGCAGGGCCCTCATTCCTCTTGGTATCTGTTGATTTATGTCATTATTGTTATTCTGTAATGTATTTTATTGTCCTTACAAGCCCCTCTGATATGTAAAGCGCTGCGGAACATGTTGGCGCTATAGAAATAAACTTATTATTATTAATAAGACCCTATATTTATAAAGGTCCATTGTGGCCAAGGTTATAGAGTTTGCAGTCCTACTTGTGCCGGCAATAACATATGAACAGGTCATTTTCTATAGGTGATACTGTGAAGAAAAATTCATATCTTAATAATTTTTTTTAGTGTGTGGCACAATGCTCAGGACAGTTAATTTTGCAATGTGTTTAATTAAAATAATTTCTGGTGTCACAACGGTCCTTCCTGCTCATTATGCCGCAGTGTAATATCTTCCTGCCTGCAAATGTTGCTGATTTTATTTGTATCCTAGAAGCGGATTATTGTGTTCCTAGAATTGGAGGATCATAAGGGACCGTGTGCAGTTTATTAGTTATGAAAGCGCAAGGGAGCCACATTGGAAAATTCTTCGGAGGCAAATAAATGCGTACGTATACATTAATCCTGTTGCTATGTGCGGGTTTCTGGATACGACAAGGCAACAATATGCAATTGCACGCACTCATTATTACATCTGACTGCCTAAGTGTGTGCCTACCCACACAGGGAGGAGTAGGTAAAGTGTGACCTGCGAGCGGACTTGGGGCACTGTAGTGATGGCATTTGCATGCCGGAGCTGGAGTCTACTTCTGCAGTGACAGGTTTAACATTCTGACTACACAGGGTTCCTCAGTCTGTTAAAACAGATCTCTCACTAGGCCAAAAGTGGTCGATTTCTCCTCTTATTTTATTCCCACTCTTCTCCTGAGTAATGTGTTGTTGTTGTTTTTTAAATCTACCATATAGTTCGAGAGATATGGGACATTTTGTTTAGCACTATTTTTTTGGTGTTTGCTAAAGGGGTGGTGCTAACAGCATAATTATGCAGAGAAGCCTAAGGACACACCCTAGAGGAGCCTGTTACACACGCCCTCTTAGTAAAGACCATAAAAATTAGCACTAAATGAAAAAGCCCCATTGTTCTGAAACCATATGGCGGATTTAAAAAAGAAAAACCATGTAATATTTAGGGGAACAGCGGGAATAAAATTATAGCAAAAAATGTCCACTTTTGCCCTGTTGACATGTCCTTATTTAAGCGTTATTCACAAAATATTAAGCAAGTTATATAACTAACTGTTCGCTGGAGTTCTGACTAGAAACCCTCCATGATCCTGAGATCTCAGAGCCCTATTTATATTGAAGCAGGGGTGCTAATGCTCAACTTTCCCACTAGTCATAGTCTATGGGACTGGACACCACGCTGAACATGGCATCTGATCTTGTATACACTTTTGTAAGATTCAGCATGGCTTGCAATGTATTCATTTAAACCATGCTCTTTCCATGCATAGGAGTCCAGTGGGCCGCCTTCCCTGTATGTATTAAGAAATAGCTGTCAGTCACTGATTATCACTGCCCACTTGACTCCTAAGCACAAAAATGCTAAAAATACAAATTATACTGAATGTTCCTAGAAAACTATATATTAACCTGCTCAGCTTCTCTTTAAGGTCAGTTTCACACATCCCGACATTCACTGTCTCGAGTATGGACTGAGATGCCGGAGTTGGCTGTGGCTCTCCTGACCCGAACTCAACACCCTCATATAACGTGCTCAGCATAAATGAGTACTACTCCCCCTCAAGGTAAGTTTTTAATTAATATCTCATTGAATACAAGAACAATTTTCAAAAATTTTGATAAGGCTAAGTTTCATAGAACATTTTTTCAACCATAACCTAAAGGTACAAAATCTTCCGTTTTACTCATATTAGGTGATACAAAAATGAGTACATCCCATATCAAAAACTATTAAGTTTTTGTATGACCTACATGACATGATTTTTAAAGATAGCGCCAAGTCTTCTAGGCATGGAATGAACAACCTATTGAAACGTAACTTTTTCCTTTCTTCAAGAATAACCTCTTAGAGCCTGGATCCTGGATGGAGAGTGATAACAACTTGGCTCTTCAGACCTCTCCATAGGTGTTCGGTTGGGTTCAGATCAGGAGACACATGGCCCCTAAATCATTTTCACCCTTATCTTTTTCAGAAATGCAGCACTTGTTGGAAAAGTGCAAGTCTACCAAGAGCACAAAGGGATGTTGGTATCTTCTCTTTTAATGAAGAGCAGTACACCTGTGAATTCATGATACCATCAATGAAATGTAGCTCTCCGACACAAGTAGCGCTCATGTGCCCCACATAACACCACCACCATGTGTCACTGTAGGCACCTGGTGGTAGCAGTGTCGTTATGTGGGGCTGCCTGAGCACGGCTGGTGTCGGGGAGCTACATTTCATTGATGATATCATGAATTCACAGATGTACTGCTATAATAATATGATAATAATCTTTATAATAATAATTTAATATACTGCTCTACAGTGATAGGGAAGATGCTGCCATAACTCTGTGCTCTTGGTAGAGGTGCACTTATACAAAATGACAATGATCCAAAGCATAAATCTGTTACATTTCTGTAGAAGAACAGGGGGGAAGTGATTCAGTGGCCAAGTGTCTCCTCATTTCAACCCAATCGAACACCTATGGGGAATTCTGAACATCACTCTCTACGCAGCATTTACTGTAGACTCTATATGAGATTATGCTTAAAGAAAAAGATAGATGTTGCAACTTGCAATATATCGCCAACTTGTTCATTCTGTGCCTAGAAGAATTGGTGCTGTCCTTAAAAATCATGGAGGTCAAACAAAATAGTAGATGTAGTACTCTTTGATGTAGGGTGTACTAATTTTTGCATCAACTAATTTGAGTAAAACTGATGATTTTGTAATGAAAGTTATATTTTTAATCTTACTTTTATGTCATTGGTTTAAAAAAAAATGTTCTATGAAACTCAGTCTTGTTGAAATCTTGGAAAGATTCTTGTGGTCAGTGAGATATTTCTTAAAATCTTACTTTTCAAAGGGGGTGTACACACTTATGCTGACCGTTGTATGTCTATGAGGCTGTTGAATTCGGGTCAGAAGACCATCGGCCAATGCAGATATGATGGGCCATACTTGCGTTGTGCATGACAGACATGGCAAACGCTCCTAAAGTCCTTAATTTGGCAAATCTCATTCAGACTTTTGTGAAACTGGAGGAAATCTGGATTACAGGACAGAACCCAGAGATTGAATGACAGGCATGGACATGAATGGGTTAAAGTTATTACGGGGACCGAATGCGCTCACAGAGCAAGAGGGTGGGAGAAACTGCAGCAGGTTCTTGGGAGCACATGGGAGGGAGCGCTGCTTAAATCACAGACAGCTGCAGAACAGCTGGGATTCCAGATACCCACTTGAAAATTTGGCAGGTGATAAGAGGCGCAGAAACCTATTTATAAATCAGGGCTGGTGGTGCTGGGCAGGACTCTGCGGGACCCTCGATGCTTGAAGGAATGTTCTTTATGTTACTTGTTATGTGGGGTGATGTTCTGCAGATTTCCTGATGGAAAGTGACTTTTGGATGTGCGCGCTTGCCGAGAAATGCTGCTGAATTTTTGAGACACGCTAAAGAAACGTGAAGTCCCTTCTTTTCCTGTGATGTTTATTTTATAGTACAAATAACAGTCCTTGTAAATAAAAGTAAAGCAAAGGGATGAGGCTGTAGGCCAATCTTAGGGCACAAATTTAGGTTATGGCCCCGTAATATATTGCACACTCCTTGACTGACAAGATCCCAACGGCTTCCCGATACGCCCTTGGGGTAGTTCAGGACACCATCCCAATTTGCTGGCAAGGTAATAAGTTATGCTCATTCCTTACAACTCTCTAGTCATAGCCCATCGGGAGTGATGCTACAGGCGGTCACAATTCTGTAATTGTTGCTTATAACCTTTATTTTGAGACCTGCGGCCCTGTTGCTTCCAAACATTTCCAAGATTGGGAGTGAGCGGGGAGTGTTGGTAATTGCTCTATGTCTTCGGAAGGTTGTTCTACTAAAGGAAAAAAAGGAATAAGGTCAACTGAGCTCAGGGGAGGACATATCATTGGTGCAACCTGTGCGACCACACAGGGGCCCAAGAGGTAAGGGGGCCCATTTCTACCTCCAAAGCAGGTGCAATTTTGCATTTTTAGGAGCTGTTGGGCTCAAAAGAGCTCATATATTGTTCTTTCACAGGGGCCCTTTTCTGTGTCCACCAGTGACTGACCTGGTACCTCATTCTATAAACCCCTTAAAGTGCATCTAAACTTCAGAGCATTTTTATAACTTTGTAGACCCTTAAAGAGTAACTAAACATCTATTTATTTTTTTATCAATTTGTCCAGCATGGAAAATTATGAAACTTTCCAAATCAGTATATTTTCCTTCAGCTGTATTGATTTCAGAATGTACTCATTTGGAGTACAGATGATGGCAGTGAAAGGGTCAGCACTTGGGTCTCACTAAAGACTCTTTCACATGTCCCTCTTTTGCATACATGTGCCATCTGTGTTTTTCAACGATAGCACTAGTACCTATTAGGTATCATTCAGACGTCCATTTTTCACATACGAGTGTTATAGTTTTCTCGATTAGCACTCGTGCCTTTGAAAGTCTAGTGGGCCATTCATATATCTGTGATTTTTCATGGACCGAGAGGTCTGCGGAAAATCGTGGAGATTTGTCCAATTTTGATCCAAGGGTCAGATGACATCCAAGTGTGGTCCAATTTTCACGAACTGTCATAAACGAGAAGTTGAAGACACTTTTCTTTGTTTCCATGTACAAGAAATACTGATGACACTTGGACCAAACTTTCAAGACCTGATCAAAATAATCAATCCATTTTTCTCATACATGGAAATTACTTATATGTGAATGAGGTCTAATATTGAGTGAGGCCATTGACCTGTCTATGATTTTTCATGGAATGAGCAATTCTGACAAAATCTCAGAGACATGTCCAATAGTGATCCGAGTGTCAGATCAATATCAGCAATGCAAGTCTATGGGTCTGAGTGCTGTCGATTTTTCACGACTGCTAGTTAGGAAAAGATAAACTTTTTTTGTGTTTGTTTCTCATCCAAGAAAACTTGCTGAAACGCAGACCCAAGTCTAATGGTAAAAACTAACACTTCCCAGCTCGGATAAAAAAAAACCCACTCACATCTGAATCAGCCATAACTTTGGGGATAAGCTGCTGTAGGAAATTGTAGTGATAAGCACAACACCCAGAAGAGGCAGGAGCTGACCCATCACTGCCATCATCTGTACTCCAAAGAAATAC
Organism: Ranitomeya variabilis; assembly: GCF_051348905.1. Classification (NCBI taxonomy): domain Eukaryota; kingdom Metazoa; phylum Chordata; class Amphibia; order Anura; family Dendrobatidae; genus Ranitomeya; species Ranitomeya variabilis. The sequence goes on from NC_135235.1 coordinate 612,987,834, forward strand.
GTTCTGATATCATTGCGGCTAAAGGCAAATAGACTGGGAAAAAGCCGGGGTTGGAAGCCTCTTACATGCAATTTTTTACACGGACGAAGACAAATCCCCTAGTAAAGTGATTTGCAAAGTATGATAACTTTTCAAGCTGGACAAAATTCTATAAATAAGAAACGAAAGTTTAGTTACTCTTTTCAGATTGGTCAGGGTCCAAGTCCTACTAATTGCTCAAAAGATTGCTCTAAAGTACAGAAGGCAGGAGCACTCACCTCCTGATTGAGCGGGCAATGCGGGTTCAATAGATAGCTGTTGGGTTTGTACTCCACGCTGTGCGCATGCTCAGGCAGGAACTGACTTCTTCTGCCTCCTTTCCATGCACTACAAAGTGGACTGTTGGGTGATCAGTGATCAGTGGGGGTTCCGGAAACTAAGGCAAGTCTTCTAAACCCCCACAAACTGTGAATCCTAAGCACTCTGAGCCCCTTCTATTAGCCCAGGATTTAACTCCTTGCAAGCACATGTATTGTATTTTAAGAAAATACTGATATAATTATAGTTTGCTCTTTAACACTGGTTTTTTTTCAACTTTTTGCTAAAATCCAACATAACAAATAAAAAGTTATATTTTGTTATAATACATACTATATACTGTATATTTGTTTTCTAGTACTTTTTTGTAACTGTTTTATTATTTATTACTGTAACCCTAGCCCTATTTCTAACCCTTGTTAGGGTTAGAAAACAGTGTGTAAAAATGTAAAATTATCTGTTAGTAATGAATGAAGATGGTATTGAATCACATGAGCAGTGAGCCCCTGTAGAATTTGGCACCCGAGGCAATTGCTTCTATGACTCCACCAGGCTACTGCACTGATTTTATTCAATTAATGGCAGCATCTGATCCCCAGAAATCTTTTTTCTTTTGCCAACCTGATCCTATGTTTTATACCGTAAATCACTTTGTACTTTAATAATGGAATTTACATACAATTTATATGATCATACGAATAAGTATATTGATGGCCATATATGTGAACAGGTGAAAATAATATAACTATGCAAACAAAAGCTTTGACGACATAGGGGCGCCTGATCTTTTTGTTTCACCCTTAGGCCATTGAAGCACATAGTGCCCATTGAATAATGCAGATTATTACAATTATAGAGTTAGTATACAGGACTGACAGGCACAGAGTTCCCTTATAGAGCGTGTTCCTGCAATGATCCCGCTCTCCTTAGGTCTCCAGAGTTCTGCGCATGGGCAGTACAGGACTATCTATTTCACCTCCTCACAGTGTGATCTTCAACATGAAGCTGCTTTTTTAGTGTTCTTTGTAATGCAGAAAAAAAGCCGAAACAGTATGAAAAATACATTTGCAGAGAGCGCCAGCTCCGGAGTTCTGCACACTTTAGTTTCATGTCATGTAATAATTCACTGCACCCTTCCTTCTTCTGCTTACTATGGTCCAGTAGCCACATATGTCTCAGCTCTGTGTCGGGAAGACAAACCTAAGAAGGTTATGAAGGCAGTTTCCCATCTGTGCCGCTTCCAGTGACAGGATTATTCTGTGAAATTTTACAATGTCATCCAGAGTATTTATATATGACTAGATGGTGGCCCGATTCTAAAGCATCGGGTATTCTAGAATATGCATCTCCACGTAGTATATTGCCCAGCCACGTAGTATATTGCCCAGTCACGTAGTATATTGCTCAGCCACGTAGTATATTGCCCAGTCACGTAGTATATTGCTCAGCCACGTAGTATATTGCCCAGCCACGTAGTATATTGCCAAGCCACGTAGTATATTGCCCAGTCACGTAGTATATTGCCCAGCCACGTAGTATATTGCCCAGTCACGTAGTATATTGCCAAGCCATGTAGTATATTGCCCAGTCACGTAGTATATTGCCCAGCCACGTAGTATATTGCCAAGTCACGTAGTATATAGCACAGGCCACGGAGTATATTGCCCAGCCATGTAGTATATTGCACAGCGACGGAGTATACAGCACAGAGCCACGTAGTATACAGACTTAAAATAAAAAATAAATATATACTCACCTTCTGAAGGCCCGTTGAAGTCCTGGTCCTGTGTGCGGTGCACGCGGCAGCTTTTGGTCCCTGGCTTGGTATGAGCGCAGGACCTGTGATGACATCACGGTCATATGACCGTGACGTCATGGTAGGTCCTTCTCGCGCAGGCGCGCAGGACCTGTGATGACGTCGCAGTCACATGACCGTGATGTCATGGCAGGTCCTTCTCGCATACCATCCTTGCCACTGGAACCTGCCGCTTGCATGGAGCGGTCACCGGAGCGTCGCCAGGAGTGGGAAAGGCGGCGGATGGTGAGTATAGCAGGTTTTTTATTATTATTATTATTTTTAACATGACATATTTTTACTATTGATGCCGCATAGGCAGCATCAATAGTAAATAGTTGGGGACACACAGGGTTAATAGCAGCGGTAAAGGAGTGCGTTACACCGCAGCCCGTTATCACTGCCATTAACCCTGTGTGAGCGGTGACTAGAGGGGATTATGGACCGGGCGCCGGGCACTGACTGCAGGGGAGTAGGGGGAGGGACTAATCGGACTGTGCCCGTTGCTGATTGGTCGCGGCAGCCATGACAGGCAGCTGCAGAGACCAATCAGCGACGCTGGATTTCCGTGATGGAAGTTGAGGACAGAAAGAGGGAAGTACCCCTTAGACAATTATATATATAGATGCAATTGGGACCGATTAGATCATTTTCTTAAAGTTCCAGACCGTGAGTTTTATGTTGTTTTTTTTTTTACTTTAATGTATTTCAGTGTCTTTCTGACCCCATCCCTGATAACAAAAATCTGCTTTTGGTGCACATTCCAGTCTAATCTGTCCAACAACTGTTCTGAGTCTCATGTTCTGGAACATATCAACCTATCTATCAACATTGTTTGCCATTGCCATTGTTAAGTGGCTTGCCTGCCTTGAACTGAAAGCCCAATGTTCCTTGAGGTCTGCATGCAGTTTGACTGAAAGAGAGCAGGACCTCTTCCTGTAGAGAGGCAAGTACCACTTCCTGTAGAGAGACAAAGTCCATTTCCTGTAGAGAGAGAAAATCCATTTTCTGTAGAGAGACAAAGTCCACTTCCTTTAGAGAAGCAAAATCTATTTCCTGTAGAGACAAAGTCCATTTCCTGTTGAAAGACAAGGTCTATTTCCTGTAGAGAGACAAAATCCATTTTCCGTAGAGAGATAAACTCCACTTCCTGTAGAGAGACGAGGTTTGTTTCCTGTAGAGACAAAGTCCACTTCCTGAAGAGCACGGATGTCCAACTCAAATACACATTGGGCCAAAATTAAAAACTTGGACAAAATCACAGGTGAACCTTTTTTTTAGAAAATTAACCATGACAGAAAAATAAGTCTGTGGGGGCATTTGGTATTCACTTACGGGCAAAATATAATTACAATGGGAGCCAAAATTGGCCTGCAGGCCTCAGTTTGACATTTATGGTGTAGAGCGACAAAGTCTTCCAAAGTTCTTGCTGTCACATTACAAGGACCCACCATCCCTGTAGAGAAGCAACGATCCAACCTCACTTCCTGTAGAAAAACAGAGACCTGTCCCTACTTCCGGTGCAAAACCAATGACCCTCCCCCACATACTATACAGAGATGATCGCTCATCCCACTTCCTGTAAAGAGATAAAGTCCTGTCCTACTTCTTAAAGAGAGACAAAAACCCTCCCTCACTACCTGTAGAGATACAAAGTCCTTCTCCACTTCCTGTAGAGACAATGTCTCATCCCACTTACTGTAGAGAGATAAAGTCCTGTCCTACTTCTTATAGAGAGATAAAGACCCTCCCTGACTACCTATAGAGAGATGATGTCCACCCTCCACTTCCTGTAAAGCGACAAAGGCTAGCCCCCACAACCTGTAGATAGACAAAGACTTGTTCCCACTTTCTGTAGAGAGACAAAGACCCACCACAATTTCCTGCAGTCAATGCATCTTTCCTGCTTGGCGGTTAACAGTGAAGTTAGAAAGCGGTGAGACACCTAGAGGCCGGCACTTTGGTGGGATTTTTCAGAGAAAAAAAAATTTCTACGTGAATTAAAGATTAAACCAATATCAGTTCTTTTCTTGTTACCACAAACTGTAGTAAATATCATTCCATCCTTTGCATGTTCCTATGAGAAGTAGTTTTGGTTGTTGGCAGCTGGTAGATTCCCATGTGACTTTAGGGCAGCCATGCCCTAACCATTAATAGTCCTAGCCATACAAGCTTTAATGACACACTACTGTCATTGCTAATAATTCTGTGGTCGTTTTGTCACAAGCTTTGTAGCCTGTGTGCAATATCCAGTGGGCACAGAGCTGCCGAGCGTGCAGCTTACGCACACATATGGTGGTTTGGCCTCAGTACAATGCTCCAGAGTTCATCACAATACCAGAAAAGAAGAGGGAAAGAAAGGATGAAACTTACAACAGCTGAAAATATAAATAGCGCTCTCCATTGCTTGGCCCGGTTCCTTCCCACCCACATTCTCAATCTCTTTTCTTCTTTTGGGCCCAAAAATACTTACAAGACATTGGAGCCAGTGGCAGAAGATTCGGATAATTGGTACATCTGCTGTGGATTGTAGCCTGGCCAGCGCCGCATGTGCAGCCTGTAATTACATAGGACTTCATTTCTGTACAGTCTGGAAATATGAGGAGGGGGTGCACCCAGGAATTTATGTGCAATTAACTATTTGCTAACCTGCCCATTTCACATTATAATGCTGTGCAGAATTAAGTGGTGAGACATCTGTCTCTTGACATTGGGGAACAGCTTAAAGGGGCTATCCCAAAAACTTTATTTTTCTGTGTAGTCTGATATTCTTTGTAAATTAACCCAATCATGCCATCAGATGCTCACTGGATCATTTCTCACTCCTTTTCCTGTGTCCAGCTCCTCTATAACTGTGTCTCAGTGTGAAATAGGCACATCTTCCATGCTACCTTTGTGGTAAGTGTGAACTATATTTCCCACAAGCTTGCATCTTCTCCATGCGTCTTGCACTCTACTGTGCTCGATTGGCAGTAGCTGCTCCTCCAAACTGTAATTGGGCTTGTAGTCCGCACAGTCCATTGTAATAGAGTGCAGGGTTGCGTATGTCACCACGGAACAGACAGACCAACTGTTGAGGGGAATTTATTAACAGGGGTAAAATTCTCCTCGCAGGGAGTAAACAGGGGGTTAATGGAGTCAAACAGTAAACAGTAAACAATTAAGCGGAATCAAAAGGGTTAACGAGTCTTCTGGTAACTTATCAGCCCAGGGAGGTCCTGACTGGAGGGTCCTTTTTTCCCAATGTGGATACAGTCACCAGCAGGGCTTGAGATCCTGAAGTCTCTTCTGTGTCTCCTGGAAAGTCCGGGGTTAAGCCTCTGCAGCCTGTTCTTCTCAAAGTGAAACTGGAACCAGGAAATAGCACAGCCTCCGTCGCTGCTGCAGGAGCCTCTGTGTACCAGGCTGACAGTCTCTCTGTAATAACGCTGTCACACACACACTGGGCAGTTACTTATCACACTCAGGGATCTTTGCTTGTCACTGCGGTCACCAGGGCTGCACAGTCACTGTCTCTGATTCAGGAGGCTTCCAAATCTACACCCCCACATCCAGCCTTCACTCTGGTGGGTATCTCAGCCTCAGTGCCCTCACGGGGAGCACTACTTTTAGGGGAGCACGGCGCTGCAGCCTGCCCTCTCTTTGGCGCGCTGCCTTCTCTCTGCTCTCCCGCTCTTTTCTGACCACAACTCCCTCTTCCCAGCAGTCACCACGTCCCCTCTGTCCAGAGCAGAAAGTCTTCCCCCCAACAACCCAGCTGTCTGACTAAGTGGTTCCAGGCAAGGAGCAGGGAAAGCAACCTCCTTACATTATGCCAAGATTGCACAAGCTACATTTATAGAAATGGGTCACGCCTAGTCATGAGCAAATTTTTTGAAATTCGTATTTACCAACTGTGGAATTTTTAGAAAAAAATTGATCGGCAGCAAATCAGTTAATCGCGAATTACAAGTCTTGCAGTTTCTCCGATTGCCCTGAAAAGACATGTGTAGCACTGGGAGGTGTCCTAGGACTGTACCCAACCTAGCAACAGCCTGTTCCACACACACTCATCTTATTCACTCCTGTTCTTTCACATACTATTCGTAAAATGTCTTCAGTGTTTTATGGCTTTCTCTCCATTTCTCTAAGGCCAAGCTGTGAGCTGTAGCGTCATTTCACTCTCCAGATTCACCCCAAAATGGCTGCTGCATTTCCTTCCTCTGCTTTTATACAGGCTATGATAGTCCCTCCTGATTGACTGGTCTATAGCCACATGATGCAACCATTGCTATACATTATGGGGAAGCCCAGCTATCTCCAAGGTTGTGTGAGCCTTCTCTGGCTGATGCAATCTTTTTTACATTGTGTAAAATCATGGCAGGCATTTTGATTATTCTCGTGAATCGAATGGCAAACTGTTCAGATTTGCCAGATGTAGCAAATTTCCCCAAAATTTGACACAAATTCGACAGTCACACCATTATATTGGACTTGTTTTGGGAGGGAGGAGAGCTGGCACTGCACCACGGAGGCCTTTTATCTTTACTGTTTGGACCACTGTGTTGACAAGCCAAGAATATTAGTGACCTGGAAGCCATTGTCCATGAGGAATGGGTTAAGGAGTGCTTCCAGAGCTGGTATCTGGCTATGCTTCAAGGTTGCAGCAGGTCATGACTAGGGTTGAGCAAATTTGATCGGGTCCCTACTTATTAATAAGCTGCAGAGGGAACCCGGATACCTGGAGCGCTTCCGATAATCAGGTGTCCGGCCCCACAGCTGCATGTGTCGCGGCTGTGTCACTGTTACAGGACATGCATGAAGAGCTTGTGTGTTGGGCTCTCCATGCTTGTGCTATGACGGTGACACAGCCGCGACACAAGCAGCTGCGGCGCCAGGTATCCGGGTTCCCTCTGTAGCTTGCCGAATAAGCAGGAACCCGATCTCTAGTCATGACAGCCAGATGGGGCTCTACTGAGCACTAATGACACTTGTCATGGAGGGGTGAATAAATCCTTAGAATGTCAGTAAAAGTGGCATTTTGTGCTGAATTTTGAAACATCTCTTGTTATATTAGTTTTGTTGAGCCATTTACATTGCAGACAGCAACAAGTTTGTAAATTTTGCTAATTTACCAAATTTGCAATGGTGGGGAGGGTGAATAATTTTGGTTGCAAATATATATATCAACATACACAGATCGGGAATATTTTAATACATTGCAAGGGACAGAATCATTATGTCCCCTAATGGCTGGCAAACAGACAAGTTGGACTAGAGATGAATGGTTGGCAGCCATGCAGCAGCCATTTCCGCTTCCCTCCTTCTTCGTGTTCTGTTAAAACAAATGGGAAGAAGCTGCTACACACTAAAAGCAGTCAGCAGAAAGCCTGCTATCATTACTGCCCAGCGTCTTGGCTGAAGATTCAGCATCTTGTTATTATATGGAGATTACAGAAGGGAATTCAAACCGTTGAGGTTGGAGGTTTAAAGGAAGGTAGCGCCATAGAAGAGGTCACTGATGTTTTCAACTAGTAGTACACTAAATGGATGAGAAAGAATTTTGTTTTCCTTAAGAAGTCACTTCACATTGTTATCCAATCTTTTAGAATTGATGGCTTATCTATCGGTGTTAGATCGTTGGGGGTCTGACTTTTTACCAGCTAGTTGTAGTCATGACACTGCCGGCTGGCATACTGGTTTGTACTTGCATGCGGCTATTCTACTGGTTTTCCCCTAAATGGTTTACCTAGGATTAGAAAAGCATGGCTACTTTCTATCAGAAACAATGCCACCCCTGACCATGGGTTGTGCCGTGTATTGCAGATTTTTTCCTATCATTTCAATGCAAAGTCTGGGGCAGCGCTTTTTCTGTAAAAAAAATAAAAATGAGTTCATGAAAAAAGACACAATTGCAAATGTACAACAAAGTTGAATTGATTAGGCATTATTTATGTATCACGTTGGTAGGGCATTGTTTACTTAACACATTTGTAGTGCTTTGGCATTGGTGAGGCATTGAGTTTGTAGGACATTGTTTACTTAACACTTATCATTAATTTAATTCAACTGTACTTGGAGTCAGGGCAAACAAAAACTTCACCAAAAACGCTGGAAAACTGATGGCAGCATTTTTGCTGCGTTTTTGCACTTACTCATGGCTTTCTATGGGTGAAAAAATGCTACAAAAGCACTGACATGCTGTAGTTTTAAAAAATGCAGCAGTTTTCCAATTCAGTCAGAAAAAAACAAGGGTGTGCAAGAGATTTCTGAAATCTCATAGTTTTGCTGGTACTGTAAAAAGCAGCTTTTAATTTGCATAAAAAGGAGAAAAAAATGTAATAAAAAGCACAATGTGTGAACATAGCCATTGATCACCACCATAGTTTCTGCCTCCATCAGCCAAAGTTCAGACAGCCAAATTTCACAGTCTGTGTGTGGACCACAATGCAAGGACTGACACGGACTGACATTGATATGTGTGCCCTACCAATGTCTCCCACCCCAAACAAGCATTTATGAGGCTGTAAGTTTAGGTTGGGTTCAGTCCATGCAATGTCGTTCATTTACTGAAGATAAATTATGGCTATCTGAGGCTGACATTTCAGGTTTGAAGACCCATATTAATTTTGTGCATTGCTGTCCCTATATGGACCATGAAATACGGCCATCTGAGAATGGCATTATGAGTTGGGACTGAGAGCCGCGTTCAGTCAATGTGTTGTGGTCTCTTTGCAGACCATGAAATACAGCCATCTAGAGGTGAGATTTTAGGTCAAGAGACCCAGGTTCAGTCCATACATTGCTGTCCCTATGTGGACCATGAAATACGGCGTCTGAGGCTGACATTTTGGGTTGGGAGACCCGTGTTCAGTCCATGCATTACAGTCCCTATGTGGACCATGAAATATGGCTGTCTGAGGCTGACATTTTGGGTTGGGAGACCCGTGTTCAGTCCATGCATTGCAGTCCATATATGGACCACGAAATACGGCAGTCTGAAGCTGACATTTCTGGTCAGGAGAACCTCGTTCAGTCTCTGCATTGCAGGACATGGCTTCTCTAGTTACGTCATACTGTAAATATAATAAGGATGAAATGAAAAAGGGGATTAGTTCCTAAAGGAGAATTCAGACATCCGTGTATAATGGTCCCAGTATGAAAGGGTTGCAAACACCAAGTCAATAGTAGCTGAAATATCTTAGGGCGAATTCAGATATACATGTACAATGGTCCCAGTATGGACCACGATGCACAGAATAGCCGAGGGTTTCCAGACCCGAACTTGGCAGCATCATATATGCCTACGAGGCTGCCAAGTTCAGTTCTGGAGATTCGTAGCCAGCTTGAGCATCACAGTCCGTTCTGGGATCATGATACTCGGAAGTCTGAATTCGCCCTAAGATATTTCAGCTACTATTGTTTTGTTTTTTTGCAGCTCTTTCATAAAAGATCTATAGGGCAGATGATATTTGCCTTCATCGTAACATATCTTAGTAATAAATAGGTGGAAGCTAGGATATTGTCCTGGAATACTATGGCTGACCTGCAGGCCGTGGAGAAGACAGCTTTGACCCAACAGAACATGGAAAATGGACATTTTATTCTAGGAATGTGTATTGATAAACCTATACAAAGCGCTGCAGTCAGCTGAAAGAATACATTGCTTGTTACCTGAAGAAAAACCTCCTGAATCTATTTATCATCGAGTTACTCGGGAATCGCCTGAGGTTATTTTTCAACACAAGCTTCTGAGGCTTTGAGACTCAGCGGCCCGCCAGATCTGAGAATGATGCGGTAATTCTTACGTGAAGCAGGAAGAGGATACTGAAAATCTTGATTGGAAGAGTGGGCCTAGCAAAACTTCACTAGTGACAATACTAAGCCTAAAAGCCGAAGTATCCATTCTGCCTACTCTACATAATGAGCTCCGGAATGAAGGGAGGGAGCTTCTACCGGCTCCTATCTGTCCCAACGGTGCACGTTCTACCTAAGAACAAAAGATTGCTCCGTAGGAGCAAATGTGGGATACTGATGGCAAAAAATAAAATTACAGTTATTAATGCATCATTTTCGATGCTTTCCGTGTCTGAGCTCCACATACCGTAAGTTATCATTTATTGAAGACGAGCTCCTGTAATAATAAAAGGCTTTCCACTATGATATGATAATTATGGCCTCATGTAAATTATTCTGGTTTTTAGAGGATAACATTAGGAATTGACTTGCAAATGTGCGGCATGGACAGCGGGCACCCTGGGTGGGAAAACTGTGGTGCCCCGGGGTCCTAGTCGTCACAGTGGCATTGCTTTACTCACGGGGAGAGTGATGTCACGCTTGGAAGCAAGGATGGATAACTTTCACCAGGTAAACACAAGCATGCAACATGTTCACACTCAAGGCCACAAGGGGGAGCTTTTAATCCTATTCCTAGGTTACTCCCATATATATATATTGTGGTTTGGAGGGAAAGTCAGTTAGTTCCTGTCAGAGAGACAGAGGGGAAGGAAGCAGAGCAGAGGGGCCATGCAGCCACGAGAAAGCGCTGCAGCTCCTGGACAGAGATAACACCGAAAGAAGAACAGATTGTAGTGAGCGTGTAAGAGAGAGAGAGGCACAGGCGAGTGACACCTGGGGAGGACAGCAGTGATTTGACTGTCTCCCTGGAAAAGCACAGACACCGGTAGCCAGAAGACCGAGGCTTTTGTGGGACTCTAAGACACATAGCAGAAATCTTCAGGACAGCTGGATTATACATCACCTGTTCGCCTTAACACCCAGGAGGCACAGTAACACATAGAGCCCGGGTCGTGATAGAGACCCTGTAAAAAGGCTTGAGTCACCTGTCATACGGGTTTGTGTCCCAACCTATATGGGGGACAGAGAGAAGAACTGTGAGGACCTTATCAGAAGCCATAGGCAGTAAGGGATTACTTTACCCCCGCGCTAGAACAAAGGCTTTAATCTCCACCTGGAAAAGGGGACTCCCAACTTGCCTTCAAGCCGATCGGACCCTACCTGTCCTGTGATCTGGTGCCCCGGACTGTGGTTGCTTGAAGCTACAGTAAACCAGGTAAAAGACTGCAAACCTGTGTCCTTGTTCTTCACTGCACCTCTCACCATCTTCACCTATACACCGGGAGCCCTGGGGACCTACTTCACCTGTGGGAAGTTATACCATCTAGCTGCCATACCATCACCCCAGAGGACCCCTTTAAGCAGCGTCGGTCCCTACTGACCGAATACCACAGGTGGCATCATGAACATAAACTTTAATCAATATTCCTTTTACATGGGCACCCAGGGCCAAGGACCCGGTCGCCGCCGTGACACGTCCCCTTAAGTACTGGACCCAGTGCCGAGTGCCCCACAGCCCTGGCGGGTGACTCAAAACCCTACGGTAATTAGGCAAAGGGTATTATCTAGCCATGATGGGAGTGTGATCATTAATGGTTGGCATGATTTGGTAACATGCATATGGACTTTGCATGTTCTCACAATGCATAGATGAGATTCTTTAGCTATCCAAAATGTTCTACTAGTCAGATCCTGTTCTGGTAGACACAGTCACTAATAAAGGGGAGTATGGAGCATGGGACTCCCCTTTATTGCATCCATATGCCCTAGCATCTAAGTGTCTGGAACAAACACTACTTATGTTATACAGTATCAAAACCGGTATCCCAATTGAAAAAAATACCTGTAAATGTAAAGATGAGCAAATAAATTGCTAGTTTTCCATGGACACTCGACCGGAGGCCTCCGAACCACCTCTTATCTGCCAGCTCATCTTCTGATTAGCCAGCCTATTGCGACATCGCGTGTGCGTGATGCTGCAGTGATAATGGGAGGCCTGTAGAAGTCTCAGTAGACACGAAATGGCCGTAGCTTACTCTTGTTTGCCTTGTCTTGAAAATTGGCTGCCAGTATCCAATGCAACACTTATATCTCCAGATCGAAACATATTTTATATACATATAAAGGTCTTTGTTTAAAACTGGACAACCCCTTAATTAAGACATCTGTCTATGTTGCCAGAGTTTGTATTTTCTGTGATTGGAATAGTGAGAAAAACACTAAATCCACTATTTTTTTCAAAAGTTCCAACTTCTGATCGGTAAATTTTCGTCTTTTCAGAGACGTCTCGGCAAGGACAAGAGTTGCTAGGACATAGGAAGGATATATAGCAGACTTGTGTCCCTTCAGTGTGACTGTCACCAGTGCAAACAGAAACCCGACTGTGGATATTGACTTTCTCTTAATAGATGAGTACATGCTCTTCCTGATATTCCCCAGTCAGGAGAGCGAGATCCTTTTTCCTCCTGTTCCACCAGTTCTGACAGCTTATTAAAGCCTACGTTAATTCCTGGCAGGTGATGGCTAGTGATAAGGCTCTGACTGCGGAGTACTGGGGCGCCTGTGTCACCGGCTTGGACGGTGACTACCTCTTGAAGCTCATCAAGAGAATGCCAAGAGTGTGCAAAGCAGTCATCAAAGCAAAAGGTGGCTACTTTGAAGAACCTAGAATATAAGACATATTTTCAGTTGTTTCACACTTTTTTGTTAAGTATATAATTCCACATGTGTTATTCATACTTGTGATGCCGTCATTGTGAATGTACAATTATCATAGTGATGAAAATACAGAAAAATCTTTAACCCCTTCACCCCCGGAGCTTTTTCCGTTTTTTCATTTTTGTTTTTCGCTCCCCTCCTTCCCAGAGCCATAACTTTTTTATTTGTCAGTCAATATGGCCATGTGAGGGATTATTTTTTGCGGGACGAGATGTACTTTTGAACAATACCATTGGTTTTACCATGCCATGTAACAGAAAACAGGAAAAAAATTCCAAGTGTGATGAAATTGCAAAAAAAGTGCAATCTCACACTTGTTTTTTGTTTGGCTTTTTTGCTAGGTTCACCAAATGCTAAAACTAACCTGCCATTATGATTCTCCAGGTCATTACGAGTTCATAGACACCTAACATGTCTAGGTTATTTTTTATCTAAGTTGTGGAAAAAAATTCCAAAGTTTGCAAAAAAAACCAAACAAAAAAATGGCGCGATTTTCCGATACCCATAGTGTCTCCAATTTTCATGATCTGGGGTCAGCTGAGGGCTTATTTTTTGTGTGCCAAGCTGGCATTTTTAATGATACCATTTTGGTGTAGATACGTTCTTTTGATCACCCGTTATTGCATTTTAATGAATGTCGCGGCGACCAAAAAAACGTAATTTTGGCATTTTGATTTTTTTTTCTCGCTACGCCATTTAGCGGTCAGGTTAATCCTTTTTTTTTTTATAGATCGTGCGATTCTGAACGCGGCGATACCAAATATGTGTATGTTTGATTTTTTTTTTAATTGTTTTATTTTGATTGGGGCGAAAGGGGGGTGATTTAAACTTTTATATATTTTTTATTTTTTTTATATTTTTAAACACTTTTTTTTTTAATTTTGGCATGCTATAATAGCCTCCATAGGAGGCTAGAAGCATGCACTACACGATCGGCTCTGCTACATAGAGGTGAAGTATAGATCACCTCTATGTAGCAGAAATCCAGGTGTACTTTGAACGCCGACCACAGGGTGGCGCTCAAAGCAATCGGCCATCAACAACCATAGAGGTCTCAAGGAGACCTCTGGTTGTTATGGCAATGCACCGCTGACCCCCGATCATGTGACAGGGGTCAGCGGTGCGAGCACTTTCGGCCGCGCGGCCGGGAGCGCTAGTTAAATGCCGCTGTGAGCGCTTGACAGCGGCATTTAACTAGTTAATGGGCGCGGGCGGATCGCGATTCCGCTCGCGCTCATTGCGCGCACATGTCAGCTGTACAAAACAGCTGACATGTCGAGGCTTTGAGGTGGGCTCACCGCCGGAGCCCACCTCAAAGCAGGGGATCTGCCAGCTGACGTACTATTCCGTCAGCTGGCAGAAAGGGGTTAAATGTGAAGGTGTGTCCAAACTTTTGGTCTGTACGGTATGTACACAGTTACTGCACCAGCAGAATGGTGAGTGCTGCTCTGGAGTATAATACAGGATGTAACTCTGGATCAGTGCAGGATAAGTAATGTAATGTATGTACACAGTGACTGCACCAGCAGAATAGTGAGTGCAGCTCTGGAGTATAATACAGGATGTAACTCAGGATCAGAACAGGATAAATAATGTAATGTGTGTACACAGTGACTGCACCAGCAGAATAGTGAGTGCAGCTCTGGAGTATAATACAGGATGTAACTCAGGATCAGAACAGGATAAATAATGTAATGTATGTACACAGTGACTGCACCAGCAGAATAGTGAGTGCAGTTCTGGAGTATAATACAGGAGGTAACTCAGGATCAGTAATGTATGTACACATTGAGTCTACCAGCAGAATAGTGAGCGCAGCTCTGGAGTATAATACAGGATTAGTGATGAGCGAGTGTGCTCGTTACTCGAGATTTCCAAGCATGCTTTGGGTGTTCTCCGAGTATTTTAGATTATGTTTGTGTCCCCGCAGCTGCATGATTTGTGGCTGTGAGACAACCTGAACACATGCAGGGATTGCCTGTTCGTTAGGGAATCCCCACATGTATTCAGGCTCTCTAGCAGCCGCAAATCATGCAGCTGCGGGGACACAAACATAATCTACGAGCGTACCCAAAATACTCGGAGAACACCCGAGCATGCTCGGAAATCTCGAGTAACGAGCACACTGGCACATCACTATACAGGATGTAACTCAGGATCACCAGAAGATACACTGTAAAATGGTATACCTGTACCTGCACAAAAATGTGTCCCAATTATTAATGAGATGTAACTTTTCATATTTGCTTTTTTTGCCCTCTCCTCTGATTTAGTGTATGGCAGGAAGAACATGGTTATAGATTACTGAGCTCTTGCTTTGGAAATTAAGACATTATTAAATAAGTCATTGTCACACGATGTCTATCATTAACTCTCAAATCACAGCTCAGCGCGGCACAAATGGAGGTCACGAAGAAGTCATGTCAATGTTTTTTTTGCTCCTGTCCCTAGAAAAATGATATATTTGGGTTTTGCGATCAGCCCCATCCACCTGAGGGATTGGGATAAGTTAACAAGGGTGTTTATTAATCAGAGGGGGGAACGTTTATCATCTTGACTTGATGTATGAATGTGCGAGTCATGACTGCGAGATGAAGGATTGATTGAGAACATCAATGATCGATAAGAGCGCAGCGTGAGCCGCGTGTGGAATGAATTTTGAAGAGTCCAGCGGCGAGGGGTTAACGCTAGCTCTGAGACTCAGATCGTTTGGTTATAGAACAGCTGAGCTGGATAACGTTTCAGTTATCGTACTGCCTTTGAATAGTTTTACATATTCACTTGGCAGCTCTTTGTTTTAAGTGATATAAAATTACAATATTTCCGTAATCCCAATGTTTCAGCTGACCAAAGAAGGGCAATTAATGTTTTTGTAACCAGATGGTTCTTCTCATAAAGTGGCATATGTTTGAATACGAAATATACGCTAATATACGCTAAATATAAAGCAATGACAATGAGCAGTTACAAATTAAATTAATATTTCAATATGTAGAGATTGCATGTAGCTCATGCATATGCATTACAGACCCCGCAGCCCGTCCTACTTATGGAAATGGGTGGAACTTATCCAAAAAATGTAATGCACCCTTATCCACTGAGCAAGGTAAAGTGATGCTCTGCACTACAAGAATGGACATCTAACAGTAAATTCAGTATATACACTAATAAGCCATAACATTAAAAATAGTTACCATTGATTACCTCGCAACCATTGGGCAAATTTAAGGATGTGAGTGACTTTAAGAAGGACAAATTTTGATGGCTGGACAGCTGTCTTCCATCATTAACAAAAAGGCAGGTCTTGTGGAATGTTCCCAGAATACTTCAGGTCTTGTGGGGTGTTCCCGGTATACATCAGGTCTTGTGGGGTGTTCCCGGTATACATCAGGTCTTGTGGGGTGTTCCCGGTATACATCAGATCTTGGGGGTGTTCCCGGTATACGTCAGGTCTTGTGGGGTGTTATCGGTATATGGCAAGTCTTCTGGGGTGTTCCCGGTATACATCAGGTCTTGTGGGGTGTTCCTGGTATACGTCAGGTCTCATGGGATCTTCCTGGTATATGGCAGGTCTTGTGGGGTGTTTCAAGTATATGGCAAGTGTTCCTGGTATATGGCAGCTCTTGTGGGGTGTTCCCCGTATACATCAGGTCTTGTGGGGTGTTCCCGGTATACATCAGATCTTGTGGGATGTTACCGGTATACGTCAGGTCTTGTGGAATGTTCATGGTATATGGCAGGTCTTGTGGGGTGTTCCCGGTATACATCAGGTCTTGTGCGGTGTTCCTGGTATATGTCAGGTCTCGTGGGATGTTCCTGGTATATGGCAGGTCTTGTGGGGTGTTCCAAGTATATGGCAAGTGTTCCTGGTATATGGCAGGTCTTGTGGGGTGTTACCGGTATATGGCACATGTTCCCAGTATATGGCAGGTGTTGTGGAGTGTTTCTGGTATATAGCAGGTCTTGTGGGGAGTACCCAGTACATGCCAGCTGTTCTAAGTATATGGCTGGTTTTGTGGTGTGTTCCTGATATATGACAGGTCTTTTGGTGTGTTCCTGGTATATGGCATTTCTTGCAGAGTGTTCCAAGTATATTACAGGTCTTGTTGGATGTTTCTGGTGTTTGCCTGGTCTTGTGGAAAGTTTCAGATATATGTCAGATCTTGTGGGGTGTTCCCAGTATACAGCAGGTGTAATAATTTGTTCCTGGTACACGGCAGATCTTGTGGGGTGTTCCTTGTGTAAGATAAGCCTTGTGGCATATTCCCAGTGTATGGCAGGTGTTGTGGGGTGTTCCCAGTATATGGCACATGTTACCAGTATATGGCAGGTTTTGTGGAGTGTTTCCGGTATATGGCAGGTCTTTTGGTGTGTTCCCGGTATATGCCAGCTCTTGTAGGATGTTTGTGGTATACGGCTGGTCTTGTGGTGTGTTTCAGATATATGTCAGATCTTGTGGGGTGCTCCCAGTGTACAGCAGGTGTTATGAGGTGTTCCTGGTATACAACAGGTCTTTTGTGGGGGTGTTCATTGTGAAAGATAAGTCTTGTGACATGTATGGCAGGTCTTGTGGGGTGTTTCTTGAAATACAGCTGGTCTTGTCATGTGATACTGGTATACCGCTGGTCTTATGGAATGTTCCTGCTATACGGCAAGTCTTGCTGGGTATGTACAATATATGATAGCTTCAGTCTGCCGTGAAAGAAAACAATTTCCCCTCCTGATCTCCTCCTAATTTCCCCTCCGAGTCTTGATTGGATAGATCAACATTCAGAACAACAATTTTGCACATTTAAAGCTTCTTTTTCTGTCATTGTTGATACATGCAAAAAAGGGGTCTGGATTAGCTATTGAAATGTGCAGTCAATCATCTTTCGTCGAACAGAACTGGTAATGTGCCAACACAGGAAACTGTAGCCTAATCTGAAAGTAGAAGTATTGGTTCCTGATTGTTCTGGTGCTGTATTTATATTATGATCTTGATTATGGTACTGTGTTTATTTAAAGACCTTGGTTATGGTACTGCATTTATGTACTGAATGTGGTTTATTTGCTGTATTTATCTATGGTTATGGTTCTGTATTTATTTAATTAGCTTTCTTATGGTACTGCATTAATGTACTGAGCTTGGTTATGGTGCTGTATTTATGTACTTAATTTGGTTCTGGTGTTGTATTTATTTAATAAGCTTCATCATGGTGCTGCATTTATGCACTGAGCTTGATTATAGTGCTGTATTTATGTACTGAACTTGGTTTTGGTGCAGAATGTATTAAATGAGATTGCTTATGGTGTTGCATTTATGTATTGAGCTTGATTATAGTGCTGTATTTATTTACTGAACTCGGTTTTGGTGCAGAATGTATTAAATGAGATTGCTTATGGTATTGCATTTATGTACTGAGCTTTGCTATGGTGCTGTATTTTTGTAACAGTGATAATAGATGAGATGTTTGTTAATTCAAATATATTAGTAAATTGAATATATTTCTATTTAAACCACATTGAAAGATTATTTCTTTTTGATCTGGAAAACACTTATTTTTTATAAATTGGTACAAAAAGCAAGTTTAAGCTTTTATGAATTCCAGATGCTAATTATTAATTCTGTTTTTTTTTTTTTGCACTTTTGCAATACTATTGGTGGTGAGACTGTTCTCCTTTGTCTATAGGCTATTTGGTTGACTTATGAATCAGTTTGACAAATATTTCTGTGTAATGGAAATTAGTTTACAGCTTCGGTCACTCTCACCTTCCCCACACTCAGCAGGGGGACGATATCGAGCACAACAGAAAACTTCTAGGAGTAAATGATGATGATATTTGTTATAAAGTTTAATGATGAACGATGGGAAAAACAGTCAGAATAAAAGAAAAGTATTTAGCAAAAGCATTCTTTGATGTCTTTCCTAATTAACTTAGCAATGTTTGCTTGTGCCACTGATGTTAATATCAATAGTGACTGGAATTGCTCTTTCCAGATCCTACATCATTATGAATTATTTGTTTTCTCTATATTACAATTGACTGCGAGAGTTAAGAAAAGTTAGAATCCATTATCAGCTCCATCCTAGACACCGCATGTCAGCCCTTTGTAGCTCTAAGAGACTTCCGTAAAACTGCCCTGCATAGACCGGTTTGAGGTCACAAATCCAATTGGGAATCTAAGTGTTGGCATTTACTCCCTTTGGCTGGCGAATCAATACCCGACTCCCCTGTGCCATAGACACAGCGTCTCCTCTATTCCTGATATATTAGCAACTTCCTAAAACGAGCCGCTCAGTGTAAGAATAACTCCGGTATTGATCCCGCCAGGATTCTGGGACATTACTTTTTTCCTTTTGATGAGTGCGTCTACATGAACTGAGAAGAGCTGGAGACCTGCTAATTATCTTCTTAAATAGACTGTGCTATTAAACCGCAGGGAACGAAGGAACAGAATAGAGCTCTGTGTGCTCACATTTCCCCCGATTCCTCTGAAACTGTCACAAGTCATAGTCCCTTTATTTTGGATTGGTCCAAGGTCAAACAGCGGAAAATCTGTACAAAAAAAGCCCCCAAAGGACAGAAGAAAAATTCAAGTTGCACAAATTAAAATGCTTTAGAAATATAAGCGGAAACACTTGTCAGATTAATGTAGTAATAAATGAGTTGTTAGGACCCGTACGGCACAGTAACCGATAGCGGCATGAGTGTCAAATGAAGCTCAATGATTATCTAAGAAGTTTCCCCGAGGCTTGGAGCTTTGATACAGGTGATGGCGATCCCAAGTGGCAGCTAAGATCTGCAATAATTTACTTTAGGGCAAATCTTATGTTTTCTGTAAAGTTTCCTAGTTACTTAAATGGGTTGTCTGGTTTAGAAAATCCTTTGGTAATTAAGAATCACAAGTCTGTCAGCACAACATAACTGTTCAAACCAAGCACAAGCGGCGCTTGCTACACACATCAGTGCACCTGCTTACACTTCCTCTACCCTTTTTCCTATAAAGCAAGAGCTGTTAATCAAACAAGGGGGATGGGGAAATATGCTAAACAAGCAGAATAGGTAGGAAGGGGCACTGGAATGTTTGGTCACTCCAAGGGGTGTACTGTGCTTGGTTTGAGCAGTCATTTTCTGCTAACAGACTTTCTTTAAAGGGTTTTCTCATCATTAGGTTATCCAATCGCTTTTTTGGTACCTATAAGATAATAGAAAAAATGTTAACAAGAAAAGCTCCCACGTTTTCCTTCTACATGGAAGGATGGTTAGTGTTAACTACTCGCGGCACCACAATTATGTAGCGGCTAAAACAAGTGACTGGTCCATTCTTTAGGCAGTTTCTGTCTAAAAGCTGTTCCCTATTTATTGTTTAGATTATAAAAAAGACACCACAAAAACTACTGAAAACACTTCTGAGAAGACACATTCAAGAGAAAGCATAATGACGTTTTCTAGAAGAGCCTTCACCTTGAAAAACTGGATGGGTACGCCGGCGTTTTAAAGACTTTGTGTGCACATACCATTTGAAGATTCACCTTTTGGGTTTCCTAATCTGGACACTTCTTTCTTTTAATATTCACCTTTTGGGTTTCCTAATCTGGACACTTCTGTGAAGATTCACCTTTTAGGTTCTCTAATCTGGACACTTCAAAGGTTCGCCTTTTGCGTTTTCTAATCTGGACTCTTCTTCAAAAATCTGCCTTTTGGGTTTTCTAATCTGGCCATTTTTGTGAAGATTCAACTTTTGTTTTTTCTAATCTGGACATTCCTGTGAAGATTCACCTTTTGCGTTTTCTAACCTACACTCTTCTTCGAAGATTCACCTTTTGGGTTTTCTAATCTGCACTCTTCTTTGAAGATTCACCTTTTGGGTTTTCTAATCTGCACTCCTCTTCGAAGATTCACCTTTTGGGTTTTCTAATCTTCACTTTTCTTTGAAGATTCACCTTTTGGGTTTTCTAATCTGCACTCCTCTTCGAAGATTCACCTTTTAGGTTTTCTAATCTTCACTTTTCTTTGAAGATTCACCTTTTGGGTTTTCTAATCTGCTCTCCTCTTCGAAGATTCACCTTTTGGGTTTTCTAATCTTCACTTTTCTTTGAAGATTCACCTTTTGGGTTTTCTAATCTGCACTCCTCTTCGAAGATTCACCTTTTGGGTTTTCTATTCTTCACTTTTCTTTGAAGATTCACCTTTTGGGTTCTCTAATCTGCACTCTTCTTTGAAGATTCACCTTTTAGGTTCTCTAATCTGGGCACTTCTTCGAAGGTCCACCTTTTAGGTTTTCTAATCTGGGCACTTCTTCGAAGATTCACCTTTTGGGATTTCTGTTCTGGACACTTCTTTTAAGATTCAGCTTCTGGACTCTTAGATCTTGACTCTTCTGGACTGGTTTCATAAATTCCACATGAACGTCCAGATCTACAGACCTGTCCATAACTAGCTAGAGCAGAATGTCATCAAATCAAGGGTCGGACTAAAAACCCTATAGCTGAATTTGTCCCTGTGTGCAAAGTTTGTGGACCTTTTTGGAAGCTTTAGTACCATTAGTCTTCCTTATATCATCTTATACTATAATCATGAGAAGCTTCCTGTAGCCTCAGTGTCTGCCTCCATATATAAAGTCTTTGTGATCTAGCCCTTGAAGTAGATAAGAGGTGTCATTGGACTCTAGAGAACATATGGCAGACCTATGTACTTAACCCTGTCCCACAATCGGTGCCAGGAATAATAGGCCATCCTCTGTGCTGCTGTCAGCGCTCTCAGGTTCATGGACGGTCCAGTTGCTGTCTCTGCTTTATTGTAGCATATTGTAGAAAAGGGAAAGGAGTGCAGGAAGGAGGGGAAGCAAATTGTTCTGATTGAAGCACTTCAAGGAATAAAGAAGGTTTATTGTGGTCTGGTAAGTGAAAGACGCCCCCAGCTTTATTTATACAATCCTTTCTTGCCTCCATGAAGAATTACTGCTGAATCAGAAAGAGATTGAGAGAAGAAAAGAAGCAGTGGATGGGAAGAACAATTGACAATTGGAGAATAGGGAGGGGGTAATGGATTGACATCAAGGTGTTGAGGGATCAAAGCCATGATGCTGAAAATACAGTTACAGAACAAAACTGAAGAAAGCTCTAATGAGGTGGAAAAGGAAACTATATCAGGACCGAGTTATATACATGTGCGGCTATAGCGGAGACAATCTAGTTATTAATCTCCTGCAACTTTCTAATATATTCTGTATTATTGTTCCTCATCATTTTCTAGATCTCTACTTGCAAACTATTTTTAGGACCAGAGACTGAAAATCTGTACAGACCTAATATACATACAATATGCTTGGCATGGCTACATTTGTATGTGGCAAAGACAATCCTCTATTAGTGTAAAGAGTTATCACCATCTGATGTGTAATAATGGCATACTGCTTCTCGGCATTTTGACTAAGATCAAGTGTAGTTTTATTCGAAAAGCCGTCTTTTGCCTGGCCGCCCTAGTACATCGGCACATTATGCACACTGGATACAGTGTATGGGAAGTGGCTTATGTAGTCTTTGAGGATCAAGGCCATTGAATCGGGTAAGTTTGAGAGCCCAAGGTGCGAAGTGCCCCAGGACATGTTACCTTTAGGGTGCCCTGACTTACTGGGCATGGGAAACCCACTTGAGTTTTGGCACACTTGCATTGAACTTCACCTTTACATATTTTTTGAGCACACACTCTTTTCCAGCACAGCTTCTAGCAGAGGATAGCTCCGTAAATAAGGAGCCTGGTAGAGCACTGAATGGCAGCACAAGGAGCCCCAGTGACTCCTTAGTACAGAGACATACAGGGACCTGGGAGAGCACTGTATAGCGGCACAAGGAGCCCCAGTGACTCCTTAGTACAGAGACATACAGGCACTAGGTTGAGCACTGTATGGCGGCACAAGGAGCCCCAGTGACTCCTTATTACGGAGACATACAGGCACCTGAGAGAGCACTGTATAGCGGCATAAGGAGCCCCAGTGACTCCTTAGTACAGAGACATACAGGCACTAGGTAGAGCACTGTATAGCGGCACAAGGAGCCCCAGTGACTCCTTAGTACAGAGACATACAGGCACTAGCTTGAGCACTGTATGGCGGCACAAAGAGTCCCAGTGACTCCTTAGTACAGAGACATACAGGCATTAGGTTGAGCACTGTATGGCGGCACAAGGAGCCCCAGTGACTCCTTAGTACAGAGACATACAGGCACTAGGTAGAGCACTGTATGGCAGCACAGGAAGCCCCAGTGACTCCTTAGTACAGGGACATACTGGCACCTGGTAGAGCACTGTATGGTGGCACAAGGATCCCCAGTGACTCCTTATTACGGATACATACAGACACCTGGGAGAGCACTGTATGGAGGCACAAGGAGCCCCAGTGACTCCTTAGTGAAGAGATATACAGGCACCTGCTACAGCACTATATGGTGTCACAGGGAGCCCCAGTGACTGTTCAGTACAGACATTCAGGCACCTGGTAGAGCACTGTATGGCGGCACAAGGAGCCCCAGTGACTCCTTAGTACAGAGACATACAGGCATTAGGTAGAGCACTGTATGGCAGCACAGGAAGCCCCAGTAGCTCTTTAGTACAGGGACATACAGGCACCTGGTAGAGCACTGTATGGTGGCACAGGGATCCCCAGTGACTCCTTATTACGGATACATACAGACACCTGGGAGAGCACTGTATGGAGGCACAAGGAGCCCCAGTGACTCCTTAGTGAAGAGATATACAGGCACCTGCTACAGCACTATATGGTGGCACAGGGAGCCCCAGTGAGTGTTCAGTACAGAGACATTCAGGCACCTGGTAGAGCACTGTATGGTGGCACAGGGAGCCCCAGTGACTCCTTAGTACAGAGATATACAGGCACCTGGTAGAGCACTGTATGGCGGCACAGGAAGCCCCAGTGACTCCTTAGTGAAGAGATATACAGGCACCTGCTACAGCACTATATGGTGTCACAGGGAGCCCCAGTGACTGTTCAGTACAGAGTAGGGTTGAGCGAAACGGATCGGACAAATTAAAAAATCGCTGACTTTCGGCAAAGTCGGGTTTCATGAAACCCGACCCGATCCTAGTGTGGGATCGGTCATGAGGTTGGCGATCTTCGCGCCAAAGTCGCGTTTCGTATGACACATTCTGCGCCATTTCTCAGCCAATGAAGGAGGACGCAGAGTGTGGGCAGCGTGATGACATAGGTCTCGGTCCTCACCATCTTAGAGAAGGGCATGACAGTGATTGGCTTGCTTTCTGCGGCATCACAGGGGCTATAAAGGGGCGTGCACGCCGACCGCCATCTTACTTCTGCCGATCTTAGCATAGGGAGAGGTTGCTGCACCTTCGTCAGAAGAAGGGATATAGTTAGGGAGGGAAGATTAACCCCCAAACTGCTTGTGCTGTAGCGATTTCCACTGTCCAACACCACCTTTTTTTGCAGGGACAGTGGAGGCTATTTTTGTGCATCAGCTCTGTAGCTTATTAGGCTGCCTTATAAGGCTCCCTGATAGCTGCATTGCTGTTTGCACGCTGCTGTGCAAACCAACTGCTTTTTTAAAAGCAAAAATCCTGTTGCTCCTTTCTGCAGTTATCTTGTTTATTTGTCCACACTTTTGTGTGTGCAGCAGTCCTTTTTGTTGCTGCCATACTTGTCCTGAGATCATTGTAGGCAGATTGAAAATGTACTACAGTCCTTGGATTTTTTCAGATATCTTCCAGCCACTTTCTGCCACTTACATTGTGTTGTGTTACACACTGGGCTGCCTGAGTTGTGGTGCAGTCTCCCCCCAAAATAAGGGAGATTCAAATTGTCACAAAGTGGATATACGTCAGTTCTGTTAGTTTGTCGTATATCAGCCAGCCATGTTCTGCCACTTACATTGTGTTGTGTTATACACTGGGCCTGAGTTGTGGTGCAGTCTCCCCCCCAAAAAAGGGAGATTCAAATTGTCACAAAGAGGATATACGTCAATTCTGTTAGTTTGTTGTATATCAGCCAGCCACGTTCTGCCACTTACATTGTGTTGTGTTATACACTGGGTCTGAGTTTTGGTTCAGTCTCCCCAAATTAAAAAGGGAGATTTAAAGGACTGAGGACTAAGAGCACGCCTGTTGCTCGAAACGCGTCCAGTCGGGTGTTGGTTACTCTCCCCTACCGACCATGCCGGTCATATCTCAGCAGCGTTTTAATATGTATTAATAAAGTTTCTACATTTTATTCCTGGAGCTGGAACCATCTCTTCTTTTTCAATACATTTAAATTCTCAACAAGTTTATATACACCTTCTACCTTGTTTTACAGTACCATATAACGGTTGTTATTTTGGTAACATTTTCCCAAAAATTAGGAAGTCTGGTGGAAGAGGCCGTGGGCGGTCGTTGCCAGCTGGTACTGATGGTGGTGGTGGTGGTGGAGCATCTGGTGGTAGTGGGAAAAGCAAAATAGCACCTAAGGCTGGAGGTGTTGAGCCAGCGTCATCATCTGGCTACACAAGGCCTTGAAGACTCCCTTATCTTGGAGTAGGAAAACCGCTTTTAAAGCCGGAGCAGCATGAAAAAGTTTTGACTTTCCTTGCTAACTCAGCCTCTAGCTCCTTCGCCTCCTCTTCAGAAAGTTCAAAATATAATAGCAGCGAGTCGTCAGTGGATGCTCTCGGTCAGGAACAAGACGTTTCCTTGTGTCCTTCACCCAAACCAAAAGTGAAGGATGCGTCAGGCGACACTACAGATTACTCCATGGAGCTCTTTACACATACCGTGCCTGGGTTAGAAAGGGAAATTGTTAACTGCCCATTACAAGATGAGTCAGACATGGAGTGCACTGATGCACAGCCACAGCTAGATTATTATGCTGTTCCATTGACTCAGATCACTACATTGCCCTCGCAGTGTACTGAGCCAGAATCTGACCCTGATGAGACTATGGTGCCCCGTCCCGAACGCTATAGCACCTTACACGGTGACACAGAGGAAGGTGCACATGACATTGAAGAGGAGGTGATAGATGACCCAGTTGTTGACCCAGAGTGGCAGCCATTGGGGGAAGAGGGTGCCGCTGCCAGTAGCTCAGAAGCGGAGGAGGATGATCCGCAGCAGCCATCTACATCGCAACAGCTGTCATCTGGCAGGCCCATATCAGGCCAAAAACGTGTGTCAAAAACAAAAACAGTTTTAGGACAGCGTGGCCATCCGGTGAAAGTAGCACAGCATGCAATGCCTGAAAAGGTATTCGATAGTAGGAAGAGTGCAGTGTGGCAATTTTTTAACCAAGATCCGAATGATCAGTCAAAAGTTATCTGTAAGAAATGCTCAAAGACCTTTAGCAGAGGGAAGAATCTTCAAAATTTAAATACAACGTGCATGCGTAGACATTTAACCAGCATGCACTTGCAAGCCTGGACTAACTACCAAACGTCCCGTACGTTGGTGCACCTGCTCAGAATGAAGGTAGTCAGCAACGCTACATTGCTTCCCTCACTGTAAGCCCACCGGTTAAGACACCACCAGCAGCAAATGTGGAGGTATCGTCGCAAGGCCAAAGCAGTCAGGGAATCACAAGGTTATTGGTAGGAAACAATGTATGTAGGCCAACATCAAGAATACCATCACCAACCCTCTCTCAATCCGCCATGTCCACCACCACCGCTAGTTCCACCATATGCAGCTCTCCAGTACAGCTCACCCTACAAGAGACTCTCATTAGGAAAAGAAAGTACTCATCCTCTCATCCGCGTACACAGGGTTTGAACGCCCACATTGCTAGACTAATCTCGTTAGAGATGATGCCCTACCGGTTGGTTGAAAGCAAAGCTTTCAAAGACCTGATGGCCTACGCAGTACCACTCTATGACCTACCCAGTCGGCACTTCTTTGCAAGAAAAGCCATCCCAGCCCTCCACCAGCATGTCAAAGACCGCATTGTCCATGCACTGAGGCAATCAGTCAGTGGAAAGGTGCACCTCACAACAGATGCATGGACCAGTAGGCACGGCCAGGGACGTTACGTGTCCATCACGGCACACTGGGTTAATGTGGTGGATGCAGGGTCCACTGGGGACAGCCATAGTGGGACAGTTCTGCCTAGCCCACAGTCTAGAAAACAATTGGCTGTAGGCGTTCGCCACCCCTCCTCCTCCTTCTCCGGAAGCGGAAGCTCGTCCTCAGAGCGCAGTCGCACGACCACTCCATCCGCAGCTGCCAGTGTTGCACACGAGGTGTCCCATTATCGAACAGCTAGTGGTAAGCGTCAGCAGGCAGTGTTTGGGCGACAACAGACACACTGCGGAAGTACTGGCCGAGTACTTGCAGCAAGAAACTCAGTCATGGCTGGGCAGTGTACATCTTGAGGCAGGCAAGGTAGTCAGTGATAACGGAAGGAATTTTATGGCTGCCATAGCCCTTTCAGAACTGAAACACATACCTTGCCTGGCTCACACCTTGAACCTGGTGGTGCAGTGCTTCCTGAAAAATTATCCGGGGTTACCTGCCCTGCTCCTGAAGGTGCGAAGACTTTGCTCGCACATCCGCCGGTCGCCCGTACACTCCAGCTGTATGCTGAACTATCAGCGATCGCTGAATCTTCCCCAGCACCGCCTAATAATCGACGTTGCAACAAGGTGGAACTCCACACTGCACATGCTTCAGAGGCTGTGCGAACAGAGGCGTGCTGTAATTTATTTGTGGGAGGATACACATACACGGGCAGGCACTTGGATGGCAGACATGGAGTTGTCTGGTGTGCAGGGGTCGAAGCTCCAAGACCTCTGTCAAGTCCTTCAGTGTTTTGAGGAATGCACACGGCTGGTAAGTGCAGACGACGCCATCATAAGCATGAGCATCCCACTAATGCGTCTGCTGATGCAAAGTTTGACGCACATTAAGGAGCAGGCGTCTGCAGCCGAAGATGAGGGAAGCCTTGATGACAGTCAGCCATTGTCTGCTCAGGGAACTCTCCTGGATGAGGTGGCGGACGAAGAGGAGGAGGAGGATGATGGGGATGAATATTTATGGGAGGAGGATGCTTCTCAGGGGGCAATAGAAACTGGTGGCGTTGCAAGGTCAGGTACAGGGTTTTTGCGGGAGACAAGTGATGTTGATTTGCCAGAAAGTGCTCCTCAACCCAGCACAAGCAGTGAATTAACACCTGGAACATTGGCCCACATGGCTGATTATGCCTTGCGTATCCTAAAAAGGGACCCCCGCATTATCAAAATGATGACCGATGACGATTACTGGTTGGCCTGCCTCCTGGATCCACGATATAAAGGAAAATTACAAAATATCATACCACATGAGAACCTTGAGCAAATATTGGCTACCAAACAAGCAACTCTTGTAGACCGTTTGGTTCAGGCATTCCCAGCACACAGCGGCGGTGATGGTTCTCACACAAGCCGTAGTGGGCAACATGGCAGAGGTGTTTGAGGTGCACAAATCCGAAGTGGCGTTGGACAGAGGGGTTTTATGACCAGGTTGTGGAGTGATTTTGCAACGACCGCTGACGCGAGAGGTACTGCTGCATCGATTCAAAGTGACAGCAGACAGCATTTTTCCAGTATGGTTACGAACTACTTTTCCGCCCTTATCGATGTTCTCCCTCACAGGTCATTCCCCTTTGATTACTGGGCATCTAAAATAGACACCTGGCCTGAATTGGCAGAATATGCATTACAGGAGCTTGCATGCCCTGCTGCTAGTGTGCTATCAGAAAGAGTATTCAGTGCTGCTGGTTCAATACTGACCTAAAAAAGGACACGTCTGGCTGCCCAAAATGTTGATGATTTAACCTTCATTAAAATGAACCAATCATGGATTTCAAATTATTTGGCCCCACCTTCCCCTGCTGACATGTAGCTTGCCTGAAAAATGTCTTGCTTTTGGCCTCCTCTTACTGACTGCTCCAATTCCTCCATTTGCAGCTGCTGAATGTCCACCATAGGCCATAGGCTGACTCCCCCCACAGGGCCGTGGTCACCACCTGGCGCAAGCACCCATGCGAGTGCCGTTTGCCTGGACAGGTGGGTGTGCCCTCTCTTGGGCGACGGCACTGGCACAGGGTCCCTCATAGTACAATGAAGTGTCTCTGACGGTGGTGGTGCACAACCAATGTCAGACACACCGTCGTAATATGAGGGGCCCTGTGCCAGTACCGCCGCCCACGAGAGAGTGTTCCCCCCAGCTCGAACAGTGCTCTACCACTTGCAATACTTACCTTTCCCTGCTCCACCACTGTGTAGTCTGTGCAGTTAAATCCTTCAATGGCACTGCCAATACAAATTTGTTGAAATTATAGATGATAGGTAAAATATACAGGGGCCCTGGCCTCCATTTAGACCAGTTAATACTTTGCGCCTACTACCACTGTCTGCTACTCAGCAGAGGAGCCCACCCCTGTACCTAGCTATGCCACCTGTTTATTTATGAAAAAAAAAATTGGCAGACATTTAGCCTACTTACTTATTTGGGCCTACTCACTGTGTCAGCCTCTCCTTACAGTTGTCCTCCACTGAACAAAGCAATGCCGCCTGTTTAGTCCTGTTACCAATTTTGAACTGCATTTAGCCTACTTACTTATTTAGGCCTACTCAGTGTGTCAGCCTCTCATTACAGTTGTCCTCCACTGAACAAAGCAATGCCGCCTGGTTAGTCCTGTTACCAATTTTGAACTGCATTTAGCCCACTTTATTATTTGGGCCTATATCTGTGTTTCCTCCTCATCCTGCCCATTGTATAGCCACTGCTAGATGAGTCTGCTAGTACATTGACCCAGACCACTACATTCCCCTTGCACTCTACACAGCCAGAATCTGACCCTGCTGAAAGTCAGGTTCCCCTTCCCGCATACTATACCACCTTACATGGGGACAAAGAGGAAGGTGCAGATGAAAGTGCAGGTTCCTTCAACAGGTGGGGGGCATACTCGTTGGCGACGTCACTGGCTCAGGGACCCTCATAGTACGCAAAAGTGTCTGCCGGTGGGAGGCGCCACCCGCCGTCAAACACACTGCCGTACTATGAGGGGCCCTGTGCCAATGCCAATGAGTGGGCCCCCACTGCTTGCTCAGGATCACAGCACTTGCAAAGTTGAAATACTTACCTCTCCCTGCTCCACCGCCGTGACGTATTCTGCCTTTCCTGGGCCCACAAAATCTTGAACCAGCCCTACGCCCCCACAACTTTAGCCAAATGTCCCCCAGTTTTCAATGCCTAACTAATATTATAAAGTAAATTAAGATTGACAAACTTAAGTAATAAGAATTAAAGTTTTTGGCATTAAAATGGGCACTGTAGGTGTTTTCCTGTCCTCCACTCACTGCCGACTTTGATTCCCCATTGACTTGCATTGGGTTTCGTATTTCAGTCGGCCCCCGACTTCACGCAATAATCGGCCGATTTCATCCGCGAAACCCGACTCGATCCAAAAAAGTAAAAGTCGCTCAACTCTAGTACAGAGACATTCAGGCACCTGGTAGAGCACTGTATGGTGGCACAAAGATTCACAGGGACTCCTTAGTGCCGACCCATACATAACACTGTTTCTATATTTGGAGGAATAAATCGCAGATGACGCAAATTTCTTCTATGTAACAAAACCTTCTAATAGGAGGAGTTATCCCCTGGTCTTTCCCTGCTCTCACAAACCGCTGCTTATATTAGTCTACAACCCCCGAGGGGCAGCCGCATTTCTGCTTTCTGCTGAACTCTGCTTTTCCCCCCATCCAAATGTAAAGGTGTTTGTTTAACATTCTTCGTCAGCAAGAGTCATAAACTCCGCCATCACGACCGTCTCCTGATGGCAATTCAGGGCATTTTTATCAAAGTTATACCTAGGTGGTATAATAAACCTTTCTAATGATATCCAAATACTAGGTCACTCTCATTCACGCAGAGAATTCCTGCCCTATTTGCAGAGCAATAAAGAAAATAATAGGATATCACATTTTGAGCGATATTAAAATATTCCCGCTTTCATATGGATACGGTAAAAAAAACAACACGTTGGTTTTTATGGCTAATATATATGAAAAATCATCCTCTCCGCTCCCGTGCAAATACTCTGTTATTCTCATTGATGAAAAGATATTTGTGCTAATAAAATAATATTGTCAGGTACGATGATGGAGGAGGAAATTTCATCTTGATTTAAGGCGGCGGTAATGGATATTTGTCAGAGCTTGTCAAGCAAATAGGATTGTGTGTCGGAGAATTGTAGGTTCTGTAAGGGGTGTTTAACCTCTGCAGTGTGCCGATCATTCACAACAGCCATCAGATTGTAGGGAGTCTTTTACTGAAGGTTTCTTCTTTTTGGGGGGAGGGTGGGGAGGGAGTCGCAGACATAATGCTAGTTTTCTCCTTTGTTGTAGTGGCAGTTTTTGCACTGCCATATTGGATGCAATTTGCTAAAAAACTCAAGCTTCCCTCTGCACAGCTATAGTATGCAAACATTGAATATATGAAATTGGAATTGCATTACTGCTATAGAAAATAAGTAAAAAGTGAAGATACTTATCTAATAAATTAGTAAACTCATGTATGCCTAGCAGCCAACGACAAGGTGACCTTCTCTGCTGGGAACCTAACCTAATATGATACCTCTCCGATAGTGATGAGCGAATGTGCTCAGATATGGTGTTATCAGAGCATGCTCGGGTGCTAACCCGAGTGTCTTCGGCGTACTCGCTAAATATGTTCAAGTCCCCACGACTGCATGTCTCGCGGCTGTCGAGCACGCCCAAGACACCTGGGTATCACACGCACATGCGGATAACACCTTGTCTGAGCATGTTCGTTCATCACTACTCTCCGAGGCTGAAAGCCTATGTTTATATGGGTAGGTCGGATTAAGTTGTGATTAATTAAAACCACCATAGACTAATGGGTGCAGGGCTCAATCAGAAGACAAATATCAAAAAACTGATCTTCACTTCCAAACAGAGAGACAAATGTGAACAGGGGCAAGCTAAGAGAGCCCCTCTATGTGTAACTAACAATTTAAAGTTGCACATTGAATATATGAAATTGGAATTGCATTGTTCCTATAGAAAATAAGTTAACCCCTTAGTGACAGAGACAATTTTTTTAAAATCTGACCAGTGTCACTTTATGTGGTAATAACTCTGGAACACTTCTACAAATCCCAGTGATTTTGAGATCGTTTTTTCGTGACACATTATACTTTATGATAATGGTAAATTTAGGTCGATATGTTTTGTGTTTATTTATAAAAAAAATATCAGAAATTTGAGAAAAATTTTTTTTTTTTTTTGCAATTTTGAGACTTTGAATGATTATCCCTTTAATCCAGAAAGTCATACCACAGCAAAACATTAATAAAAAACAGTTCCCACATGTCTTCTTTACATCAGCACCATTTGTAAAATGTTATTTTCATTTGTTAGCATTTTAGGAGGTTTAAAATTGTAGCAGTAATTTTTCATTTTTTCAAGGAAATTTACAAAATTTATATTTTTTTAGGGACCTATCCATGTTTGAAGTGACTTTAGGGGTCCCATATATTGGGAAACACCCAAACGTTATACCATTTTAAAAACGGCACCCCCTGACATATTGAAAACTGCAGTCTGGTAGTTTATTAACCCTTCAGGTGATGTTTAGGAATCAAAGTGGCATGACAGAAATGAAAATGTGTATTTTTACCACCTAAATGTCTCTAACTTCTGAACAGGTTACAACAGCCATCAGACTCTAAGGACACTGGTCATGAGTTGCCATGGCAAACATCAGGACCACACAATCATGATCAGAGGGCACCGATTGGGATAAAGAGGAAGCCCTCACACTCTGTTAACCATTTATAATGATGTAGTTACTATTGACAGCAGCATCTAGGGGGTTAAACAGAGTTGCATGGTGCAAACACTGATCGTGGCTGATGCAGCAAGTTGTCAGCTATAGTGGACAGCCGACAGCTGCTGGATTGTCACCTGTATGGGGAGGCTATTCTCTTATATCTCAGGTCAGTTAAAAGACGTATTGGCTGTCATTAAGGGGTTAAAAATGAAGATATTTAGCTCATAAATTGCCCAATTCGTGTGCGCCCAACAGTCAGTTGGCTGTAATTGCAGTTGCAATCAAAATGATTCAAACACCCCCATTGCAAATTCAGTTTATTCCCCCTCAGATTCCCTTTCAGATTGGTGAAAGGGCACCCATCTTGCTTCCTCACTTTCAGTGTTGTGCACCAGCAGTTCATATAAATGGGGGTGACACATTCTTATCTCAACAAGATCTGTATTATTTGTTTAGTAAGGAGTCGTAATTATTAATCACTAATCTTAAGAACTGACTCATAAAGAATACAAAAGCCGCTGGGTAATTTTGGATGGTTATGCTAATTCAATGTTAATTCAGTGGGAAACTTCGACAAAAAAAGTGATAAAACGAAAAAAGTAGAGCTGCGAAATGAATAGGGATCTCATTGAAAGAGTGAGTAATGAGCGTCAAACGGTCAGAAATATCGTCAAATATTTATTTTCTTTGCGGTTTTATTTTTTTGTTATTTTGGTTACTTTTTGTTTACCCAAGTGAAAGACGTATAAGAAATGTGCTTCCGTTCCGAGAGATATATCGAGAGTCAGTCTGGTAATGAAAGATCAACAAGTCTCTGTTCACGTTTGTATCGGAGATCTCTTCAGAAGCCTCCGTTGCAGATTTTGTTTCCTTTGTTGAAAAATTGCACTGGGTTGGTAGAGGAGAGATAATGCTGGGCTGGGGCATCACCTTACATTCCCTCCACCTCAAATACCTTTTGATAAAGGTCCTTTAGGACTAAAATGTTGCTTGCCTCAGATATTGCTACTTTCCAGCTCTTAAATAATCATGAAAACTAAAGGGTTTGTCCAGTAAAAACAACTTTTCACCTATCCATTAGATTGATGCTAACTTATTGGTCAGTGGAGGTCCAACCACTGGGACCAGCACCGATCAAGAGAACAGGTAACTTTTATCCCCAGTAGTATGGGGCCACAATGCGCATGCTCCTCCACCTTCGCTCCATTCCTTCCCTGTGGGGCTGCACTTTGCTTTTTCCGGCAGCCCCATAGAGAATGAATGGAGCAGCAAACAGGTGTCCAATTTGCCGCACCATTTTATAACTAGGATAAAAGTAAAAATCTTACCTGACCTGCCAATTTTGTGCAGGGCAAAGTCGGCAGACACACACCGATCACTAAGTTATCACTGGGCAACCCCTTTTGAAATCACTTAGAGGTCCTCTTGGTCTGCAGTTTTTCCCATCATGTGATGATGTTTAGATAAACTATTATGTGTATGTAACTACAGTACTTTAATTTTGGGTGCTGAGGACCATGATCAATCCCGAAGGACTCCATGATCAATCATTAGAAGTTGCCCGATTATTAGGAGCACATCGGGCTTTGATGGTGTCAATGGTGCAACAGATCTGTCACAGTTCTGGGGCTTCCATTGCCGCCAAATCTGTGCATTTATTTTCCATTATTTGTACAATTTTTATACATTTTCCAGTACTTTTTTCAGACATACAGGCTGTCCAGCATATGCCGCAGAGACTCACACACACAATATGGGCTATTCTATACAAACCCACCAATATGTTTTTAGGAAAAGCCCATTCAATCTTACTGTAGTCAACATTCATCCTCAAATCCCAACGTTGTCAACCCAAGGAACATAATTTTTTTATTTTCTTATATAAGAATGCCACATCCTCCTCTTTTAAATACAACATTTAGGCATGTAAAAACAATGAAAAAAAAAACAGATAAAAACAAATCTGAGTAACTAAAAAAGTTCCTGATTGGGAAGTTGTCAAACACCTTCCGATTGGGTGCAGTTCTCCTTCACTCCCAGATGGAAGAAAACTTTTTTGAGCCACATAAATGATTTTTTCCAAATTAAATCCCCTTGCATCTTTTGACAGTGAAACAATCCAAAGGTTAGATCTGGACCACATTAAGCATTATAATGGGAATTTTATTGGAATTGGGCAAAAATAGTTAAGTAAATTTCAATAGAATAAAACCCAATTATTTCAGTACTTTTTTTTTTTTTTTTTTTTTTTTAAATCCTGGGTCCTTGCTTTTGCCACCTATATGCAAAAACAGCAGTGTGTAACACAAAAATTCAACATGGCTGCTGTCCTTTGGAAGTCTTCTTCAAGAGGAGAAGAACCCTCAATACAATTTTCTCAATTGCTGAAGCAATGGGAGATACCAAACTTGCTATCAGTTTCCACGTGTGTCATCTGAGAGTCTCAATTTATTTTTGCTCATCTTTCGAAGGAGGAAGGCAACGGAGTTTAATGGTCAATGATAGCCGGTAATCGAGCAACCATGAAAAAAGATCCCCTTTCTGACAATAGGAAATTGCTTTGTGGGATTTTCAGATAAAAGATGAAAACATGGTCAAATCAGGGTCGTAGAGACAGGAGTTGCCAAGAGGATGACTCTTCAGTGTTTTCAGTATTTCTTGCAAGCGTCATACCAAGTCTATAACTACGAGAAGGATCTTTTTCCTTAAATGTAAGCATTGCCTAAACGGTGTTCATAATGGTGGCAATGATGGAAGTCATGATTGCGGTCAACCTTCTGTCGTATTATTGTAACTGTGTGTACATTAATATCCTCCATCATCTTCAGAATATAGATGGAAATTTGTAATAGCTTTATGTTTAGGTATCGAAGGCTGAAGTCAGATTTATCCCTTTCCCCTGATTATAGTCGATCCTTTCCCAGCCGTAATAAAAATGAGATTTGCATGCCCACCTCCTGCCTCTGTATACAAGAGGAAATCTAAATGCAGAGAGGTTAAATGTTAGATTAAAAGAGGAGCAAATCTCTGAGAAGCCGAGAAGATGGAAAAAAAAAAAAAAGATATTTTGTAGGAGACTGAATAATTTGCCAGCAAAGCAATTTCATCCATTTTGCAGCGTAGATGGATTGATGGAGCAGCGATGTTATCCTCAAAGTCAAAACAGCATTTTAAGTAGCTCCCAGAATAAAATCTGCATGTAAAAAGAAACCCTCATAATTCTGAGACTCCTCCTTACTTCTCTCGTAAGAAAGTGGTCAAGATCTACAAGCCTGTCCAGAGAAGGTGGCCAAGATCTACAGTAGTAACAATAATTGTGAGGATTTGGAAAGTCATAGAAGTGTTGCCCCTTTAGATTGCACAAATTTGTCAGTCGACTCATGCTGCCTAAATCACGGGCAGCATGAATAAGAACCTGGACTACCTGCACTATATATTTCCCTGGCGAAAACATACTTTGAAGAGCCGGATGGGGGCCAGGGAGAGACAAGACTAGTCTGGTGCACTGTCATCCTTCTTCTCCCCACTCCGCTCTAGTTGATTGACAGGTCTGTCCAGATGCACACACATCGGAGAGATCTATCAATCACATGGAGTGGGGCGGGGATCGTGGCGGACTAGTCTCATCTCCGCTGATGGCTCTGATTTGGGCAGCATGGATCCACTGTAACAACTATATGATTGGTCATAACTATGGATACCTAAGCTACTGCAGTGCCCTACACATGGCGTAAGGGACATAGCGAATCAGAAGAACTATACTTCATTTCTAATTGACGGAATTTGCAAACATTATTATTATTACATTTACTATATATTGGGATAGGATCTCAGGAGATGGCTATAACCCTTTAGGTTTTATCTGCTGCTGGTTAAAGTTTAATTTCTTGATCACTTCTTGTTTATTTCTGTTTAATCTGCTGTGTTCCCTGCAGATGCGGCCCTCCGTCAGCGCCTGGCTCCAAGCTGGCAGCCAGCGAGCGAGGGTGATATACTACATACTTATGGGTATAAATCCGCAACGGAATGATCTTGTTTTCACATCCACCTCGGCTACAGGAAATTTAGTCCAATTTCTCCCTATTGCCGCAGAAACGCTGTTTTGATGTGAAAATTTACAGCGCAAGCTTTAAACTAGTTACAGCTGGAGAGAGAAAATTGCCATTAACTTCTTTCCCTTTTTAACTCCTCGTAGAGCAATACGCTGCAATGGATTACCGATAACAATGCACTGGATATACCAGTGTCTCTATGGACAGATCATCTAGTGAAGGAATCAGACATACTGTGCAAGGTTTTATTGCTTCGCCAGGGATCATGTAGTTTTCAGAATGGATCTCTGGTGAACCACGGTATCGAGAGAGAATTGAAGAGCATCTTCCATCGGCAATCATGCACCAATACACACAGAGGCACTAAGGCTCCAGGTTACTGAACCTCAGGACTAGGAAAATAACTACAACTGGTGCACGGATTGTAATCAAACCCGGGCCCTTAAGCCTAAGGGGACAAAAAAGCCCTATTGACTTTTATGAAAAGACCAATACCATTAAAAAATTGCAATAATTGGGGTCCGTGAGTGTTTCCATTGGGCCCATAAGCTTCAAGTTACACCATTGCTGAGGACATGTAGCTTTGCATACATGTGTTGTGTTGCCAGACAGCAGCCATTATACAATGTATAGAGCTGTAATGTTCTGTCTCTGGACACTGTGTACAGCTGGCTGCCACGGGAGCTAGAAACAGTTGATCGATGGGGGTACTGAGTGCAGGCTCCCCAATGAATCAATACCAGCCTTTTCTAGCCTTGGCCAAATTAGATCTTCCTTTTGACCTAGATCTTCACTCATTCCTTGAAGGAGGGCAAAGCACATTGGTGAATTGGAGCCATTTTTTTGTTTCCTTTTTGCCTTCTGACTGTAACTATTACCCAAGTAGATTCTGGAGTTAAGAGCATGTCATTTTACTGCTATTCACAGTGTGCAATCAAAACCACTTCATGGTCCTGGCTATATGACCAGTATCGTAGATATGACGCCATACACTTTAGATAGCCATTGGCCAAAAGATGGTTCAGAGATCATTCAGCTGGCAGCTGTCTCGCCCAACTCTCTACTTTGCTCAGCTGTGTTCTAGAAAGAGCCCCTGCCAGACTCATCTGGTGGCAGATTAAAGCTACTTTCACACTTCGTTTTTTTGAATCCATCACAATACATCGGCACGACGTATCGACGGATGCGTCAAAAATAGTGAAAACCGGATGCAACGCATCCAGTATTTCGACGGATCCGCTAGACGGTTCCCTCAAAAAACTGGATCCGTTGCATCCGTTTTGTCCGTTTTTACCATCTGTTTCATCCGGTTTTTTTGACGGATCCATTTTCCATGCCTAAAAATGGGAGTCTCCCAAATGTGATTGGCTACTGGAAAATAGGGAAACCAATATATTGACTGGCTGGCTGTCTTCAGACTGGCAGGAGTCTTGCTGGCACATTTGGGGGTGACACCCCAGGCCAGGTTTATATAGATTTGGGGCCTGTCTGGCCAAATGGCTACAAATTCCTGATTCTGTGCATGCTCAGTGTAAATAAACGGATTCCAGCACTGGATTTTGTCATACGACGTGTCACGACGGATAGTGCGTCCATAGGCTTCCATTCTAGTCAACGACGTATGCCTCAGGATCCGTCGCAACACGTTTTTCCGACGCAGACAAAAAAGGTTACATTGAACGTTTTTTCCAGACGACGGTCTGCCAAAACACGACGGATCCGTCGCACGACGGATGCAACGTGTGGCCATCCGTCGCGATCCGTCGCTAATACAAGTCTGTGGAAAAAAACTGATCCTACGGGCACATTTGCAGGATCCGTTTTTTCCCAAAACGACGCATTGCAACAGATCTGAAAAGACAGAAGTGTGAAAGAGGCCTTAGAGAACAAAAGGATCACAGTCCAAAATTGGATATGCTAGATCCATATCTTCCCCAGCCTCATTCCTTAGGGGATGGTCGGAGGCCCCCATACACATTAAACTGTTGGCCAAACTTGTTAGCATCAGTAAGTTCAGCCAACATTTGTCTAATGTATGTGGGAACTTTAAGGCTATGTGCACTCGTTGCAGAATTGCTGCAAAAATTTC
Source organism: Ranitomeya variabilis (assembly GCF_051348905.1). Taxonomy (NCBI): domain Eukaryota; kingdom Metazoa; phylum Chordata; class Amphibia; order Anura; family Dendrobatidae; genus Ranitomeya; species Ranitomeya variabilis. Next base: position 613,026,436 of record NC_135235.1, read on the forward strand.
CGTGGCAATTCTGTAACTCTATGCCGCGGGAAATATGCATGCGGAATTGCCTTGCATATTCCCGCTAAACACTAGCGTTTTCCAAGCGTAATTAGCTTGGAGAATGCTAGCGTTTTCCAAGCGATCTGTAGCATTGCTTGGAAAACTGATTAACAGGTTGGTCACACTTGTCAAACATAGCATAGCTATGCAGCATCAATAGTAAAAAGATAGAATGTTAAAAACAATAAAAAACATAAAAAATCATGATATTCTTTCTGGCAGCCCCCACAGCCTTCCGGGTCCTCGCGATGCTCCCGGCAGCTCGCGTTCCCAGTAATGCCTCACGGCAATGACCCCAGATGACGTAGTGTGTTGTGAACTATACTTCTTGGCTCCCTCTTGTGGTCACTAGTGGTTTGGCACTTGGAGTGTCTTTTCCCAGGTTGGTTCTCACCTGGTTCGTTAGGCCTGGGGTGTTGCTATTTAAACTTCCTGGATTCTCAGTCCAGTGCCTGGCATCGTTGTAATCAGTTCATTTCTGTTTGCTCCTGTCTTCAGGTCCTGGTTCTTTGCAAGATAAGCTAAGTCCTGCTTTCTTATTTTTGTTTATTTGCATTGTTCATATTTTTGTCCAGCTTGTACAAAATGTGATTCCTGATATCGCTGGAAGCTCTAGGGGGCTGATATTCTCCCCCCTCACCGTTAGTCGGTTCGGGGGTTCTTGGATATTCAGCGTGGATATTTTGCAGGGTTTTTTGCTGACCATATAAGTCATCTTACTATCTTCTGCTATTAGTCAGTGGGCCTCTCTTTGCTAAAATCTAGTTCATTCTTACGTTTGTCTTTTCTTCTTACCTCACCGTTATTATTTGTTGGGGGCTTGTATTATAACTTTGGGGTCTTTTCTCTGGAGGCAAGAGAGGTCTTATTTTCCCTGATAGGGTTAGTTAGTTCTCCGGCTGGCGCGAGACGTCTAGAATCAACGTAGGCACGTTCCCCGGCTACTGTTAGTTGGTTGTGCTAGGATCAGGTATATGGTCAGCCTAGTTACCACTTCCCTATGAGCTGGTATTTATGTTTGCAGACTTTGCTGTAATCTCTGAGATCCTCTGCCATTGGGATCATAACAGTAGTGGTCTCGTGAGGCTGCTGCGTCATCACAGGTCATTGTCGCAAGGCATTACTGGGAATGGGAGCATTGCGAGGAGCGGTAAGGCTGCGGGGGCCGCAGGATTGTGAGAATATCACGATTTTTTTAATTTTAATTCTCTTTTTTTTAACAGGTATATGGTTCCCAGGGTCTGGAGGAGAGTCTCCTCTCCTCCACCCTGGGTGCCAACTGCAGATGATCCGCTTACTTCCCGCATGGTGGGCATAGCCACATGCGGGAATTAAGCAGATCAATGCATTCCTATGTGTGCGGAATCCCGATTTCGCACAAACAATGAACATGCTGCATTTTTTTCCGGAATGCGATTCCGCCTCGGGGAAAAAATGCAGCATGTGCACAAAAAGTGCGGAATGCATTAAAAATGATGGGATGCTTATGTAAGCCTTTTTTTCAGTGGAAAACGGCTGAAAAAACGCTAAAAAAAACTAAAAATCCTGAACTTGTGCACATAGCCTTAGTGTTTCTTTCACTCTGGTGAGAAAAGGTTCAGTTGGCAAGTGGCTTGATAGCACCTCTTATAGCACCCTCTGAATCCTCCTAACAAAACCAGATTTAACCCCTTTTCTTTTCATGATGTACTATTATGTTAAAGAGTGGCTGCGAGTATATGGAGCGGTCCAGAAGCTGAGCCTGATCATTCCCAGCAGATGATGGCTGTGTTATACAGTCATTATCTGCCTTCGAACAGCAGAGGATTGGACTGAGCTCTATCCACTACTGCTAACCACTTAAATGCATTTAAGGTGAGCAAACTGAGGGATACACCATTCTACACACCTGCCACATTATTGTTGGGCACCGATGACTTACCATGACAGCCAGGGGTTTCCTGAAGGTCCCCAGGAAGAGCCATGATGTTACTCCTATGAAAATATAAAAAAAAACTGACCGTCACATCCAAAAATCAATTTAGTCTGAACAGGTGGTGACCTAGAGTCGCCAACTAATATACAATCAAACAAATAAAGCAGCACTCGGTAGCGCAATAACATGCAAACATGAAATATGAAAATTGAATTGCATTACTGCACTAGAAATATGAAAAATTGAGAATGCTTAGCGAATAAATTGGCCAATTCATGTGTACCTGGCAGCCGCGATAAGGCGATTCTCGTTGCCAGGACCTAATGCCAATCCTATGAAAACTGTGGTTCGTATTCATATGAGACTATGATTATTACTATGTGCTACAATAATGATAGTATTGCAAAATATTGTTCAAGCAATCAGATGATCGCAGGTTCAAGTCCCCTAAAAAGAATAAAAATATAGTAGAAAACATAAAAAATAATTTTAAAAATAAATCTAAAAAATTTGAATCAACTGTTTTCCCCCATTAAAAATAAAGAAATAAATTTTTTTAAAAATAGACTTGGTATCCCTGTGTCCAGAAACATTTGATTCCTGAAAATGTGCAATAAGGAGCGATCAAAATGTCTTATCTTCCCCCAAATTATAACATCGATAATAAAGCATTACAGGTCTTGAAAAATGGTTACAAAAGCAAAATATTATTTTTTAATATTTTCAAATATAATTTTTTTTATTTGGTAGCACCTTAATTGTACTTTTGTATAGATTCATATTACCTGGTAATTTTTTCATCATAATGAATGCAGTAAAAAAATAAAATCCACAAAACAATTGCAGAATTGTTTTTTTTTTTTTTCCATTTTCATCACACTTGGAATTTTTTATTCTATCTTACAGTAAGTACATTGAATGGCACAATGATTGGTGACATCCAAAACTACAACTCGTCCTGAAAAAACAAGCCCTTATGTGAACAGAAGAATAAAAAAGTTATAGGGAGGAAAAAAACGAGAGCGCCAAAATAAAAATTGGCCTTAATTAAAAATATATTTTTTTTTTTCCAAACTTTAGACAGCTCTGATCTATAGTGGGACATGTCGGACTTGTCGTTCCCCTACATGTTGTAATTATGGACTTACGTCCACTCACGCATTATCTTCCAGAAGTATAGATTGTCTTTGAAACGTTGATTGCTTGATGTGCTTCATTCTGGAGAGAGCACTACTTATTGATTAAGCATTTTCCCACCGTCCCTGTCTGTCCCTATTAATCCCCAAGGATTCCCGCATGTCCTTCGTGCCGATCTATGCCTGAGCCGTCCTATTCTGTAATGGCTTGTGATGGTGGCAGGCATTCTTGGCAGTATTCGAACATGTCACTGTGATTCCTCTAAAGTCACCTTGTCTTCGGAGACACGGAGGCTCCTCGTCCACTAAGCGCTGGTCTGATTTCTCTGCATCTTCACTGCTGACTATCAGGAGTGTTTGTCATAACCGATCATTGTCTTGGGCTTTGACGAAGTACTCGAAATTGGTAAAAGTCCTGATAAAAAAAATCCCTCATGGTATTACTGAAGAATCTCCATTGGGAAAGCAATTTATGTACTGATATACCAGGTTATAATTTATAGAGTCCTGGAGCGGATGGAGGGGAAGTCTCTTAAGCAGAGGCGTAGCTAGGGTTTCAACTTAGGGGGGGCGAAACATCTGAGTGGGCCCCTAACCAGCTAATCCTGATTACAGCTACGGTTGCGCACTCTAATTGAGAATATAGGGGAACCTCAGAATATGACCCTACTGTTATTGAAAATGAATCTATATACAAAACCAAACATTGACTTTACCGTCATATTGTGACCATATGCAACTTTGATGGTCACAATACTCTGAGTGCCCCTATAACAATAATGCTTAAGTGCCCACTTAACATTTAATAATGTCCCCTAAGTTCCCCCATGTACTGCTCCATTATACACAGTATGGTGAGCTCAAAGCTCCCCTATACACAGTATAATGATTCTATAACTCCCCTATACACCGCATGATGTTCCCACTGCTCCCCTTTGCACAGTATGATGTTCCCACTGCTCCCCTATAGATAGTATGAGCCCAATGCTCCCTTATACACAGTATAATGCTGACATAGCTCCACTATAGAAAGTATAATGCCCCCCAGAGCTCCCCTACATACAGTGTAATGGGCTAACAGCTCCCATATGCACAATATGCCTTCACAGTTCCCTATACACAGTATGATGGGCCTGCAGCTCCCGTCAAACAGTATGATGTCCCTCACAGTTCCCCTGTACACAGTATGATGGGCCCACAGCTTCCTTATACACAGTATGATGGGCCCACAGCTCCCTTATACACAGTATGATGGGCCCACAGCTCCCTTATACACAGTATGATGGGCCCACAGCTCCCTTATACACAGTATGATGGGCCCACAGCTCCCTTATACACAGTATGATGGGCCCACAGCTCCCTTATACACAGTATGATGGGCCCACAGCTCCCTTATACACAATGGTGGGCCCCCAGCTCCCTTATACATAGTATGATGGGCCCGCAGCTCCCGTATACACAGTATGATGGGCCTGCAGCTACCGTATACACAGTATGATGGACCCGCAGCTCCCGTATACACAGTATGATGCACTCACAGCTCCCTTATACACAGTATGATGGACCCGCAGCTCCCTTATACACAGTATGATGGGCCCGCAGCTCCCTTATACACAGTATGATGGACCCGCAGCTCCCATATACATAGTAACATAGTAACATAGTTAGTAAGGCCGAAAAAAGACATTTGTCCATCCAGTTCAGCCTATATTCCTATATTCCATCATAATAAATCCCCAGATCTACATCCTTCTACAGAACCTAATAATTGTATGATACAATATTGTTCTGCTCCAGGAAGACATCCAGGCCTCTCTTGAACCCCTCGACTGAGTTTGCCATCACCACCTCCTCAGGCAAGCAATTCCAGATTCTCACTGCCCTAACAGTAAAGAATCCTCTTCTATGTTGGTGGAAAAACCTTCTCTCCTCCAGACGCAAAGAATGCCCCCTTGTGCCCGTCACCTTCCTTGGTATAAACAGATCCTCAGCGAGATATTTGTATTGTCCCCTTATATACTTATACATGGTTATTAGATCGCCCCTCAGTCGTCTTTTTTCTAGACTAAATAATCCTAATTTCGCTAATCTATCTGGGTATTGTAGTTCTCCCATCCCCTTTATTAACTTTGTTGCCCTCCTTTGTACTCTCTCTAGTTCCATTATATCCTTCCTGAGCACCGGTGCCCAAAACTGGACACAGTACTCCATGTGCGGTCTAACTAGGGATTTGTACAGAGGCAGTATAATGCTCTCATCATGTGTATCCAGACCTCTTTTAATGCACCCTATGATCCTGTTTGCCTTGGCAGCTGCTGCCTGGCACTGGCTGCTCCAGGTAAGTTTATCATTAACTAGGATCCCCAAGTCCTTCTCCCTGTCAGATTTACCCAGTGGTTTCCCGTTCAGTGTGTAATGGTGATATTGATTCCTTCTTCCCATGTGTATAACCTTACATTTATCATTGTTAAACCTCATCTGCCACCTTTCAGCCCAAGTTTCCAACTTATCCAGATCCATCTGTAGCAGAATACTATCTTCTCTTGTATTAACTGCTTTACATAGTTTTGTATCATCTGCAAATATCAATATTTTACTGCGTAAACCTTCTACCAGATCATTAATGAATATGTTGAAGAGAACAGGTCCCAATACCGACCCCTGCGGTACCCCACTGGTCACAGTGACCCAGTTAGAGACTATACCATTTATAACCACCCTCTGCTTTCTATCACTAAGCCAGTTACTAACCCATTTACACACATTTTCCCCCAGATACACAGTATGATTGACCAGCAGCTCCCTTATACACAGTATGATGGGCCCGCAGCTCCCTTATACACAGTATGATGGGCCCGCAGCTCCCTTATACACAGTATGATTGACCCGCAGCTCCCTTATACACAGTATGATTGACCCGCAGCTCCCTTATACACAGTATGATGGGGCCACAGCTCCCGTAAACACAGTATGATGGATTCACAGCTCCCTGTCATGATTTGGATACCCTGGTCATTTACTCATCCTCCGGCATATTCACTATTTTGTGGCACTGCAGCAGTCCCACTGCTCAAACTTGTGAGTGCAGCTTCTGACTGGCCAGAAGTTAGAAGCTATGTCACAAGCGCTCAATGTTAGGCTAGGTTCACATTGCGTTAGCAGCAGCCCGCTCAGCACATACGCTAATGGGCTGCTGCTAGCGCAAGTGCCGGCGTTTGTATCCCGCTAGCGCAGATAGAGCTCTGCTAGCTCTATCTGCGCTAGCAGTGACGGACCCAGAAACGCTGCAGCCCGCGTCTCAGGGTCCGTCACTCAATGACGGCATATCGCTAGCGCACGCCCATTGTGGGCGTGCGCTAGCGATGCGTCCGCCATTGCATTCAATGGCGGCATTAACGGACTACGTTACACCGCGTTATGCCGCAGTGTAACGTAGTCTGTTAAACGGGTCACACTAACGCAGTGTGAACCCAGCCTAAGACTATGAGGCTATGTGCACTTGTTGCGGATTCGTGTGCAGATTTACCGCGGATTTCCTGTGTTTTTTGTGCAGATTTCATCTGCGTTTTACCACCTATACAGGAGCAGGTGTAAAACGCTGCGGAATCTGCAAAAAGAATTGACATGCTGCGGAAAATACAACGCAGTGTTTCCGCGTGGTATTTTCCGCACCATGTGCACTGCGGATTTGGTTTTCCATAGGTTTACATGGTACTGTACACCAGATGGAAAACTGCTGTGAATCTGCACCGTGTGCACATAGCCTGAGAGTGAGAAAGAAGCCAGAACAAGGCTCCCATAGACTCTCATTGATTAGTGACCTCTGCGCTGCTCCATGAAACACTGGAGCCTCGGACAGGCCACAAACTGCAGGAGACGGAGCCGAGCGGAGACAAAACCAGATGAAAACGTTAGAAGATGAGTATCAGACAGGGGGCAGGGGACGGGGATTATCAGCACCGCTCCAGCAATGAAATAGAAAATAATGCTGGAGTGGTGCTGTAAATGTGATGCAGCTCTTGGTTACTGTATGAGGCTCCTTATACTAATACTCATAAAAGACCCAGGTGGTACGTATCAAAAGCCCCCTACCATCCCCCCATCTCCAGCCTCCCCAGACAGCAAATATTACGTGATGGAGTACATATAATATCATAAATAAACATTATAATATTCAGCCCCCAGTGACCTGTTCCCCCTCCCCCACTTCAGTCCCAAAACCCCCATCATCTCACACTCACATCCACCCCTCAGTGCCCTGTCCCACCTCACCCACCTTTTGCCCTCACAGCACCCAAATGGTCTTACATTTACCCCCCCAGTGCCCTGTCCCCCCTCACTCACTTTCAGCCCCCACAACACCCCTATGGTCTCACAGTGACACACCTGAATTTAATAAACCTAATAAGGTCCATCCCCAGCACTTACTGATAAAGTTTGCACTGCAGGCAGGACCAGGAAGTGTGAGTGAATGCAAGTTGTGGGCACTAGGACCCAGCGTGCCTGAGCCAATCCCAGCATGCACAGAGTGAAGAAAGCTGCAGACTGGGAAAAGCTTCATCATCAGGTCGGAGGGGCGAAACCATTCACTGCAGGAGGGAGACAGCAGCCGGCCACTGTGCTAGCAGGGTGCAGAGTCTCCGTCAGACGGGAGCAGACATTGTACTGCTCTGCTCCTATGCGGTGTTCTGCCTCCTCACAGAAGTGGCCCTGCCCTGGCTCCCAGTGGGCCCCTTCAGGTGACAGGGCCCGGGGCGATGGCCCCCTCTGCCCCCCCAGTAGCTACGCTACTGCTCTTAAGTAATATCCTGACCTGGATTAAGATGGGGTCAGTGGTGGTACATCCATCAAATTCATCTCTGTCTTTTACCCCTGCATCTTCTTGCTGGTTTATCTCCCTGGTTTTTTTTTCTTTGGACCCTTTTTACCTTTGATTTTTCTTATTTTTTGGTGTAAAATATTGTTTTGTTCTTATAAACCTCTTCACTAGCTTCCAAACAAGTTTGGTTTCCATCCGAAATTTATCAGGGCAATTTCCCGGTCTTAGGTTTTGGTTAGTTGTATTTATGTCAGTGTTCCTTCCACCTACTCTGTTGATACATCTATGCCAGAACAAAAAAACAAAAAAAAAAATGATCCAGGGCCTATGTTGATATAAATGCAATGCATAGGTTTGTATTCACACTTTAACAAGGTGAACTTAAGATAAAAAACAAAATGAGCAAATGCCGTGTAATAAGTAAATAATTAGTAATAGTACATGTAAGTAACATAGGTACCATTGTTTTGATTTAAAAAAAAAGTAAAAGCGATCCCACCTCGACAAAGTGTACCCCAATTTGGATAGAACCTAACCATAAGCAGGAGGATTTAATCAATATGGACGACTTCTGCAAGTCAAGGACCAAGGGCGATGAGTGACTTAGCGGTGAGGATGTGGCCAATGGGCTATGCTGAACATTAAGGCTATGTTCACACGCAGCATTTTTGCAGGGTTTTTTTTAGCAGGGAAAACCTGCTTTCTTGGCAGTAAAGAAACTTTACAAAAAGGAGGTTTTGTGGCGTTCATATGGCGTTTTTTGCTGCATTTTTTTTGTGTGGATTATGTAAGTCATTTGTCTACAGCACATATTTAATAAACATAGTTTTACTCACCAAAAATGCAGCAAGAATGCATGGCTGCCTTTATGCACTTTCTCTTTGCTTTCTATGGGTGAAAAAAAGCGCTGCTAAAATGCTGAAGGATTTGGCATGCTGCAGATTTAAAAAACATTTCACTTTTCCAATTCAGTCAGGAAGAAAACAAGCATGTGAATGAGATTTCTGAGATCTCATAGCTTTTGCTGGTACTATAAAAAGCAGCTTTTAATTTGTATAAAAAAAAAAAAAAAAAAAAAGCTGCTTAAAACGCAACGTGTGAACATAGCCTAACGAAGCAGGCAGAGCAGAAAACTCTCAGAGCCGAGAGCGTAGACAAACGCAGGAGAGGAGTTGAAGAGTTAATTGGAAGATGTGAACCAGGATGTGGATGCAGGTTGAAGAAACCAGAGGAGTGGCAAACACAATTGCAGCGTAATGTGAACAATGTTCAAATAACAGTTTGTGATGCATACAGCAGACGATGGGTTGATCAGAAGATCTGTCGGTCCACCAAATTCAGCAGGTTCGGATAACTTTCATACTGCCCTTTATTGTTGCGGGTTTGACAGCCTTACTTTAATATGTAGATACATATGAGCTTCATAAAGTTAGATGACAAGAGTTTTTCTGTAGCGTAGGGTTACAGTAAAGTTGGTGTGATTGGTCCATCGGCTACTGCCTGCTACATCAGCTAATCTGTGATCGCCGGATGGGAGCCCTGACAGCTGTTTCTTTCCTGATGGCCTCCGTGTCTCCCAAAGCCGTCAGATAGGAGACAGTTCTCCGAACTACCATTCAGCAGCCAAAGATTACTGGCTGATTGATTGAACGGATCCTGCAAATCGACCGGCACTAACTCTAGTTCACAGTAAAATAGGACATTTCAGTTTCATCCCACACTCCAAAGACAAACTGATCGAAACCCAAGATTGTGAGCCCCAATGGGGACAGTGAGGATGGTGTCTGTAAAATGCTATGGAATAGCATGACGATATATACGCAAGTATAATAAATAAATGATACTGAGAAAATGCAAGTTTGTATCTCTAAACTTCATTCTTAATCAGCCACGGGATGCAGATCCCCCTTTAGCGGGTTGATGAGCACCATAAGATTTTGTAAGCTGAGCCTCCTTTATAGCCCACAGCAGATATTTATAATCCTAGACAACTCTTTAATCAGAAGTCTTGGCAGACTAATGGCGAAGAAGATGATAAAATTCAATGTGTCAGTCACCGGTGCCAGGAGATCTAAGGTGCTGGGTAAAAGACCCGGGGCACGTATCCCACCGGAGCCCACTTGTAGCAAACCCACTGCCATTTAACGACATATGCAAGAGCTAATGGGTCTCAGGACAGAACCACTGAAGTTTGGCAGACAAAAAGACCATAGGCTTGTTGACGGCGTGAAATTTCTGCGCTCAGGCATTTCTTTGCTGGGCAGTTAGAGTCGGTGAAATCAGAATACATTTTCTAAGCCACTAATCAGTGAAACCATTATCCGGCTTTGCCTTTAGGGAAGTTTTCATCACGAGTGCAACCTTTTAACTAGTCAATTTATTTTGTAGCACTTTTTTTGTTATCCAAATTAAATTATGTATTAAGACCATAACGTGTCCTACTAAATGGTAGCAATGAGAGCGAAAGAAGAATTGGTTGCAAGTCTTTCAGACATCGACCTGATCCTTTTTCTTGCCAGATCACTTTGGTAGTTGGGACTCGGTAATCTCTGCCATTAGAGTAGGTCTTTTCCTTATGTAAGTGTGTTCTCCAAGAGTTTCCAGGACTTGTGACCCACAGGATAAAAGCTCCATTAAGAGGCTATTGGAAGGGTAAAAGAACACGTAGAACAATCAATAGATGAAAGGAACCTTTAGACACCCTGAGGTTTCTGGCACAAAGTGCAGCAGGCAGATGAGGGATATTCTGTACCGCCGCCACTTAACAGCACTCCCCCACCCATGCCCACGCTATCTCAGCCATCAGCCACTTTCTCCATCTATACCTAATCTTCTCTGAGGAATATTGATCTGCAATATTAATGATGATATAAATAAATATCTCCAGCTCTGATAGGAGATGGTAAATGGGTGATACAATATGCAGAAGCATGTAATAAACTCCAGAGAGGAGTATATTACATAGTGATGTGGCAGAACAAGGCCGGGAGGTGGCGATGAAGACATGAAAGTTGAAATTGGAATTTGCAGCGGTGTATGGCAAGATATTTCCCCCTGTTGTGGTCCCTTAAAAGAAATCTGTCAGCAGGTCTTTGCTGTGTAATCTGAGAGCAGTATGATCTAGAGGCCAGGACCCTGATTCTAGCGATGCGTCACTTACTAGGTTGAGTGTTGCTGCTTCAATAAAATCAGTGTTTTATCAGCAGGATATTATCACTACAGGACTAGGTGTCTTGTGCCTCCTAGTCAATGGCTCTGTGTAACCCCGCCCCCACCACTGATTAGCTGCAAAACAGTGATGTGGGTAGGATTATACAGGGCTCAGTATTCAGAGATCTGCTACATCTGCAGCAGAAAGCAGAGATTGTATGAAAATGACAGCACCCAGTCCAGAAAGTTATACATTGCTGAAATCAGAGTCTCAGCCCTTACATCAGATTACATAGCAAAATCCTGGTGACAGATTCCCTTTAATGCCAATTTCCTTGGCCAGGATCAGTGAAAAAAAACTATGACAGTGAACTCAATACTTGTTCAAAAAGAAGGCACCCATGCTATAACTCTGCCAACATGTCCACCTAGTTATTCTATCAATTTAAGGAAAAGCATTTTTATTTCATTAAAATACTTTTTAATAATGTATGTGTATTTTATTAACTATTTCGTACTATTGGATTAATAATGGATAGGTGTCATAATTGACGCCTCTCCATTATTAACCTGGCTTAATGTCACCTTACAATAGCAAGGTGACATTAACCCTTCATTACCCCATATCCCACCGCTACAGGGGAGTGGGAAGAGAGAGGCTAAGTGCCAGAATAGGCGCATCTTCCAGATGTGCCTTTTCTGGGGTGGCTGGGGGCAGATGTTTTTAGCCAAGGGGGGGGGGGCAATAACCATGGACCCTCTCTAGGCTATTAATATCTGCCCTCAGTCACTGGCTTTACCACTCTGGAGGAGAAAATTGCGTGGGAGCCATTTTTTTCCGCGAATTAACCCTTTATTTTACAAGCTAGAGCGCCCAAATTTTGCACATACACACTACTAACAGTAGTGTGGATTATGCAAAAAAAAAAAAAGGGATATGAGATGGTTTACTGTATGCAAACCATGTCTCATATCCTGTCGGGTTTGTGAAGGAGAGAGCAAAAGCCGACAATTGAATTACCGGCTTTTATGCTAGTGCAGCGCCCCAGAGTCCTGGTAGTTGCAGTACTGTGGCTCCGCCGCTAAGGGGGGCTATGGTACGTCCGTTGGCACTGAAGGAGTTCATCTGACCAGGTATCACATACACCAATACATTTCACAGTCGGGCCTCCAGGGGGAGCTAAGGGCGCTATTTATTAGGCCACTCCTCACCGTGTGGGTAAACTGGGGGTCAGGCAGGAAGTTAGTTCAGAAAGCTGACTGGGTTGGAACCAGGCAACACCTTGTGGCAGGGGGTGTTGTGGGGAAGATTCGGTAGGGTCCCTGACAGGTTTGGGACCCTGACAGAGGCCTGGCAACAAGAAAGAACGTCACGGGACCGTGCCTGCTCAGCATAGCGGCGGTGCCCTAAGAAAGGATCAGAAGCGAGATATATTGTGCTGAGTGAGAAACGAGATCAAAGCAAGAAGGAAAATACCAGTAGGAGTCGTGCTGTAAGACTGAGGCAACATCCTACTGAGGCGCACAACCGGCGGCCGGAACGCCGAGGAAGTATTCATATATCTAGCTCCAAGCAATACTTCAAACCAACGGCAGGACAGTCAGTCACAGGCGGGCTGTCTCACCTAAATCACCTATGCAGACTTGGGGGGCAACCTGTGGAGAGGGGCGACTGTAGGGTGTCGGAAGAGCTCCGAGCCTACCCGTCATACGGGTGCGTCCCAACCATAACACCGGGAGGGACGGAGGATTAGCAGAACACCATCTAATCGAGTTGTTGTGAGGGAACACAAGAAACAGACACAACAGTTGTGGGGACTGTCCCGTAAGCACAGCAGGGGAGGACCACAACACATAGCGCTAGCAGGAAGGCACAGATTTCCACCTGCAAGGAGAACTCTGGAGGTGCCATCGGACCGGCCGGACTTGCGCAGCCTGGTGAACCGTATTCCGGACTGAGGACCCAGAGACCTTCAGTAAAGAGGTAAAGAGACTGCGACCTGGTGTCCTCGTTATTTACTGCACCGCACCACCACCACTATCTACATCTATCACTGTACGCCCCTCAGCAGGGTCACGGACCGGGTCTAGCCACCGTGACAACCCCAGAGCAGAGACTCAGAGGCCCGGTACCGGGTGCCCCTCGGCCCTGTGGTAGTGGGGGCGCTACACTATCTTGCGCTGAATTAAATATAAATATATATATATATATGTGTCTCACTGACATATATATATAGATATATATATAGACTGTATATATGTTTTTAGGAATATTTTAGCCGATGGATCCATGATTTGTCCATTTTGCAAGCCTGCGCAAAAAAATCGCTGTACGGAAGCCATACGGATGCCATACAGATGACACACGGATACATTTGTCCGTAAAAATCGCATCCTCGCATTGAATACGGAACAGTGTTTTGGGAACATTTCTGCGTATTACGGCTGTAAAAAACGGACAGTATTTTAATACGCTGAGTGTGACGCCGGCCTAATTCTGTTGCTTTTTCTTTCCATTTTTGTCTGCTTTGCTCCATTAGAGAGATATTCTCATTTGTTTTTTGGTCGTTTCTTCAGAGTCTTCTCTGTGGGTGTGTGCTTTCACTCCTCTGTGTCTGTCACAGCCAATCACAGCTCAGCAGCTAGTCTAGCAATCTCTGCTGCTGAGCTGTGATTGGCAGAGACTGGGAGGGAGGAGTTAAAGTGCACGCCCCCTCTCCCAGAGAAGACTCAGTTGCACTTCAATCAGAGATTTGACATACTGCACTTCCCAAGAAACAAATGTTAATGTCTCTGCGGTGGAGCGACTCAGCACAAAACGGAACAGAGTGGCAGACTCAGGGGAGTTCAGGAATATTTACAATGTATTTAACTTCATTTTTTGAGCATATGACAGGTTCTCTTTAAGGATCATTTTCATCCAATATTTAACTCTCCTCTTAAATATTTCATACAGACATTATTGCTGCATGTACCCATAAGATCATCCTCATAAAATATGAGAAAAAAAACTCATACTAACACATGATGTCATTATTCTAACCAAATGGCAGAACTCCATAATCATCCATCTGAATTAAGAGCGATTGAGGCCAAGTGACTATTAGTTGCAGTGCAACTGGGAATTCACTTGGGTGTCATGTCAAGAAACCTTTCCAATTTGAAAAAAAAAACAAAAAACATGTGTTTGAGTGGGTTGCTAAAGAAGGAGAGCACAAAGCCAAAAAAAACACTGAACCAAAACATGACAACTAGATGATGAAAATAAAACATGCTGGAATAACCCCTGGGGTATTGGTGGCTGTCTTAATTTATGGTGTGTGGTTATCGATGTCCTATGTACCAGGGGAAATTATGAAAGCTAATGCCTTATCTGTCAACTCTTTATGGTCCATCATTTACGGGGTGGTGAGTGAAGGATGTAATATTGTCATTACCTGATGGATAACTAATGGGAATGTCTCTGGCATGGAGAGTATTGAAAGAGCAGTTCAAGACAGTTTAAAAATGGAGTAGACGGCTGCGAAATAAATATGTTCAGAAGACCTCTAGATGAGGTCACATGGAGCAGAGTACGGCTGAATTTATGACAATGTAAGATGATCCAGCCATTTCTTGTATTAACATAAATGAAAAGCTTTATTCCCAAAAATTTGATAGAAATTGGAAATATCAGAACCAATATGCGAAATTTCTTTTCCTACGCGTTTCAGACTATATTAAGTCCTTTTTAGTTATGATTAAGAACTTATTGTAGTCTGAAACACGTAGGAAAAGAAAATTCACATACAGTTTGGATGTATTGATATTGCCGATTTATTAAGGGCTTAATGTAGTCTGAAACGCGTAGAAAAATTATATATTGCTTGGAAGTATTGATATTGATCATTTATTAAGGATTTAATGTAGTCTGAAACGCGTAGGAAAATAAAAATCGCATATTTCCTGGATGTACTGATATTGCCAATTTACTAAGGACTTAATGTAGTCTGAAACACGTAGGAAAATAAAAAAGGAAAATAAAAATCACATACTGCTTTGATGTATTGATATTGCCAATTTGTATCTAATTTTTGGGAATAAAGTTTTGTTGATACATTTTAATTAAAGAAATGTGTGGATCTTCTTCCATTGTCATTTATCAAGCAGGGGTTGTGTTTCCAGGTCAGGTGACCTGACTACATCAGCACCTAATGTTGAATTGAGAGACTTGCCGACCCATAGCATGGCTATGCAAAAGTCAATTGGGATTTGATTGTCGTGCGAGATTAAAAATCGTTTCACCTGACGAACAAGAGTTTTGCTCATTCGTCAAGTGATTGGCAGCTTGTATATACTAGCCGATTATCAGTAAGCAAGTGTTCCTAGCATCTACCCTAAATATCCTGCAGTATCAGAGAGCGCCCCCTGTAGTGACCTCACACAAGGACTCCATTGTGTCCTATATTTCTATCATTCTTGTATTTGGCCATTTCAGCGATATTTCTCTTTTCCTTCCACGCTGGAGTTATGGTTCCCCCCTCTCCTCGTATTTTTGGCATTCTCATAAGTGATTGTACGACATGGTTGGTAAAGGACTTTGTATTATGCTGTTCAGCCTCACGCGTTGTATGTCCTAGGTAATACGCAGACAACCCATCTGTCATCCGCCGACAGGTAATAGACAGAAATCTATTTAAGTCACGGGCGCCTTTAATGGCTTCTGTGTAAATAAAGTGCTGCTGCAGCGAGAGCTTTATCCCATTAAGGTGGATTCGGAGTCTCACTGTTTCCTATAGACCACGATCCTCGTATTAAACAGATTACGTTGATCCTCGCCTTTTAGTGAAAGGCGTGTAGTGTTCGGTATACGGTGGAGAATCCTAATCCTTCTGGGAATGTAGATCAGCCATTGACAAAACACCAAAGCCGTAAACTGGTGACAACCAAGAAATATTTGGGGTGTACTTTAATGATGATTCATAATTTGTGCCAAAAAGCTCCCAAACCTACAACATAAAACTATCAACATATTTTTACTTCTGATGACTAAATATATGGATGCATCATACAGGGATTATATAACAGCCGACATCTGCCATTACCGTGCATTTATAAGGAAAGTTCTGAAAAAGAAAATGCTGTCATTACTATGTGTTACTGTAGCGGGCACAGGGGAGGTGTGCACTGTGGGATAGATAGATAGATAGATAGATAGATAGATAGATAGATAGATAGATAGATCGATAGATCGATAGATCGATAGATCGAATGAATCATGGCCGAAAGTGTTGACACCCTTGAAATTGTTTCCAGAAAATGTTGTATTTCTTCCAGAAAAAAAGGCAAATTGGACATAATTTCTCACAAAACCCCAAAAATGGGCCAGATAAAATTGTTGGTATCCTCAACTTAATATTTGGTGGCACACTCTCTGGAAAAAAAAAAACAATTGCATCCTATAACCATCAACAAGCTTCTTACTCCTCTCAACTGGAATTTTGGTCCACTCTTCTTTTGCAAACTGCTCCAGGTCTCTCATCTTTGAAGCGTGCCTTCTCCCAACAGCAATTTAAGATCTCTCCACAGATGATCAATGAGATTTAGAACCGGACTCATTGTTGGCCCCTACAGAACTCTCCAGGACATTGTTTCCATCCATTTCTGGGTGCTTCTTGAAATATGTTTGTCATTGTCCAGCTGTAAGACCCATGAACTATGATGCAAACCCAGCTTTCTGACACTGGGCACTACACTGCAACCCAAAATCCTTTGGTAATCTTTAGATTTCACGATGTCTTCCAGTCATGGCACCCAGTGCCAGAGGCAGCAAAACAATCCCAAAACATATTTGAACCTCCACCATATTTGGCTGTAGGTACTGTGTTCTTTTCTTTGTAGGCTTCATTTTGTTTTTGCTAAACAGTAGAATGATTTGCTTTACCGAAAAGCTCTATCTTGATCTCATCTGTCCTCAAGACGCTTTTCCAGAATGATTTTGGCTTACTTACCTACATTTTAGCAAATTGCAGTCTTAAGTTTTTTATGTCTGTGTGTCAGCAGTGGGGTCCTCCTGGTTCTCCTGCCATAGTGTTTCATTTAATTCAAATGTCGACGGATGGTTTACACTGACACTAATGCACCTTGAGCATTAAATTTCTTTTGAACTTGATTGGGGCTGCTTTTCCACCATCCGGACTATCCTGTGTTGCAACCTTTCATAAACTTTTCTCTGCCGTCCATGTCCAGGGAGATTAGCTACAGTACCAAAAGTTGTAAACTTCTTGATTATGTTGTGGACCATGGACAAAGGAACATCAACACTGCTGGAGATGTAACCTTGAGATTGTTCATATTTTTCAAGCATTTTGGTTCTCATGTCCTAAGACAGTTCTCTTCTTCTCTTTCTGTTCTCCATGCTTAATGTGGCACACACAGACACACAATGGAAAGATTGAGTCAACTTCTCTACTTTTTATCTGGTTTCAGGTGTGATTTTCATATTGCCCACACCTGTTACTTGCCACAGGTGAGTTTGAACGAGCATCACATGTTTGAAACAAAGTTGTTTTCCCACAATTTTGGAAAGGTGCCAACAATTTTGTCAGGCCTATTTATTTATGTGAAATTATGTCCAATTTGCCTTTTTTTCCTCTGTTTTTTTTTTTTTTTTTTTTTGGGGGGGGGTGTTATTCCAATACACACAAAGGAAATAAACGTGTATAACAAAACACATGTAATTGCAATAATTTTCTGGGATAAATATTTCATTTTCTGGAACAATTTCAAGAGTGCCAACACTTTTGGCCATGATTGTATTTAAAGATGTGTATACATCTTAGCTCACTATTTGGATTAGACAGACAGATAGACAGATAAATTGATGGATCATACTTGCCAACTTTGGATTAGCATCCAGGAGATGGGCAGTTTTGTGGAGAAACCAGAGCGCCTTTAGAGGCTAAGCTTTTCTGCATCCTTTGGCTACATAGAAATATAGCTAAATAGATAGAAAATCTCTGTCTTTTGGATCTTGTCATCTTCTAGTTTTTCTGTTCTCTGTCGGCCTCTCATGCTTGAGCTGACATGAACCCCATTATTTGTCATCCCAAATTCTTCTTGTCCAATCATTTTATCGTATTGCAGACATCGCGCTCCTCCTCAGTAATTTCTCCCTCCCTCGAAAAACCAATTAAGCCCACTCCTAACGAAACTGTTATTTTGACCTAACTGGATAGCTTCTCCTATACACTCACTGTGGAATAAAACTGCAGTTAATCAAAAACAATTCAGGCCTCCATTACTGCTGGCCGCGTGAGAAGGCAGGGGTAGCAATTGTCAGGTAATTGCAAGAGAGATCGGACAGAGAAAATTGGAATATAGCGGAGGTGCTGGGAGCATATTCACAGAGGAGGGAGGCGATGGAAACACCATTTTTGGGATGGAAAGAAAAACAAAGGAGTTCACAGCAGAGTAAGTTACAGAAAGTGAGAGACCTGGAGCCAGCGGTACGGGGATGATGAGAAGGTTTCACAACTAAAATGATATCTTTAGGATCAATTTCAGATCGGCCAGTCCATAAATTGCGACACCAACTGGCTCCGTGTGCCCATCCATGTGACACTGCCTGTTATTTTCATGGACTAGGCTAGTCTGTGATGAACCGATGCAGACTAAGCTAAGGTCTGTAAGTACAAAAACAAACAAATGTGAACTAGCATGTAAGCTAATATTTGGATCTCCATGGGGCAAGTGGCAAATTAAATATTGTAATCCCCCCGCACTGAGATCGAAGGCCAAAATCACCCTAGTAATGCAGGACAATAGGACCATAAATTAGGCGTATGCTGAGTAGTCAGGATTGTCATTTATTTAATTGGAACACAAGCGTTTTGTTTGCTTAGGAAAAAAGTCATAAAATATTTCAGGTGTACAGAAATTCCAGATTTTCCCTGCACAGTGCTGTGTGCAATCAGGTAACGTCGTGTCGGGGACTGCAGCTCTGCTAAATTAATACTTCTTTCACAAACACTCAAGCTGCGGCCTTTCAGACCAGCGCTGTGCCCGCCTGTCCACTGGGTAGCGGGTGACTTTTCATGTAGGCGTGATTGACATTTTGTTTATGACAAAGCTGTCAAAATGAAAAGGGCTGCTGAAAATAAGAAATTATGTCGAAACATAGAGCTGCGCTTGTAGGATCTGAGGATGAGAAGGTCTGAGGTGGGAAGGACACATTTTGGAGTAGCAGAGACACATGTAGGACAGACAGATAGATAGGAGATATGGGATAGATAGATAGATAGATAGATAGATAGATAGATAGATAGATAGATAGATAGATAGATAGATAGATAGATAGATATTGTAATGCTGCGGTAGCATCGTACTCAGTGAAAAGGCAGTGACCCACAAAGTTCCAACACAAAGTCTCTTTAATGTGTTTCCTCACAGCATTAAAGTCCAATTCACACATATAGGTGCATAGCATTTTATAGTACATAGCATCAAAGTTCAATACACATAATTGCATCTTGTCTCAGTGTCCGTTTCATAGCACTGCACATCATACGGCTTTAGATTGCAGTCCCTATACAGGCCGGACTTCCCTTTGTCCAGTTTCCCTGGGCGACCGCACGCCATATTAAAGTCTCAAAACACACAGCTTTACATGTTGCAGACACTACACACGCCAGCCCTCCTCTGACTAGTTCCCGTGGGTGTCCTGCATCACTGTTTCACGGTCTCTTTACTCACACAGCCGTACACAGCCCAGGATATCCTCCGGATAGCAGTCGCGCACCATATCCACCTGTTTGCAATCGTTACCCATGACAGTCCTCTTTCGGGCACAGGACATCCACCTCCAGGCACAGGACTGTTCACATCCAAGACCAGTACCATGGACGACTTGCATCGCTATATACGCTGCGGGTGACAGGCTATTCAGCTGCCCTGGGTGCTGGCTCCGCTGGCCTGTGCCTTCATGCACTCAGCCAGTGCTCTGCAGGCCTCTGCTCTGCACATCAGCACACACAAGACTGACACTGACATTGCACCACACCTGACACACCCATACCTCTTACTGCAGGGTTTTAAACACACAAACCTGTGGCCTTCAGCCACATGAAAACCTGGACCAGAAATCCATGACTCCCATGCACACCTGTGGACTTCATCCGTCTCCATGCATAACCAGAGGAGAACACACAGCAACCCCTACCTGTGACAAGAGTCACTGCCTCACATTGCAATCACAGCTACACCTGTGACTGCCATGCACACCTATGGCCTTCATACACCTCTGGGCGCATTCTGGGGAGCACAAACAGCACCCCCTAGCAGTAACAGGGGTCACTGCCTCACAATAGATAGAGATAAATAGATAGGTAGATCTATAGGATAACTGTGGATACATCTCCGAGCGTATAGAGTCCTCAGGTTCAGCGGGGACTATAGCTGAAGCAAAATGTCATGCATGAAAGTGGTGCACATGGTTCGTGGACCCACTGTGCAACGGGACCAATCATAGAGTGCTCCCATACATTGTTAACAACTTTGGGTCACCCAGTTAACTCTTAAAACTGAACATCTCTATATAGCATAATATTTGTCTGCGCGCCCCCCACCATCATGCCATAATCCCCTATAGCTGCACATTTTTCGAGAGAGCCATACTATGTACAACTCATTGAAAGGTTATTCTCATAATCTCCCTCCTGTAGCACACAGCTCCCTGTTGTGAATTCCGTTCTGGAGCTCCCTCCTGTGGTTGCTAATGGTATTTTTGTGAGTTCTGCCCTTGGGCTCCCTCTGGTGGTTTCGAGTGGAACTGCTGCTCCTTTAGGTAGCTGTGGCAGCTGCCTTCACTAATCGCCTTGCCTGGGTTTGTTATTTAAACCTGCTCTGGGCTTTAGTTCATGCCAGCTGTCAATGTTCTTGGTTGGATTTGGTTCTCTCCTTGGATTTCTCATATGGCCTGTCCTTGTCTGCAAAAGATAAGTTTTTGCTAAGTTTTTGTTTGTCCATTTGCCTGGACTCTATTGCTCTGCAAATATGTCTCTTTTTGTCCAGCTTGTCACTATGTCATATTCAGGCTAGCTGGAAGCTCTGGGAAAGCAGATTTGCCCCTCCACACCGTGAGTCGGTGTGGAGTTCATTTTTGTAAACTCTGCGTGGATTTTGTAGTTTTTAATACTGACCGCACAGTATCCTTTTCTCTCTGTCTATCAAGTTTAGTATTGGCCTCCTTTGCTGAAATCTGATTTCATTTCTGTGTACGTCATTTCCCTCTTCACTCACAGTCAATATTTGTGGGGGCTGTCTTTCCTTTTGGGGTTTTCTCTGAGGCAAGATAGCTGTCTATTTCCTTCTTTAGAGGTAGTTAGTTCTTAGGCTGTGAAGAGGTGTCTAGGGAGAGTCAGGAACATCCCACGGCTATTACTAGTGTTGTTATTAGGATTAGGGACTGCGGTCAGTAGAGATACTACTGTAGCGCCCCCACTGCCGCAGGGCCGAGGGGGTACCCGGTACCGGGCCTCTGAGTCTCTGCTCTGGGTTGTCACGGTGGCTAGGCCCGGTCCGTGACCCTGCTGAGGGGCGTACAATGAAAGATATGATGGATGATGGTGGTGGTGAGGCTGTAGTGGTGCGGTGCAATAAATAATGAGGACACCAGGTTGCAGTCTCTTTACCTCTTTACTGAAGATCTCTGGGTCCTCAGTCCGGAGTCCAGATCACCAGGCTGCGCAAGTCCGGCCGGTCCAATGGCACCTCCAGAGTTCTCTTAGCAGGTGGAAATCTGCGCCTACCTCCTAGCGCTGTGTGTTGCGGTCCTTCCCTGCTGTGCTTACGGAAAGTCCCCACAACTGTTGTGTCCGTTTCTTAAGTTCCCTCACAACTCGATTAGATGATGTTCTGCTAATCCCCTGTCCCTCCCTGATGTTACGGTTGGAACGGCACCCGTATGACGGGTAGGCTCGGAGCTCTTCCGGGACCCTAGAGTCTCCCCTCTCCACAAGTTGCCCCCCAAGACTGCATAGGTGATTTAAGTGAGACAGCCCGTCTTAGACTGACTGTCCTGCCGCTGTTTAGAGTATTGCTTGAAGCTGAATATTGTAATACTCCCTCGGCGTTCCGGCCGCCGGTTGTGCGCCTCAGTAGGATGTTGCCTCGGTCTTACAGCACGACCCCTACTGGTATTCTCCTTGTTGCTTTGATCTCGTTTCTCACTCAGCACAATCTATCTCGCTTTCAATCCTTCCTTGGGTACCGCCGCTATACTGAGCAGGCACGGTCCCGTTACGTTCACTCAAGTTGCCAAGCCTCTGTCAGGATCCCACCCCTGACAGAGACCCTACCGAATCTTCTCCCGCAACACCCTCTGCCACAAGGTGTTGCCTGGTTCCAACCCAGTCAGCTTTCTCACTAACTTCCTGCCTGACCCCCAGTTTTACCAGTGTGTGGAGAGTGGCCTAATGAATAGAACCCTTAGCTCCCCCTGGAGGCCCAGCGGTGAAATGTATTGGTGTCTGTGATACCTGATCAGATGAACTCCTTCAGTGCCATCAGACGTACCATAGCTCCCCTTAGTGGCGGGGCCACAGTACTGCAACGACCAGGACTCTGGGGCGCTGCACTCCCCCCCGGTTAAATCCAGTACTCCGGGACTGGGAAGAAAACAACAATACAGGTTAGCAAAAAGACATACAATTTTGTTGAGTGCAAAACAATAAGTATACTTGAATAGAGCTTCCCTTTATGGGAGGTGAGGACACTTGAACGTTACAAACATGGTTAAATATCATAGCAACATGCTATAAGTAACTTTTCTTACCCAACCGGGTATTCTACTTATTACAAATTCTTGAACAATAATTTAACATTGCTTTTAAGGACATACACTCTGAATCCGCTAAAGACCTTCTTATAATCACATTATAAGGCAATCTAACTTTTACATTCTCCTTCTTTAAATCTGCAGGACCGCCTGTCCTAACGGCACCAGACCTACTGCCTCTCCTTTCTTACAGGACCGCTCCTTTCAGCCCGAGCCTTCTGTCTTTTCAACTACTATACATAGTATAGAACATAACATTACTTTCAGTTTAGGATAAATGAGCCATTTCTTCAAGGCTCCTAAGAGGACTCACTAACTAACCCCATACGGGTTCACTCTCTCTGTCCTCATCTTTCTATCAACATTATCAAACATTTTCCACAATTAACTTGTTAAATACACAACTTTTTCATGCAAACATTATCATCACTTTCTTTCGTCAAAACATTATTGCTACCTGTCTTAAAGCAATATCACCATTTAAGTGCAACAAATGAACATCCCCTTTAAGAGGGGACCAAGTCTCTATGAGGTAGCGTATCTTCTCAAACTACCAGTCCATACTCAGCAAAGGTTCCAGTGTGGTATCTTCACAAAGAGTCCTTTTTGAAGTAAAACCAGTAGGAAGCACCTTTAAGAAGGTGCAAACTATTTACAAAAAGTTTGTATCATGCACTGTTCATGATTGCGGCAGTTCTGGAAACTTTGTGCAAAACTTGAAAGAAATCAAACAAAACAATAGGGATCCTGGGTCAACAAAGGGATCCCTTTAAGAGTTAACCCTGAACGGGTTTAGCAGCAAACAGCAGAGAAACAGTTAACTATTTACATTAATAAAGCATTTATGCTCACTCAGTCTTCTTGTGCAGGGGACGGCCTTCTCCCAGGCCTCACCCGGCCAACGGGTCGCCTTGGGGTAGCAAGGGCCGGTCCTGGCTCCAGCAGCGACAGGATCCCACGCCGGGATGCCCTCCTTGCTTGTGGGCGAGCACGACCCAGAGGCACGCGGTGGATCCGGATCTCCTGAGATTCCTCGTGGGCTGGTTCCGGCATCTTCTCTGCAGAAGGCCCATCCTCCAGCGTTCCAGTAGCAGCCTGCAGGGCGACGCACCGCTGGACGCCCCGCGCTATCCAGCCGGTTCCACCCGCTTCCCTCCTCCACCGGGTGTAGGTCACGGTGTCGCCCGGCTCCAGGTCAGAGTCATACCTCCCTCCACAGGGCTCGACT
Source organism: Ranitomeya variabilis (assembly GCF_051348905.1). Taxonomy (NCBI): domain Eukaryota; kingdom Metazoa; phylum Chordata; class Amphibia; order Anura; family Dendrobatidae; genus Ranitomeya; species Ranitomeya variabilis. The sequence continues at coordinate 613,050,541 of NC_135235.1, forward strand.
TCCTCGCGGTCAACACGGATCTGCAGTGGCTCCCCGATCTCCTGGATAACTCCCCTTCCGTGTCGGGAGTTAAAGGATACCACCACGCCCCAGTGCGACGGTGGGGTCTCTTCCACACTGGTTAGATCAATCTGGGCCGCAGGCTGAGGCCTGCTCCGCCAGGCTGCCATTAGGCGCCGCAGATGTTCTGCCTCTGGCAGGATCCTCAGGCCCTGCGCCCACAGCATACCTTCAGCCGCGGCCTTTTTGGGGCGGAGCAGGGGACACCGGAGACAAGCGGACCTCCGTGGGCTGGCCCAGCCGGGCGAGCACGCGGGCATCAGCCTCCAGGCGGCGTGCTATCTGTCGGGCCTCGGCTGCAGCCGCACACTCCTCAGACAGTGGCAAGGGGGGTCGGCCCATCGGTGACTCTGCGAGGGTCAGTCCCCGCAACGTCGGTGCCTCTGGGGCTGTGTCGGGTCGTGCAGCCTCAGACCGAATTGGGTCAGTCCCACGTGGTGTACCCGGCGTCTCCATTTTCTCTTCCTCTCCAGCGTCCTCTTCTCTTTCGTGGGCGGCCCCGACTCCATGGTCTCCACCCTCCAAACAAGATCAGGAGGCGGACCTCGGCTGTTGACGGACACGTCCTCAGGACACAGAAATATTTAGACTGGGCGGCCATTGTCCTTCGCGCTCTCCAGCTTGCCTACGCCCACTCCACGCCCCTCTTCTCCTCCTGCGCTCTCCTCAGCGCTGTAATGGCGGCGGATTTTGGCGGTAAATGGCGCAGCACAGCCCTTGCAATAAAGTACAGTCCAAACACGATAAATCACAGTTCCAAGGCACACATGACCTGATTCTTCAGGCTTAAGTAGATCCTGTTTGTGACGCCAAATTGTAGCGCCCCCACTGCCGCAGGGCCGAGGGGGTACCCGGTACCGGGCCTCTGAGTCTCTGCTCTGGGTTGTCACGGTGGCTAGGCCCGGTCCGTGACCCTGCTGAGGGGCGTACAATGAAAGATATGATGGATGATGGTGGTGGTGAGGCTGTAGTGGTGCGGTGCAATAAATAACGAGGACTGGTTCCAACCCAGTCAGCTTTCTCACTAACTTCCTGCCTGACCCCCAGTTTTACCAGTGTGTGGAGAGTGGCCTATTGAATAGAACCCTTAGCTCCCCCTGGAGGCCCGGCGGTGAAATGTATTGGTGTCTGTGATACCTGATCAGATGAGCTCCTTCAGTGCCATCAGACGTACCATAGCTCCCCTTAGTGGCGGGGCCACAGTACTGCAACGACCAGGACTCTGGGGCGCTGCACCACCTTCTCAGAGCTCGTCCCATGTTGCGTTTTAGCCACCAGGTCATATCAGTGTGGCCTCTTAACCACCAGGTCATAACAGCTCCCCTTGCATGCCATGACTCTGTTCTGCACTATCAATCTTCATGAGCATGTTCTCCTTGGCCTGGTAGAAGCCTAGAGAAAGGGGAAGCTGTGTACTTCTGACGGAAGATTATAAATAAGCTACAGGTTCAAACTTTTCTCTCCAATGTTGATACTAATGCTTCTACAGCATCCAAGGAACGTAGGGGCACTGAAGTTGGGTGGATCCAGCGATCTGGCCAGAGCAGCACTCACAAGCTCATGTCAAAGGGCCCACAGCAGACCTTTCCTCAGTTGTCACTGAAAGCTAAAGCGAACCTGTCATCAGAATTTTGCTAAGTAAACTACAGGCATTGTCAAGTTGGCGTTGTTACACTGATTAAAATGATACCTGGGTTGAAGAAATCTGTCGCTTGCCAGTAGATGATACTGCACATGCGCCACCATTTTACTGGAGCTAAATTTCTTTTTTTGCCAACAAAATGGGACCTGCGATGGTGCATGCACAGTAGCATACATGAGCAAGCGATGCTCTTAATCTGCACAAGCCCGCCCCATTTGGCTGGAGGTAATTTCTTTTTTGTAAAGACTACAATATAAATTGCGCAAGCTCAGTATTTAAAATAGAAGAGAGGTCACTGAGGGTTCATTGACCTGTCATTTAAGACCACAAGGATAAAGATGAGGCCAGAGAACCAAATAAAGGCCCTCCCACAGCCCCGGCCACAGGCCGCCCCGCAGCACGAGAATCTGATTAACTGAAAGCTGCAAATACAGATTAAACAACAACCACAAGACGGATTTCATCACCCCAGGTATCATTTTAATCAGTGTAACCCTGCCAACCTGACAATGCCTGTAGTTTACTGAGCAAAATCCTGATGACAGGTTCACTTTAAGGAAACTCAGTTTTTCTTCCTCATTAAACACAGCAGATCGTGAAGGTGAATCCCGTACTTTCTACATCAGGTCGAATAAAACACGGGAAGCTGTAGTACCCCAAAAGCTTAAGCATTACTGAGATGTATAAAAAAAAGATAAAAAATCAATCAGCATATCACACTGCTAATAGCGATGCCAACGATGCCGCCGCACTAGGTCCTGATTTGCATATTTTTCAGATATGTAAATGAGCTTGTCTTGCATTGCTTCTCACCCCTGTACCGAGGCCACTTTCTCTGAAATGCCACCTGCTTCATTAATAGGATGCGCCTTCCTGTCTGATCCTGATAGTGCCGTCTATCGCCAGAACAAAGGAAACAAACAGCGATGATATTTTAATAGGTTGAAAGTCGACGGATGAAACTTTGCTGAATATCAGACGGATTTAATAACAGTTAGGATTGTAATTATTATCTATGTGTGCAAACACGACAGGGAGAGCAGATTACCTTTCTCTGTACATAAAAACAAGGAATCATTTACAGATACTGCAATAAAGTAACGAACCTAACGGACTGAGCAAACTTTCCCATCTTTAAAGGGGTTGTCCAGTGAAAACAAGCTAGCCTATCACCAGATCGGGGAACTTTTCATGGCAAGTCGGATGCCTTACCACCATTCCATTCATTCTTCATGGCTGAGCGCAACACTCGACGGTCGAGCATGCACACCGCTGCTCCATTCTACCCGAGATAAAAATTCCCTATTCTGAAAATCACTTATTCTCTGAATAAGTGACAACCCCTTTAATTTTCTCTTTATCTTTCCTGCTACTACAGTTAAAACTGGACAACATATAAGGAAACCTCTATATATCACAAAAATCAGCCATGTCCTGCCCTCTTAGCAGCGTACCACTGCTCCTTTCTACCTGGGATAAAAGATCCCTGGTCTGTCAATCAACCACATGTCGCCTATCCTGTGGATAAGTGATAACCCCTTTTAAATTACAACCCCTTTAAATGACAAACTTCTATAATTTCCTCTTTTCCTTTCCTTCTATTACAATGAAAACTGGACAACATATAAAGAAACCTCTATATGTTAAAAAAAAATCAGCCATATCCTGCTCCTCCCTGTCCTAACTGCAGCAGGAGCCTCCCCCCTGCCCTTTAGCAGTGCACCAATGCTCCATTCTACTGTGAGTAAATGATCCCTGGTCTGTGAATCAATCATATATTGTCTATCCTGTGGATAAGCGGTAACCCCTTTAAATGACAACCCCTTTAAGTGACAACCCTTTTGAGTGACAAACCCATTAGTTTCCTCTTCATCTTTCCTCTTATTGCAGTTAAACCTGAACAACGATCAAAGAAACCATCTCTATATGTCTCAAAAATCAGCCATGTCCTTCTCCCCCCTGTCCTGTGTGTGGCTAGAAGATAATTAGCTGCAGCAGGAGCCTCTCCCCCAACTGCCCTCTCAGCAATTGGACACAAATATAATTAGGCCCCGCCCTTACGCTGTAACAGTAAATGAACCCCTTTGTTACATGCAGGATTTCTACAAGTCTGTTCAATTATCTCCCCTTTACTTTCATCATTCATTTCTAAAGCCATACACATTTGATGGCTGTCAGCCGAATTATGTATTTTGGGTTTTTTTTCAGCAACAGCGCCACTCTTTTTTGTGGTCAGTGTCTGGTATTGCAACTCACAATACAGTTGTTCCTAGGTCTTTTAGGCTCATACAATGCTTTATTATAGACCTTTAATAGCTTTTTGATCAACATAGTGGAATTAAAAGCAGAGCAGGTGGAGAGCGGAGGAAAGATGGAGAAGGTGCTAATGAATAGACGAACTTCATTGCCGATGCAGGAAGGGGCGCAGTGTGTACAAAGGTTATTACGATTACATCTTTTCACACAGAGATGCCAATTACAAGGAGGTGAGTTGTGATGACCTCTCAATCATTTTCATGGATGGGAGGATGGATGTCACAATTAATAAGTGAATTAGCCGTTACCGCCATGTAATGACTGTGGGAGCCCTGCTGTCGAAAAAAGAATAAAAAAACACTGTACAGGTAGAGCAAGGACAATCTAGTCATGTGTTAGGCATGTCCTTTAAATATTGACGGCAATAGATCAGTGTTTATGTTTTTATCTATTATTTTTTATCATGTACCTTTTTTTCAAATTTTTCTGGTTTATGTTTTTTATAACTTTGTTACAATTACATATTTGTTTCTTTAGTTTAAAGGGAATCTGGCATCAGGATATTAGATCCCCTCAAAGGCATGTATTTAATGGTGCTTTAATGCCTATTAAATCCATATTTTGGGAATTATAGAGAAGAGAAATCCAGCCTAAAAATAATTAATTGCAAGTGCACTTCCATCTCTCCCTATTTCCCCTCCTGCCACAAGCTATATATATATATATATATATATATATATATATATATATATATATATATATATATATATATAAAAATCACAGCAGCACATGTACATGAATCGGCCATGTGAAAACACAGACAAATATACATTTCTCAAAAATATTTTTTTTCATAACAAATTTTTCAAAAATTTTTTTTCATAAAACTTACAGTTAAATGGAGATTCTTACCGCATAAATTGGCCAATTCATGTATGCCCATCAACCACGGCAAGGTGATCTCCCCCTGATGGGTCCTACTCTACTGTACATGCCACTCTTGGGCCACCAGCCTACAACTCTGGACAAAACATGTCACTCTGGGCTAAGCTTACAATTTATGGGCAGGTAGAGTTGATTACCGCCACCTGCAAGGTCAATGGGAGGAGTGCAAGATAAGTCTGGATGCTGCCACATCCATATAAACAGAGGAAAAAAAACCAATCAGCACTCCCAATGTGAACACGTGCACGCTGCAAACTGCAACACATAGATAAAAAAATCACAGCAGCACATGTACATGAATCGGCCATGTGAAAACACAGACAAATATACATTTCTCAAAAATATTTTTTTCATAAAAATTTTTTCAAATTTTTTTTTTCATAAAACTTACAGTTAAATGGAGATTCTTAGCGCATAAATTGGCCAATTCATGTATGCCCATCAACCACGGCAAGGTGATCTCCCCTTGATGGGTCCTACTCTACTGTACATGCCACTCTTGGGCCACCAGCCTACAACTCTGGACAAAACATGTCACTCTGGGCTAAGCTTACAATTTATGGGCAGGTAGAGTTGATTACCGCCACCTGCAAGGTCAATGGGAGGAGTGCAAGATAAGTCTGGATGCTGCCACATCCATATAAACAGAGGAAAAAAAAACAATCAGCACTCCCAATGTGAACACGTGCACGCTGCAAACTGCAACACATAGATAAAAAAATATCTATATATTGTGAGGCTGTGGCCTCTGTTACAGCAAGGTGGCGCTGTTTGTGCTCCCCAGAATGTGCATGCAGACGGATGAAGTCCATAGGTGTGCATGGGAGTCACGGATTTCTGATCCGGGTTTTCCATGTGGCTGAAGGCCACAGGTTTGTGTGTGTTAAAAGCCCTGCGGTAAGAGGTATGGGGGTGTCAGGTGTGCGAGGTGCACGTCAGTGTCAGTCTGGTGTGTGCTGCTGTGCAAAGCAGAGGCCTGCAGAGCGCTGACTGAGTGCATGGAGGCACAGGCCAGCGGAGCAGCACCCAGGGCAGCTGAATAGCCTGGCACCCACAGCGTATACATTGATGCAAGACGTCCATGGTTCTGGTCTCGGATGTGGACAGTCCTGTGCCCACAGGTGGAGGTCCTGTGCCCGAAGGAGTCGGATGTGGACTGTTCTGTGTCCGGATGTGGATGTCCTGTGCCCGAAAGTGGACTAGCATGTGTAACGATTGCAAACAGGTGGATATGGTGCCCGGCTGCTATCTGGAGGATATCCTGGGCTGTGTATGACTGTGTGAGTAAAGAGATTGTAAGAGACTGTGATACAGCGATGCAGGACACCCACGGGAACTAGCCAGAGGAAGGCTGGCATGTGTAGTGTCTGCAACATATGAGGCTGTGTGTATGGAGACGTACAGTATGGAGACTGTAATATGGTGTGCGGTCGCCCAGGGAACTGGACAAGTGAAGTCTGGGCTGTTTAGGGACCGCAAATCTAAAGCCATGTGATATGTATTGCTATGAACTGGTGTAAACTGATCACTGATAATATACACTGAAGTTATATGGATTTATGGAATTGGACTTTAACCCCTTCCTGACATCCGACGTACTATCCCGTCGAGGTGGGGTGGGCCCCCATGACCGCCGACGGGATAGTACGTCATACGCGATCAGCGGCGCTCACGGGGGGAGCGCCGCCGATCGCGGCCGGGTGTCAGCTGATTATCACAGCTGACATCCGGCACTATGTGCCAGGAGCGGTCACGGACCGCCCCCGGCACATTAACCCCCGGCACACCGCGATCAAACATGATCGCGATGTGCCGGCGGTGCAGGGAAGCATCGCGCAGGGAGGGGGCTCCCTGCGGGCTTCCCTGAGCCCCCCGCAGCAACGCGATGTGATCGCGTTGCTGCGAGGGTCTTACCTCCCTCCCTGCAGCTCCCAGACCCGGATCCAAGATGGCCGCGGATCCGGGTCCTGCAGGGAGGGAGGTGGCTTCACAGAAGCCTGCTCAGAGCAGGCACTGTGAAGCAGCCTGCACTTTCCTCAGATCGGTGATCTGTCAGAGTGCTATGCAAACTGACAGATCACCGATCTGTATTGTCCCCCCCTGGGGCAAAGTAAAAAAGTTAAAAAAAAATTTTTCCAAATGTGTAAAAAAAAAAAAAAAAAAATATTCCAAAATAATGAAAAAAAAAATAAAATATTATTCCCATAAATACATTTCTTTATCTAAATAAAATAAAAAAAACAATAAAAGTACACATATTTAGTATCGCCGCGTCCGTAACGACCCAACCTATAAAACTGCCACACTAGTTAACCCCTTCAGTAAACACCGTAAGAAAAAAAAAAAAAAAACGAGGCAAAAAACAACGCTTTATTACCATACCGCCGAACAAAAAGTGGAATAACACGCGATCAAAAAGACGGATATAAATAACCATGGTACCGCTGAAAACGTCATCTTGTCCCGCAAAAAACGAGCCGCCATACAGCATCATCAGCAAAAAAATAAAAAAGTTATAGTCCTGAGAATAAAGCGATACCAAAATAATTATTTTTTCTATAAAATAGTTTTTATCGTATAAAAGCGCCAAAACATAAAAAAATTATATAAATGAGATATCGCTGTAATCGTACTGACCCGACGAATAAAACTGCTTTATCAATTTTACCAAACGCGGAACGGTATAAACGCCTCTCCCAAAAGAAATTCATGAATAGCTGGTTTTTGGTCATTCTGCCTCACAAAAATCGGAATAAAAAGTGATCAAAAATGGTCACGTGTCCGAAAATGTTACCAATAAAAACGTCAACTCGTCCCACAAAAAACAAGACCTCACATGACTCTGTGGACCAAAATGTGGAAAAATTATAGGTCTCAAAATGTGGAGACGCAAAAACTTTTTTGCTATAAAAAGCGTCTTTTAGGCTGGTTTCACACTTGCGTTTTTATCTGCATGCGTTTTTTTAAAAAACGCATGTGTGAAAAAACGCATGTAAACGTGGTAAAACGCATGCGTTTTTAGACGCATGCGTTTTTATAGAAAAACACAAGAAAACAAACAAACAAAAAAAACCCTACCCCTAACCCTACCCCTAACCTGAAATACGTGGCACTAAAATATACGTTTATATACGTATATAAGTGCCACGATATTTCAGTGGCCACGTATATAAGTGCCACGTATATAAGTGCCACGTATATAAGTGCCACGTATATAAGTGCCACGTATATAAGTGCCACGTACTTAAGTGCCACGTACTTAAGTGCCACGTACTTAAGTGCCACGTACTTAAGTGCCACGTATTTACGTGCCACGTATTTACGTGCCACGTATTTACGTGCCACGTATTTACGTGCCACGTATTTAAGTGCCACGTACTTAAGTGCCACGTACTTAAGTGCCACGTATTTACGTGCCACGATATTTCAGTGCCACGTATAACCACATAGTTATAGTATTTATAGTACGTGGCACTGAAATACGTGGCACTGAAATATCGTGGCACTGAAACACGTGGCACTGAAACACGTGGCACTTAAATACGTGGCACTTAAATATGTGGCACTTAAATACGTGGCACTTATGACTGTCAGAAAATGTTCATTAAACGGTTAGAGGTGAGGTTAGGGGTAGGGTTAGGGTTACCGTTGGGATTAGGGTTAGGGGTGTGTTTGGGTTAGGGTTTCAGGTAGAATTGGGGAGTTTCCACTGTTCAGGCACATCAGGGGCTCTCCAAACGCGACATGGCGTCCGATCTCAATTCCAGCCAATTCTGCGTTGAAAAAGTAAAACAGTGCTCCTTCCCTTCCGAGCTCTCCCGTGCGTCCAAAAAGGGGTTTACCCCAACATATGGGTTATCAGCGTACTCGGGACAAATTGAACAACAACTTCTGCGGTCCAAGTTCTCTTGTTATCCTTGGGAAAATAAAAATTTGGGGGGCTAAAAATCATTTTTGTGGGAAAAAAATATGTTTTATTTTCACGGCTCTGCGTTGTAAACTGTAGTGAAACACTTGGGGGTTCAAAGTTCTCACAACACATCTAGATAAGTTCCTTGGGAGGTCTAGTTTCCAATATGGGGTCACTTGTGGGGGGGTTGTACTGTTTGGGTACATCAGGGGCTCTGCAAATGCAACGTGACGCCTGCAGACCAATCCATTTAAGTCTGCATTCCAAATGGCGCTCCTTCCCTTCCGAGCTCTGTCATGTGCCCAAACAGTGGTTACCCCCCACATAGGGGGTATCAGCGTACTCAGGACAAATTGGACAACAACTTGTAGGGTCCAATTTATTCTGTTACCCTTGTAAAAATACAAAGCTGGGGGCTAAAAAATCATTTTTGTGAAAAAAAAAAAGAATTTTTATTTTCACGGCTTTGCGTTACAAACTGTAGTGAAACACTTGGGGGTTCAAAGTTCTCACAACACATCTAGATAAGTTCCTTGGGAGGTCTAGTTTCCAATATGGGGTCACTTGTGGGGGGGTTGTACTGTTTGGGTACATCAGGGGCTCTGCAAATGCAACGTGACGCCTGCAGACCAATCCATTTAAGTCTGCATTCCAAATGGCGCTCCTTCCCTTCCGAGCTCTGTCATGTGCCCAAACAGTGGTTACCCCCCACATAGGGGGTATCAGCGTACTCAGGACAAATTGGACAACAACTTGTAGGGTCCAATTTATTCTGTTACTCTTGTAAAAATACAAAAGCTGGGGGCTAAAAAATCATTTTTGTGAAAAAAAAAAAGAATTTTTATTTTCACGGCTCTGCGTTATAATCTGTAGTGAAACACTTGGGGGTGCAAAGCTCTCAAAACACATCTAGATAAGTTCCTTAGGGGGTCTAATTTCCAAAATGGTGTCATTTGTGGGGGGTTTCAATGTTTAGGCACATCAGGGGCTCTCCAAACGCAACATGGCGTCCCATCTCAATTCCAGTCAATTTTGCATTGAAAAGTCAAATGGCGCTCCTTCCCTTCCAAGCTCTGCCATGCGCCCAAACAGTGGTTTACCCCAACATATGGGGTATCTGCGTACTCAGGACAAATTGCAAAACATTTTTTGGGGACCAATTTCTTCTCTTACCCTTGGGAAAATAAAAAATTGGGGGCGAAAAGATCATTTTTGTGAAAAAATATGATTTTTTATTTTTACGGCTCTGCATTATAAACTTCTGTGAAGCACTTGGTGGGTCAAAGTGCTCACCACACATCTAGATAAGTTCCTTAGGGGGTCTACTTTCCAAAATGGTGTCACTTGTAGGGGGTTTCAATGTTTAGGCACATCAGGGGCTCTCCAAACGCAACATGGCGTCCCATCTCAATTCCAGTCAATTTTGCATTGAAAAGTCAAATGGCGCTCCTTCCCTTCCAAGCTCTGCCATGCGCCCAAACAGTGGTTTACCCCAACATATGGGGTATCTGCGTACTCAGGACAAATTGCACAACATTTTTTGGGGACCAATTTCTTCTCTTACCCTTGGGAAAATAAAAAATTGGGGGCGAAAAGATCATTTTTGTGAAAAAATATGATTTTTTATTTTTACGGCTCTGCATTATAAACTTCTGTGAAGCACTTGGTGGGTCAAAGTGCTCACCACACATCTAGATAAGTTCCTTAGGGGGTCTACTTTCCAAAATGGTGTCACTTGTAGGGGGTTTCAATGTTTAGGCACATCAGGGGCTCTCCAAACGCAACATGGCGTCCCATCTCAATTCCAGTCAATTTTGCATTGAAAAGTCAAATGGCGCTCCTTCCCTTCCAAGCTCTGCCATGCGCCCAAACAGTGGTTTACCCCAACATATGGGGTATCTGCGTACTCAGGACAAATTGCACAACATTTTTTGGGGACCAATTTCTTCTCTTACCCTTGGGAAAATAAAAAATTGGGGGCGAAAAGATCATTTTTGTGAAAAAATATGATTTTTTATTTTTACGGCTCTGCATTATAAACTTCTGTGAAGCACTTGGTGGGTCAAAGTGCTCACCACACATCTAGATAAGTTCCTTAGGGGGTCTACTTTCCAAAATGGTGTCACTTGTAGGGGGTTTCAATGTTTAGGCACATCAGGGGCTCTCCAAACGCAACATGGCGTCCCATCTCAATTCCAGTAAATTTTGCATTGAAAAGTCAAATGGCGCTCCTTCCCTTCCAAGCTCTGCCATGCGCCCAAACAATGGTTTACACCCACATATGGGGTATCAGCGTACTCAGGACAAATTGTACAACAACTTTTGCAGTCTATTTTCTCCTGTTACCCTTGGTAAAATAAAACAAATTGGAGCTGAAATAAATTTTGTGTGAAAAAAAATTAAATGTTCATTTTTATTTAAACATTCCAAAAATTCCTGTGAAACACCTGAAGGGTTAATAAACTTCTTGAGTGTGGTTTTGAGCACCTTGAGGGGTGCAGTTTTTAGAATGGTGTCACACTTGGGTATTTTCCATCATATGGACCCCTCAAAATGACTTCAAATGAGATGTGGTCCCTAAAAAAAAATGGTGTTGTAAAAATGAGAAATTTCTGGTCAACTTTTAACCCTTATAACTCCCTAACAAAAAAAAATTTTGGTTCCAAAATTGTGCTGATGTAAAGTAGACATGTGGGAAATGTTACTTATTAAGTATTTTGCGTGACATATGTCTGTGATTTAAGGGCATAAAAATTCAAAGTTGGAAAATTGCAAAATTTTCAAAATTTTCGCCAAATTTCCGTTTTTTTCACAAATAAACGCAAGTTATATCGAAGAAATTTTACCACTATCATGAAGTACAATATGTCACAAGAAAACAATGTCAGAATCGCCAAGATCCGTTGAAGCGTTCCAGAGTTATAACCTCCTAAAGGGACAGTGGTCAGAATTGTAAAAATTGGCCCGGTCATTAACGTGCAAACCACCCTTGGGGGTGAAGGGGTTAATGCTGTGAGGAAACACATTAAAGAGACTTTTGTGCTTGAACTTTGTGGGTCACTGCCTCTTCACTGCGTACGATGCTACTACAACCCATAGAATGTAAGTCCGCAAGGACAGGGTCCTCTCCCCTTTGTACCAGTCTGTCACTGTAAACTTGTTTACTGTAAATGATATTTATAACCCTGTATGTAACCCTTTCTCATGTACAGCACCATGGAATTAATGGTGCTATATAAATAAATAATAATAATAATAATAATCTTACAACATATATATATATACTGTAGATACAGTGGGGAAAATAAGTATTTCATAAACGTGCCAATTTTGCAAGTTCTCCCAACAACAAAGAATGGAAAGGTCTGTGAATTTTATCGTAGGTACAATTAAACTGTGAGAGATGGAATCTTAAAAAAAATCCAGAAAATCACATTGTATGATTTTTACCTAATTAATTTTCATTTTATTGCATGAAATAAGTATTTGATACAATAGAAAAACAGAAGTTAATATTTGGTACAGAAACTGTTGTTTGCAATTACAGAGGTCAGGCGCTTCCTGTAGTTCTTGACCAAGTTTGCACACACTGCAGCAGGGATTTTGGCCCACTCCTCCTCTTACAGATCTTCTCCAGATCTTTCAGCTTTCAGGGCTGGTACTAAGCAACACTGAGTTTCAGCTCTCTCCAAAGATTTTCTATTGGGTTTAGGTAAGGAGACTGGCTAGACCACGTCAGGACTTTGACATACTTCCTTCTGAGCCACTCCTTAGTTGCCTTTGCTGTGTGTTTGAGGTCAATGTCATGCTGGAAGACCCAGCCACGATCCATCTTCAATGCTGCTACCTAGAGAAGGAGGTTATTGGCCAAAATCTTGTGATGCATGACCCCATCCAACCTTTCTTCAATATGGTGCAATCATCCTGTCCCCTTCGCAGAAAAGCACACCCAAAATATGATGCTTCCCTGTTGTGAAATTGGATTCTGGGCTCCCCCGGTGGCCACTTGTGGAATTGAACTTGTGTGCATCATCCCCTCTGTTCACCTGCTCCTATCAGGATGTGGGAGTCGCTATATAACCTTGCTCCTCTGTCAGTTTCTTGCCGGTCAACAATGTAATCAGAAGCCTTCTGTGCTTGTTCCTGCTACTAGACAACTCCCAGCTAAGTTGGACTTTTGTCCTTGTGTGTTTTTGCATTTTGTTCCTGTTCACAGCTGCTGTTTCGTTACTGTGTCTGGAAAGCTCTTGTGATCGGAAATTGCCACTCTGGTGTTATGAGTTAATGCTAGAGTCTTAAAGGAATTTCTGGATGGTGTTTTGATAGGGTTTTCTGCTGACCATGAAAGTGTCCTTTCTGTCTTCCTGCTATCTAGAAAGCGGACCTCGATTTTGCTAAACCTATTTTCATACTACGTTTGTCATTTCATCTAAAATCACCGCCAATATATGTGGGGGCCTCTGTCTGCCTTTTGGGAAAATTTCTCTAGAGGTGAGCCAGGACTGTCTTTTCCTCTGCTAGGATTAGGTAGTTCTCCGGCTGGCGCTGGGCATCTAGGGTTAAAAAACGTAGGCATGCTACCCGGCCACTTCTAGTTGTGCGGCAGGTTTAGTTCATGGTCAGTATAGTTTCCATCTTCCAAGAGCTAGTTCTCATATATGCTGGGCTATGTTCTCTCGCCATTGAGAATCATGACAGTTTGACCGGCCCAAAAAAGGGTTAAATTACTGGCTGAGAAAGGAGAGAAAAAAGAAGTCTGCTACAATTTTTTTTTTTTTTCCTCTAGTTCTGAGTGTGCTCTTAATTGAATCACTTGCTAGTCTGCCTATACTGCAGCCTTCCTCTCTTTCTCTCCTTCTAATCCTTGAATGGCTCTGTGTTCACCTGTTTCAAATGGATCTTCAGAGTGTAGCTACAGGATTGAATAATCTCGCCACAAAGGTACAAAATTTGCAAGATTTTGTTGTTCATGCACCTATGTCTGAGCCTAGAATTCCTTTGCCTGAATTCTTCTCGGGGAATAGATCTCACTTTCAAAATTTTAAAAATAATTGCAAATTGTTTTTGTCCCTGAAGTCTCGCTCTGCCGGAGACCCTGCACAGCAGGTCAGGATTGTAATTTCCTTGCTCCGGGGCGACCCTCAAGACTGGGCTTTTGCATTGGCACCAGGGGATCCTGCGTTGCTCAATGTGGATGCGTTTTTTCTGGCCTTGGGGTTGCTTTATGAGGAACCTCATTTAGACCTTCAGGCGGAAAAGGCCTTGATGTCCTTGTCTCAGGGGCAAGATGAAGCTGAAATATACTGCCAAAAATTCCGCAAATGGTCTGTGCTTACTCAGTGGAATGAGTGCGCCCTGGCGGCGATTTTCAGAGAAGGTCTCTCTGATGCCATTAAGGATGTTATGGTGGGGTTCCCTGTGCCTGCGAGTCTGAATGAGTCCATGACGATGGCTATTCAGATCGATAGGCGTCTGCGGGAGCGCAAACCTGTGCACCATTTTGCGGTGTCTACTGAGAAAACGCCAGAAAATATGCAATGTGATAGAATTCTGTCCAGAAGCGAGCGGCAGAATTTTAGACGAAAAAATGGGTTGTGCTTCTATTGTGGTGATTCAACTCATGTTATATCAGCATGCTTTAAGCGTACTAAGAAGCCTGACAAGTCTGTTTCAATTAGCACTTTACAGTCTAAGTTTATTCTATCTGTGACCCTGATTTGTTCTTTGTCATCTATTACCGCGGACGCCTATGTCGACTCTGGCGCTGCTTTGAGTCTTATGGATTGGTCCTTTGCCAAACGCTGTGGGTATGATTTGGAGCCACTGGAGGCTCCGATACCTCTGAAAGGGATTGACTCCACCCCATTGGCTAGTAATAAACCACAATACTGGACACAAGTGACTATGCGTGTTAATCCGGATCACCAGGAGGTTATTCGCTTTCTGGTGCTGTATAATCTACATGATGTTTTGGTGCTGGGATTGCCATGGCTGCAATCTCATAACCCAGTCCTCGACTGGAGAGCTATGTCTGTGTTAAGCTGGGGATGTAAAGGAACTCATGGGGACGTACCTTTGGTTTCCATTTCATCATCTATTCCCTCTGAGATTCCTGAATTCTTGTCTGACTTTCGTGACGTTTTTGAAGAACCCAAGGTTGGTTCACTACCTCCGCACCGGGAGTGCGATTGTGCCATAGACTTGATTCCGGGTAGTAAATACCCTAAGGGTCGTTTATTTAATCTGTCTGTGCCTGAACACGCTGCTATGCGAGAATATATAAAGGAGTCCTTGGAAAAGGGACATATTCGTCCTTCGTCATCTCCCTTAGGAGCCGGTTTTTTCTTTGTGTCTAAGAAAGACGGCTCTTTGAGGCCGTGTATTGATTATCGACTTTTGAATAAAATCACGGTTAAATATCAATATCCGTTACCACTGCTTACTGATTTGTTTGCTCGTATAAAGGGGGCCAAGTGGTTCTCTAAGATTGATCTCCGTGGGGCGTATAATTTGGTGCGAATCAAGCAGGGGGATGAGTGGAAAACCGCATTTAATACGCCCGAGGGCCATTTTGAGTATTTGGTGATGCCTTTTGGTCTTTCAAATGCCCCTTCAGTCTTCCAGTCCTTTATGCATGACATTTTCCGCGATTATTTGGATAAATTTATGATTGTGTATCTGGATGATATTCTGATTTTTTCGGATGACTGGGACTCTCATGTCCAGCAGGTCAGGAGGGTTTTTCAGGTTTTGCGGTCTAATTCCTTGTGTGTGAAGGGTTCTAAGTGTGTTTTTGGGGTTCAAAAGATTTCTTTCTTGGGATACATTTTTTCCCCCTCTTCCATCGAGATGGATCCTGTCAAGGTTCAGGCTATTGGTGATTGGACGCAACCCTCTTCTCTTAAGAGTCTTCAGAAATTTTTGGGCTTTGCTAACTTTTATCGTCGATTTATTGCTGGTTTTTCTGATGTTGTAAAACCATTGACTGATTTGACTAAGAAGGGTGCTGATGTTGCTGATTGGTCCCCTGATGCTGTGGAGGCCTTTCGGGAGCTCAAGCGCCGCTTTTCTTCCGCCCCAGTGTTGCGTCAGCCTGATGTTGCTCTTCCTTTTCAGGTTGAGGTCGACGCTTCTGAAATCGGAGCTGGGGCGGTGTTGTCGCAGAGAAGTTCCGACTGCTCCGTGATGAGACCTTGTGCTTTTTTTTCCCGTAAATTTTCGCCCGCCGAGCGGAATTATGATATTGGGAATCGGGAGCTTTTGGCCATGAAGTGGGCTTTTGAGGAGTGGCGTCACTGGCTTGAGGGGGCCAGACATCAGGTGGTGGTATTGACTGACCACAAAAATTTAATTTACCTTGAGTCTGCCAGGCGCCTGAATCCTAGACAGGCGCGCTGGTCGTTGTTTTTCTCTCGGTTTAATTTTGTGGTGTCGTACCTACCGGGTTCTAAGAATGTTAAGGCGGATGCCCTTTCTAGGAGTTTTGAGCCTGACTCCCCTGGTAATTCTGAGCCCACAGGTATCCTTAAAGATGGAGTGATATTGTCTGCCGTTTCTCCAGACCTGCGGCGGGCCTTGCAGGAGTTTCAGGCGGATAGACCTGATCGTTGCCCACCTGGTAGACTGTTTGTTCCTGATGATTGGACCAGTAGAGTCATCTCTGAGGTTCATTCTTCTGCGTTGGCAGGTCATCCTGGAATCTTTGGTACCAGGGATTTGGTGGCAAGGTCCTTCTGGTGGCCTTCCCTGTCACGAGATGTGCGAGGCTTTGTGCAGTCTTGTGACGTTTGTGCTCGGGCCAAGCCTTGTTGTTCTCGGGCTAGTGGATTGTTGTTGCCCTTGCCTATCCCGAAGAGGCCTTGGACGCACATCTCGATGGATTTTATTTCGGATCTGCCTGTTTCTCAGAAGATGTCTGTCATCTGGGTGGTGTGTGACCGTTTCTCTAAGATGGTCCATCTGGTTCCCTTGCCTAAGTTGCCTTCTTCTTCCGAGTTGGTTCCTCTGTTTTTTCAAAATGTTGTTCGTTTGCATGGTATTCCTGAGAATATCGTTTCTGACAGAGGGACCCAATTCGTGTCTAGATTTTGGCGGGCATTCTGTGCTAGGATGGGCATAGATTTGTCTTTTTCGTCTGCTTTCCATCCTCAGACTAATGGCCAGACCGAGCGGACTAATCAGACCTTGGAGACATATTTGAGGTGTTTTGTGTCTGCGGATCAGGATGATTGGGTTGCTTTTTTGCCTTTGGCGGAGTTCGCCCTCAATAATCGGGCCAGCTCTGCCACCTTGGTGTCCCCGTTTTTCTGTAATTTGGGGTTTCATCCTCGATTTTCCTCCGGTCAAGTGGAATCTTCGGATTGTCCTGGAGTGGATGCTGTGGTGGAGAGGTTGCATCAGATTTGGGGGCAGGTGGTGGACAATTTGAAGTTGTCCCAGGAGAAGACTCAGCTTTTTGCCAACCGCCGTCGTCGTGTTGGTCCTCGGCTTTGTGTTGGGGACTTGGTGTGGTTGTCTTCTCGTTTTGTCCCTATGAGGGTTTCTTCTCCTAAGTTTAAGCCTCGGTTCATCGGCCCGTACAAGATATTGGAGATTCTTAACCCTGTGTCCTTCCGTTTGGACCTCCCTGCATCCTTTTCGATTCATAATGTTTTTCATCGGTCATTGTTGCGCAGGTATGAGGTACCGGTTGTGCCTTCCGTTGAGCCTCCTGCTCCGGTGTTGGTTGAGGGTGAGTTGGAGTACGTTGTGGAAAAGATCTTAGACTCTCGTGTTTCCAGACGGAGACTCCAGTATCTGGTCAAATGGAAGGGATACGGTCAGGAGGATAATTCTTGGGTCACTGCCTCTGATGTTCATGCCTCCGATCTTGTCCGTGCCTTTCATAGGGCTCATCCTGATCGCCCTGGTGGTTCTGGTGAGGGTTCGGTGCCCCCTCCTTGAGGGGGGGGTACTGTTGTGAAATTGGATTCTGGGCTCCCCCGGTGGCCACTTGTGGAATTGAACTTGTGTGCATCATCCCCTCTGTTCACCTGCTCCTATCAGGATGTGGGAGTCGCTATATAACCTTGCTCCTCTGTCAGTTTCTTGCCGGTCAACAATGTAATCAGAAGCCTTCTGTGCTTGTTCCTGCTACTAGACAACTCCCAGCTAAGTTGGACTTTTGTCCTTGTGTGTTTTTGCATTTTGTTCCTGTTCACAGCTGCTGTTTCGTTACTGTGTCTGGAAAGCTCTTGTGATCGGAAATTGCCACTCTGGTGTTATGAGTTAATGCTAGAGTCTTAAAGGAATTTCTGGATGGTGTTTTGATAGGGTTTTCTGCTGACCATGAAAGTGTCCTTTCTGTCTTCCTGCTATCTAGAAAGCGGACCTCGATTTTGCTAAACCTATTTTCATACTACGTTTGTCATTTCATCTAAAATCACCGCCAATATATGTGGGGGCCTCTGTCTGCCTTTTGGGAAAATTTCTCTAGAGGTGAGCCAGGACTGTCTTTTCCTCTGCTAGGATTAGGTAGTTCTCCGGCTGGCGCTGGGCATCTAGGGTTAAAAAACGTAGGCATGCTACCCGGCCACTTCTAGTTGTGCGGCAGGTTTAGTTCATGGTCAGTATAGTTTCCATCTTCCAAGAGCTAGTTCTCATATATGCTGGGCTATGTTCTCTCGCCATTGAGAATCATGACACTTCCCCCACCATGCTTCAGGGTTGGGAGGGTGTTGTTGAGGTTGCACTCATCTTTCTTCTTTCTCCAAACACGGCAAATGGGGTTGATAACAGAAAGTTCTATTTTGGTCTCGTCTGACCACATGACCTTCTCCCATGCCTCCTCTGGATCATCCAGATGGTCATTGGTGAACTTCAAATGGGCCTGGACATGTGTTGGCGTGAGCAGGGGACCTTGCTTGCCCTGCAGGATTTTAATTCATGACGGTGTAGTGTGTTACTAGTTTTAACGTTTGAGACTGTGGTCTCAGCTCTCTTCAGGTCATTGACCAGGTCGTCCTGTGCAGTTCTGGGCTGATTCCTTACTCTATGAGGCAATATCCTGCATCAAGTCACAGATCGAAGAAGATTGACAGTCATCTTGTGTTTCTTCCATTTTCTAATAATTGTGCCAACAGTTGTTGCCTTCTCACCAAGCTGCTTGTCTATTGTCCTGTAGCCCATCACAGCCTTGTGCACATCTACAATTGTGTACCTGGTGTACCTTAGGGTACCGTCACACAGTACCATTTTCATCGCTACGACGGCACGATCCGTGACGTCGCAGCGTCGTACGATTATCGCTCCAGCGTCATAGACTGCGGTCACACTTTGCAATCACGGCGCTGGAGCGATGCCGAAGTCCCCGGGTAACCAGGGTAAACATCGGGTAACTAAGCGCAGGGCCGCGCTTAGTAACCCGATGTTTACCCTGGTTACCAGCGTAAACGTAAAAAAAACAAACAGTACATACTTACATTCCGGTGTCTGTCCCCCGGCGCTGTGCTTCTCTGCACTGTGTAAGCACCATAGCCGGAAAGCAGAGCGGTGACGTCAGACGTCACCGCTGTGCTCGCTTTCCGGCCGGCGCTCACAGTGCAGAGAAGCTGAGACGCCGGAGGACAGACACCGAAATGTAAGTATGTACTGTTTGGTTTTTTTACGTTTACGCTGGTAACCAGGGTAAACATCGGGTTACTAAGCGCGGCCCTGCGCTTAGTTACCCGATGTTTACCCTGGTTATAAGCGAACACATCGCTGGATCGCTGTCACACACAACGATCCAGCGATGTCAGCGGGTGATCAAGCGACGAAAGAAAGTTCCAAACGATCTGCTACGACGTACGATTCTCAGCAGGGTCCCTGATCGCTGCTGCGTGTCAGACACTGCGATATCGTAACGATATCGCTAGAACGTCACGAATCGTACCGTCGTAGCGATCAAAATGGCACTGTGTGACGGTACCCTTAGACATCTCTTTGTTTGGTCTTGGTCATGGTAGGGAGGTTGGAGTGGGATTGATTGAGTGTGTGGTCAGATTAGTTTAAGCAGGTGCAATTAATACAGGTAATGAGTGCAGAGTAGGAGACTTCTTAAAGAAAAACAGGTCTGTGAGAGACAGAATTCTTGCTGATTGGTAGGTGATCAAGTACTTATGTCATGCAATAAAATGCAAATTAATTATAATACAATGTGATTTTCTTTTTTTTTTTTCTTCTTAATTCTGTCTGTAAAAGTAAAAAGGTAAATGAATACTATATATGTGTGTGTTTACACATATGCAGTATATCATTTATTTAATTTTTTTAGTTTTTGCATTGTTATTAAAGTTTTTCTTTTTTATATCTTCAGAACTACAGTATATATTATTTCCAATAGACTTCAATGCATCCAATTAAAATATGTAATTTTTGTCACTCTTTTGCTATTTTATTTTACTTTTATTACATTTTTAATATTCTTCTTATATCTTATAATTATGTATTTGTTTAGTTTTTATTGCATAGAAAAATTAGAAATATGCATGAAAATAATACATGTACAGTATATATATATATTTTTCCCACTTATTTGCTATTTTATTTTACTTGTTTTACATCTTAATATATATAATAAAAGGTATGTTATAAATTAGCTTAAACAAAAAGCTGCATAACCGGGAACCATCAGTCTGAATGAGCCTAATTGTCCATATAGGAAATGGTATTTAATCTGCGGAGTATCTGCCTGGCTGTCTCCTCAGTCACTTTGCATTATCTGTCTATAATCTGACAGTATTATCTATCACTCCACAATACTTGCATGTCTCTATCCTATACACGTCCGCCTCATTGTCTCCCATTATGTCCCCTTTGACCGTGATATAGCCCTTTTCCTGGCATGTTTGGACCCCGGGTAATGGAGAGGTTAACTTCATCTACCCGTCCATATTTAAGTTTTGTCCTTGGTTGCCTCTTGAAAGTCATTCGCAGTCAATTAGCTCCGCGACACACATGGATTTTTCACCGGAAAAGATGAGGAGATGGGGGGGAAGAGGGAGTGGGGTAGAAAAAAACTAAAATAAAAAATATATAAAATCACCTTTGAAAATGAGGAGCGATGCAAATCTTCAATTTTGTTTGAGTAAAGATTTATTCTGATTTAGAGGGAGCGTTGATCTGGGGAAGGATATAGAGATGAGGAGGAGGATGAATGCCGCGCTCAGAGGACAAACGGATTTTTGAAGAGGGCAAAATCTCAGACCTGAAACAGCTCTTTATTGCAATATTAATAAAGGAAGATCATCTCAAGATTTCTGATGGATGCAGATAGACCACCAATGACAGCACGTTAAATGGATTAGTCAGTGACCCAGCAAATGGGGGCTTATTCCTGCATTATAGGGATTTTAAGTTAATAAAAAGTATGCGTGACTGCAATTATCATCATCATATTCAATATAATATATTAGTGATATTAACATATAGCAATCACCAGGTATACCATCTACATTACCAATTTTACTCGTGACACAAATTGTAAGCAAGGGAACTTATTTTTTCCCATCCACTGTTAATATTATATGCTATGTAACATTTATTGAGTTTTATGCTCCGATTTGCTAACATAGAAATGTTTACAGTCCAGTTTGCCTTTGCAAAATTATTCATTCCCTATGACAGTGCCAGTTATTGTTCCCATATAAGTGACTGTGACTTTAACCTTCCCCCCATAATGGTGTGTGCCACAGCCACCCATCTTACTTACTTTTATGGCTGGCCCCAGGTTGATTTGCTAGTGTTACCTTTCCTGGATCCAGCCACAGGGGCTGCATACTCCTACACTTGCTCTCTCTGCTCCTCAGCGCAATGGGTTACATTCTAACTTGTGACATATTGCTTCCAAGACTTAAAAGCAAACTCAGGCAGTGGAAGGCTGCCTGAGTATTCTGGTAGTTGGCATTCACACTGTTTGCTACTGTAAACTGCTTTCTTGCTTAGAACTTCCAGATAAACCAAGCTGTGCTACTTCGCTGGGTAACTCTGCTATATGATGACCAATTCCTTGGACCTTGTGACAAACCTTGCTGCTCTGCTATATCACTGGGTACTCTGCTATACAGCTGACCAGGTTTCCTTGGACTCTGTGACAATCTCAGCTCAGCTATATCGCTGAGTCAACTTTGTCCTATCGCTGCCAGCGTTGAGACTTGGCATTACAGCTGAGCTAAGTTTGTGACAGAGCCCAGGTCTAAACTGGCCAAGACTGTAGCATTAGACTAAGCTCTGTGAGTCAAATCCACTCTTCTCCACCAGCTCCTCATCTCTGAGTCACCTCTACTTATTCATAAATTACAACTCTGTTATGCCGGTTACCTTAATTTCAACTTTACTTCATCAGATCCCATGATTCCCTCTAACTCCTCCCGGTGCCGGTCTGTCACATCAGAGTCCGTTTCTCCCTATAAATATTCCAGATGTATGGATGAGACATCCATGAACAGTACTGCTCTCTGCTACCTTCAGCTGTTTGTTGGCCTCATGCTCATACATGGTTAGAGCCCCTGTTCTTCACCTTAAACCCCATTTCTTTTACTTTTGGAGAACGGTTGGGGGATTATTTAAAGTGGTCGTCCAGGATCGTGGATAGAGCCTGCAGTCAATCTATGTAGCTGCAGACTTGTGAATTCTCACAGCATGCTGTCAGGACTCTCCGGTGCCGGGAGTGGGTGGTCATCTGACTGCAAGTATATGATTTGCAAATTTCCGGCCACATTCCAACAAGATATGGTTGGCCTTGATCAATTCATTTGTAAACAGTGAGGCCATTATTATTATTATTATTATTATTCATTTTTATAGCGCCATTTATTCCATGGCGCTGTACATGTGAAATACGGGGCAAATATAGACAAATACATTAGACATGAGCAAAAATAAAACAAGGCACACGGGTACATAAGGAGGGAGGACCCTGCCCGCGAGGGCTCACAATCTGCAGGGGATGGGTGATGATACACTAGGAGAGGGCAGAGCTGGTTGTGCGGCGGTTCAGTAGGTTCAGGATCACTGCAGGCTGTAGGCTTGTCGGAAGAGGTGAGTCTTCAGGTTCTTTTTGAAAGTTTCTATGGTAGGCGAGAGTCTGATGTGCTGGGGTAGAGAGTTCCAGAGTATGGGGGAAGCACGGGAGAAGTCTTGGATGCGGTTGTGGGAAGAAGAGATGAGAGGGGAGTAGAGAAGGAGGTCTTGAGAGGATCGGAGGTTGCGTGTTGGTAGGTACCGGGAGATCATGTCACAGATGTATGGAGGAGATAGGTTGTGGATGGCTTTGTAGGTCATTGTGAGGGTTTTGAACTGGAGTCTCTGGGCAATAGGAAGCCAGTGAAGGGCTTGGCATAGGGGAGAGGCTGGGGAATAGCGGGGAGACAGGTAGATTAGTCGAGCAGCAGAGTGTAGGATGGATTGGAGTGGTGCCAGAGTGCTAGAGGGGAGTCCAGAGAGTAGGAGGTTGCAGTAGTCGAGGCGGGAGATGATAAGGGCATGCACTAGTGTTTTTGTGGTGTCACGGTCAAGGAATGCGCCATGAACGTCTATTCGGAATCTAGCCAAACGAATGCAAATCTCAAACTTGCAGTCACACGATCACTTGCTCCAGGCATCGGCAGCGAAGAATCCTGTGGGTGCTGTGAGGATTCACAAGTCTGCAGTCCCATAGAATGACTGCAGATTTTAAATCCAAGTCTGGACATCCCCATTTATATTTTTTTTTGCATAAAAAGTACAGATATATCCATCCTTATCTTTCCACAATATCTTCAAGAACTCCAAATTCTTTTGATACAACAATACGCTATCGAGACTTGCTTAGCAAAATCCTCACATTTCAATCTTCAGGTGGGAACAAATAGACATATATAGCATAAACATCTCCTACCAGAGTAACACAACAATGTATATGTTAGAGGTGCTTCTCTTTAGCAACTTTCCATTGATATGCTTAGATACAGCACTCAGTGAACAGCCAGATTCTTTAGCAATGACCTTTTGTGGCTTACCCCCCTTGAGGAGTGTGTCAATGACTGCCTTCTGGACATTTGTCAAGTCTTCAGTCTTCCCCATGATTGTGGAGCCTACTGAAACAGACTAAGGGATCTTTTTAAATGCTTAGGAAGCCTTTGCAGGTGTTTATTGTTAATTCTAATTTACTAAGATAATGACTTTTGGGTTTCATTGGCTGTAAGCCATAATCATCAACATTAACTTAAGTAAACACTTGAATAGATCACTCTGTTTGTAACGACTCTATATAATGAGTTTCAATTTTTGTATTGAAGAACTGAAATAAATTAACTTTTTGATGATATTCTAATTCTGTGAGAAGCACCTCTATGTATGTATGTATGTATGTATGTACACACGTGGTCAAAATTGTTGGCACCCCTCGTTTAATGACAGAAAAACCCACAATGGTCACAGAAATAACTTGAATCTGACAAAAGTAATAATAAATAAAAGATCTATGAAAATGAACAAATGAAAGTCAGACATTGCTTTTCAACCATGCTTCCACAGAATTTTTTTAAAATAAAACTCATGAAATAGGCCTGGACAGAAATGATGGTACCCCTGAAAATACTGTGACAAAAGGGACATGTTAAATCAAAGTGTGTCCACTAACTAGCATCACAGGTGTCTACAATTTTGGAATCAGTAAGTGGCCTGTATATAGGGCTACAGATACTCACTGTGCTGTTTGGTGACATGATGTGTATCACCTCAACATAGACCAGAGGGAACGAAGGAAAGAGTTGTCTCAGGAGATTAGAAAGAAAATTATAGACAAACGTGTTAAAGGTAAAAGTTATAAGACCATCTCCAAGCAGCTTAATGTTCCTTGACTATAGTTGCACATATTATTCAGAAATTTAAGATCCATGGGACTGTAGTCAACCTCCCTTGACGTGGCCGCAGGAGGAAAATTGATGACAAATCAAAGAGACGGATAATACAAATAGTAACAAAAGAGCCCAGAAAAACTTTTAAACAGATTAAAGGTGAACTTCAAGCTCAAGGAACATCAGTGCCAGATTGCACCATCCGTCGTTGTATGAGCCAAAGTGGACTTCATGGGAGATGACCAAGGAGGACACCAATGTTGAAAAAAAATCATAAAAAGCCAGACTAGAATTTGCAAAACTACATGTTGACAAGCCACAAAGCTTCTGGGAGAATGTCCTATGGACAGATGAGACAAAAATGGAACTTTTTTGGCAAGGCACATCAGCTCTATGTTCACAGATGGAAAAATGAAGCATATCAAGAAAAGAACACTGTCCCTACTGTGGGACATGAAGGAGGCTCTGTTATGTTCTGGGAGGCTCTGTTATGTTCTGGGGCTGCTTTGCTGCATCTGGCACAGGGTGTCTAGAATCTGTGCAGGGTACAATGAAATCTCAAGACTATCAAAGGATTCTAGAGAGAAATGTGCTGCCCAGTGTCAGAAAGCTTGGTCTCAGTCGCAGGTCCTGGGTCTTGCAACAAGATAATGACCCAAAACACACAGCTAAAAACACCCAATAATGGCTAAGAGGAAAACATTGGACTATTCTGAAGTGGTCTTCTATGAGTCTTGACCTAATTCCTATTGAGCACCTTTGGAACGAGCTGAAACATGCCGTCTGGAAAAGGCAACCTTCAAACACGAGACAACTGGAGCAGTTTGGTCTTGAGGAGTGGGCCAAAATAACTGTTGAGAGGTGCAGAAATCTCATTGACAGTTACAGGAATCGTTTGATTGCAGTGATTGCCTCAAAAGGTTGTGCAACAACGTATTAGGCTAAGGGTAACATCATTTCTGTCCAGACCTATTTCATGAGTTTTATATTTTTTTAAATTCTGTGGAAGCATGGTTGAAAAGTAATGTCTGACTTTCATTTGTTTATTTTCATAGATTTTTTTATTTATTATTGCTTTTGTCAGATTAAAGTCATTTCTGTGACCATTGTGGGTTTTTCTATCATTAAACGAGGGGTACCAACAATTTTGACCACGTGTGTATATAGATATATATATATATAATAGAAAAAAATTGGAACAGCACAAATCCTTTACTTATCTTCGGGTGCAAGGCCCAAACAACCCGTCCCTTGGTTGCTTTCAGTCCATATAAGTCACAAAAGCAGGCAGCACTCCATATTCTTAAAGGTAATTTGCAGGTCTTTATTGAGCCCACATCTCATGCAACGTTTCAGCTCTCAACTGAGCCTTTCTCAGCCTTTCTGAGCCTGCTTGAGAAAGGCTCAGTTGAGAGCTGAAACGTTGCATGAGATGTGGGCTCAATAAAGACCTGCAAATTACCTTTAAGAATATGGAGTGCTGCCTGCTTTTGTGACTTATATATATACACTCACCGGCCACTTTATTAGGTACACCATGCTAGTAACGGGTTGGACCCCCTTTTGCCTTCCGAACTGCCTCAATTCTTCGTGGCATAGATTCAACAAGGTGCTGGAAGCATTCCTCAGAGATTTTGGTCCATATTGACATGATGGCATCACACAGTTGCCGCAGATTTGTCGGCTGCACATCCCAAAGATGCTCCATACAAGGCAGGATGGATCCATGCTTTCATGTTGTTTACGCCAAATTCTGACCCTACCATCCGAATGTCGCAGCAGAAATCGAGACTCATCAGACCAAGCAACGTTTTTCCACTCTTCTACTGTCCAATTTCGATGAGCTTGTACAAATTGTAGCCTCAGTTTCCTGTTCTTAGCTGAAAGGAGTGGTACCTGGTGTGGTCTTCTGCTGCTGTAGCCCATCTGCCTCAAAGTTCGACGCACTGTGCGTTCAGAGATGCTCTTAGGCCTACCTTGGTTGTAACGGGTGGCGATTTGAGTCACTGTTGCCTTTCTATCAGCTCGAACCAGTCTGCCCATTCTCCTCTGACCTCTGGCATCAACAAGGCATTTCCGCCCACAGAACTGCCGCTCACTGGATTTTTTTTCTTTTTCGGACCATTCTCTGTAAACCCTAGAGATGGTTGTGCGTGAAAATCCCAGTAGATCAGCAGTTTCTGAAATACTCAGACCAGCCCTTCTGGCACCAACAACCATGCCACGTTCAAAGGCACTCAAATCACCTTTCTTCCCCATACTGATGCTCGGTTTGAACTGCAGGAGATTGTCTTGACCATGTCTACATGCCTAAATGCACTGAGTTGCCGCCATGTGATTGGCTGATTAGAAATTAAGTGTTAACAAGAAGTTGGACAGGTGTACCTAATAAAGTGGCCGGTGAGTGTATATATATATATATATATATATATATATATATATATATATATATATATATATACTAGGTATTGAACCCGTTCTATGCCCGGGTGGCGAGCATTTATATTGGTACAGTAGATGGTCTCCATGGTGGTATGTGCTGCTTCCATCCTGCGCCCTAATCTTTTCATGTGCTGCTCCCATCCTGCACCCCCTTCCTCTCATGTGCATTCCCCATCCTGTGCACTCATCCTATTTTGTGCACCTCCATCTTGTCATGTGCTACTCTCTTTCCTGTGCCCTCATCCTGTCATGTGCTCCCATCCTGTGCCCCAATTCTGGTATGTGCTGCCCCCATCCTGGTATGTGCTACTCTAATTCTGTGCCACCATCCTGTCATGCTGCTCCAATCCTGTGCCCCCATTCTGTAATGTGCTACTCCCATCCTGCGCCCCCATTCTGTCATGTGCTGCACCCATTCTGCACCCCTATTCTGTCAACTCTATAGCATAAGGCAGCCCCTATAGGCAGACTCTGTAGTATAAGGCAGCACCCCAAAGGCAGACCCTGTAGTATAAGGCAGCACCCCCTAGGCAGTCTCTGTAGTATAAGACAGCACCCCATAGGCAGACCCTGTAGTATAAGGCAGCACCCCATAGGCAGACGCTGTAGTTTAAGGCAGCACCCCATAGGCAGACTCTGTAGTATAATGCAGCACCCCCATAGGCAGACTCTATAGCATAAGGCAGCCCCCATAGGCAGACTGTAGTTTAAGGCAGCCCCCCCATAGGCAGACTCTCTCTCTCTATATATATAGTGCTTATCAATTATTTGTGAGTCACGGTAGAAATGAAAACAGAACTAGGGGTTGTGCTATTTTATTTGTGTGAAAAGGCTACATTTTTGCAATTTATTAATAATGCCACTTTGGGTTATAGTGCAGGTCCCATGAGGTGACTACTAGATGGCAAGTTAGAGTTAATAAATGAGGATGGGTGATCGTTTGTGCATATAACAGCAGTACTATCTGTAGTGCCCTAATGGTGTACTCGGCTGCTGAAATTACAGGGGTCAGTGGACCAAATTCAGGAGAAACAGTTTTCTAGAGAATTAGGGCACATATGTCTGCTAAATATATATATATAATATCCCACAGGACCCCATTTACCATTCTGGGAAACTATAGCGTTTCAGTGACCTGTAGAAAAATAATAATTCATGTAGGGCGGCAACTAAAGTGCATGCATTTTAGTATAGTTCACGTGAAATATGATTGACAGCTTGTCAGGTAGTTTTAACCAAGTCAGGGTGTGATTGATGGAGACACTGCATCACCAGCCATTTCAATCCTCCGCTCCTCAAAGAGGAGAATCATTTATATCCGAACCTTTGGCTCCTGGACTCAGAAACACCTCTTTTTTATTTTTATCTCCTTCCCTCCCTTTCTCGTCCTCCCTTCATCAAAAACAACACCCATCAAGAAGATTCTCGTCTGAAAGTCATTTCAAAAGCGCAAGGAGTTGTGAGAGCGGGAGAGAAGGAGGGGGGGAAGAGATTGTAGGAATTGGTTTTCTGATCTGCTGTCTGGGGTCTCGTCAAAACTCTGCCATCTCTCAGGGTTACAAATGGACTTTCTTCGTTTTAACTCATTGATTACTGCAGAACTCTGCATTACATTGAGGAAAAGAAGTAGCAAAAAATTGCCAGCTGACGTCAAAGAATTAGATACGTGAAATGTTTAGTAGTGATGAGCGAATATACTCGTTACTCGAGATTTCCCAAGCATGCTCGGGGGTCCTCCGAGTATTTTTTAGTGCTTGGAGATTTAGTTTTTCTTGCCGCAGCTGAATGATTTATATCTGTTAGCCAGCATAAGTACATGTTGGGATTCCCTAGCAGCCAGGCAACCCCCACATGTACTTATGCTGGAGGACCCCCGAGCGTGCTTGAGAAATCTCGAGTAACGAGTATATTCACTCATCACTAATGTTTAGTAATAAACATTGTTGTGATACAACAAAGTCTGTTGGGCCTTGAAAAAGTTATGTCTTGCAAAATTTTTTATCTGTACCTTAAAGGGATTGTCTGATGAAGGTAACTCCTGGACATCTGCTTTATCATGGCATATGAACTTCATAGAGATGTGATTCCCCTCTATAAGCCAGAATGGAGAGCCTTTATATTTTATGGGCTCACCAGTTGAGGTGAATTCTCAAAACTCGCAGGTCAGAGTGGAGAACACGGACCGAAGGCGATGGCACAGCAGGCAGGACTTGACGGATGACACGTGGAACGGACCTCAGGGCCGGCGTTAGGGCCAGGCAGACTAGGCAGCTGCCTGGGGCCCCCACTCCCTTGGGGGCCCCCAGCATCTACAGCAGAAGCTTCACTGATAATAGCATTATCAGTGAAGCTTCCGAGTAGAGACTGGTTAAGGACCTGTAGTGACATCACGATCAGGTGACCTGCCATGTGACCGTGATGTCACCACAGGCCATGTACTCTGGGAATGTTTGTAGCAGTAAAATAGGAGCCTGCAGTGAAGCACAGGAGCAGCGGCCACTGAACCTCCCCCATCAGCATGATAGAAGTGCTCATTGGCCAGCGCCCTGTCCTGCTGCACGGAGCCTCTGAGGGGAAGGGAGAGAGACCCAGCAGATAAGTAAAGAGCACCGTCCCACTGTGTGTGCTGCTCCTGGTGATGATGGCTCCTGTCCTGCTGTCAGCTCCTCCTGCTCTTGTCGGCAGTCCCAGCAGAGGAGAGGGCAGGAAGGTGTCTGCTGGGAGCAGGAGGAGCTGCATCTGATAGTGTGCATCATCTCATTCCCTCCAGCATAAAGGTGTGTGTGTGTGTGTGGTGTGTATAGCGTGTCATGTGTAGTGTGTGCTTATGTGAATCACTTGTGTCAAATGAGCATTTGTTGTGCTGCATGTGTGTGCCGTGTATGTGTATGTATATATATATATATATATATATATATATATATATGTATGTATGTGTGTATGTATGTGTGTGTGTGTGTGTGTGTGTATGTGTGTGTATGTATGTGTATATATGTGTGTGTATGTATGTGTGTATAAATGCGTGTCATGTGTAGTGTGTGCTTATGTGAATCACTTGTGTCAAATGAGCATTTGTTGTGCTGCATGTGTGTGCCGTGTATGTGTATGTATATATATATATATATATATGTATGTATGTATGTGTGTATGTGTGTGTGTGTATGTGTGTGTATGTATGTGTGTGTATGTATGTGTATATATGTGTGTGTATGTATGTGTGTATAAATGCGTGCCATGATGTATGTGTATAAATGCGTGCCATGTATATATGTGTGTGTATAAGTGCATGCCATGTATGTGTATAAGTGCGTGCCATGTATATATGTATGTGTATAAGTACGTGCCATGTATATATTTGTGTGTATAAGTGCGTGCCATGTGTGTGTTTGTGTGTGTGTAATATATATATATATATATATATATGTGCTATGTATGTGTGTATGTATAAGAATGCTATGTATGTGTCTGTGTATAAGTGCATGCCATATATATGTGTGTGTGTATATAAGTGTGTGCCGTGTACATGTATGAATGTGTGTATAAGTGTGTGTGTATAAGCATGTGTCATGTGCGTGTGTGTTTTAATTGTGTGTGTATATATATATATATATATTATTTTTTATTTTTATTTTTTGCATTATTCTATATAAACATACAGTGATAGTGTGTGTGTTCCATGCACATTTTAACATAATGGTTGAACAGACTAGAGTGTATATATATATACACACACACACACACACACACACACACACACACACACACACACACACACACACACACACACACACACACAGCCCTGCTGCTTATAGCATGATACTATATGGGGACAGATTGATCTACTAGTGTTCTGTCCCCATCATTCGTCCTCAGACGATGTAAAGAGGCCGAGAAACAAGAGCCAAACGACTTCAATGTTGTCAATCGCACGCTTCGAACGGTCTGAACTCAACGCATGTAAATGCAACCAAAATGTTTGAGAGTCATGGTGCAATATGTATGTGAGCATTGGGGGCCTCATTTTAAACTTTTGCCTAGGGCCCCACTTTGTCTAAAACCGGCCCTGGGAACGGTGATGAGCAGGACAGCAGGCAGAAAAGTATAGCAGCAAATGCCAGAAGGCACAGAGGAAGTGACTTATGGGAACTGAAAATATATAGTTGGCTTAGGACTTGAAGCAGTGTTTGTAGTGTGAACAAGTCCATGCTGCTGACATTAATGGTGTTGTTGTAAGGCCATGTGCACACGTTCAGGATTTTTAGCGTTTTTTTCGCGTTTTTTCGCTATAAAAACGTGATAAAAACGCGAAAAAAACGCTAACATATGCCTCCTATTATTTACAAGGTATTCTGCATTTTTTGTGCAAATGTTGCGATTTTTTCCGCGAAAAAATCGCATAGCGGAAAAAAAAGCAACATGTTCATTAAAAATGCGGAATTGCGGGGATTCCGCACACCTAGGGGTCCATTGATCTGCTTACTTCCCGCACGGGGCTGTGCACACCATGCGGGAAGTAAGCAGATTATGTGCGGTTGGTACCCAGGGTGGAGGAGAGGAAACTCTCCTCCACGCACTGGGCACCATATAAGTGGTCAAAAAATAAGAAATAAAATAAAAAACAGTCCTATACTCACCCTCGATGTCCAGCGCAGTGTTCCCGCCTCTGTGCTGCACGCTGGCTGGTTCCTGTAGCTGGTGTGCGGAGAAGGACCTTGCCGAATGACGTCACTGTCCTGTGATTGGTCGAGACCGCTCACGTGACCGTGACGTCATGGAAGGCCCTGCGCGCACACATCAGCTATAGGAATGGACGCCGGTGAGGAGATCTGATGTCTGCGGGTGAGTATAAGCATTTTTTTTATTTTTTTTATTATTTTTAAACGTTCTATCTTTTACTATAGATGCTGCAAAAGCAGCATCTATAGTAACAAGTTGGTCACACTTGTCAAACAGTATGTTTGACAAGTGTGACCAACTTGTCAGTCAGTTTTCCAAGCGATGCTACAGATCGCTTGGAAAACTTTAGCATTCTGCAAGCTAATTACGCTTGCAGAATGTTAAAAAAACGCAAAAAAAACGGAAAAAAAATGCAAAAAAAAAAATGCGGATTTCTTGCAGAAAATTTCCGGTTTTCTTCAGGAAATTTCTGCAAGAAATCCTGAACGTGTGCACATACCCTAAGGCTCAATTGGAGAGATGTTTCCTCTGAGTCTTAGCTCATGGTGTCTACATGGAGCCGGGTATTGATGCAAGAAGCAGATAGGCATGTTGGAAGCAAGGACTTGGCAAACTCAGGAATCTCAGGAGCAGCAGGACATATGATGTGGAACCCAGTAGGGATGGAAGTAAGTTAAAGCACAGAAGGTGGAGCACACCAAATATAGAGGTCTAGAGTCTCAATCCCAAGCCACTGATGTGTTTTAGTGGGCCTTAAATAGGTCTAGAGAGATGATGTCATTGATGCACGCAGGGCAACTTGCAAAACCTGACATGAAGCATAAAGGGGCAGCGGACCCAAGGAAAGGAAGCAGAACTCAGGATATCTGTGAGAGGGGTGTAACAGATGAACTTGTTTGTAGAGACCATCCACTCTGATGCAGCAGCATTTGTTGTGTGGACAAGTTCAGAGAAGAGTTTGTTATGCTTAGAGCAAATGAACATTTAGCACAAATCTGAGCCTGGAAACAAATGCAGATTGTAGAAACAAATAGGGGTTTAATGCTGGGTAAAATGCACACATTTTTGCAGTGTTTTTGATGCCTTTTACATGTCTTCTTTCCCCATTGTTTGGAATGGGTGAAAAACGCAGCAAAAAGGCTGAAAGAATTGACACTCTGCAGGTTTGACAAAATGCTTTAAAAGTTCAAATGCAAGGAAAACATAAGTTGCATGTGCAGGAGATTTTATAAATCTTATTCACTTTACTGGAACTGTAAAATGCTGCATTTTTTTTTTTCAACGGCAAAAATGCAAAAACGCAAAGTGTGAACAAGCCAAATATCCAGCCACACATGAGTGTCTGAGTCTGTCTCAAAAGGCCATGACTGAGGAAGTCACTGGAGTTCACCAGACAACTTGTGGAATAAAGCAAAGGGGGCAACCATAGGGCAAGGGAACAAGGCCCGTCCCCGGGGCTCAGATGGTTCACACTTTATGACTGCAGCTCCCTTTCTTTCAGATTCAAGCTGTCTTTGTCTTGCTGTTTATCTTAATGGCCTGCCTGTATATATACATTTCTATTGCAGTGGCCATTTCAGGGAAAACAGCCAGCTGACCACGACTTCCCAAAGCAAAATCTGACTTTTACTGGGGAAGCCAAGAACAAGAATTGGCAACAAATTGCTTGACTATTCTTATAAGAAAAAGCCGACAAATTACAGAGGGGTCACTTGCAAGTCACCAGTTGCACGTAGTAGGTACAAAAGCCAATACAGTAGGGGCGAAGTCACATGCAATGAAAATATTCCAGGGACAGATTTATGGCAAATGTTGCGTCATGGTCACATAGCCAATTGCTATTCATTCATTGAAAGCTCAGAATACCGCGATCTTCATGGAGCCCAACATATGTCGCCATTGCTTAAATGTCTCTTAAAGGATCGAGATGGTTTGTGCAAAGTCTTGACCTTCAAATTGTAAGCCCCTCTAATTACTCTCCAGGCTGGGATATTACAGAAATCTTTAGGAACCTGAGAGTACTTAAAGTCCAAATTCTCGGGGCTGAAATTAGAAATCAAATCAATTAAAGCTTCAAACAATGTAGTTTGGGAAAGAAAGTGTTAAAGCAGAAATTAATTGTGCAGGGCCGGATTAATGCACTCCTTCTAAATGCATCTCTTCAAGTAGAAGGAGACTTCATTAGTCTGCCTGTTAATTATATAAAGTTTTAATGGGATAAACCAATATTCCGGAGAATAAAGCCACTCAGTTTTGCTGGAAACAGCGATTCAATAATATTTGGCCATGAAATAAAAGATAAATAGTTTGAGCGTGCAGAAAAGCTGATTCACTAGATGCACTTCCAAAGTCTGAGAAGCTGAACCCACTCTAATGTCTGTAAAATAAAGAGGGGCAATGAAATGGAAGCGGAAACAACATCCTGCGGGGAGTCGGTGGCACAGACTGGATGCCTGCATCAAAGTAATTGTAATCGCCTCTGTTAGGTTTGTGCTCACCAGATCCTGTGCTGTTAAGGGGATAATAAGTAACCAATACATAACTCTTTACTGATTTTTTTTTTTTGTCAAAATATAGGCACTTTTTTGAGACCTTCCTAACTCTCTGGATCAGTCATAAATACCGTAGAAGGGCTTCTGATTAAAGGAACAAGTCAATTACACCTAGTAAAAGTAGATAACACCATTCTCAATAGGTGACTGTAACACTTCACCTCCTCCTCCTGTACAATGCATGGTAACACCTGTATATACAGTAGATAACACAAGATCCACCATTCACAATAGGTGATGTCACCGCTCACCTCCTCCTGTACAATGACTGATAACACCTCTATATACAATAGGTAACAAAGGATCCACCATTCACAGTAGGTGATGTCACAGCTCACCTCCTCCTCCTCATGTACAATGACTGGTAACACACCTATATACTGTAAATAACACAGGATCCACCATTCACAATAGGTGATGTCACAGCTCACCTCCTCCCCCTCCTGTACAATGACTGATAACACACCTATATATAGTAGATAACACAGGATACACCATTCACAGTAGGTGATATCACAGCTCACCTCCTCCTCCTGTACTATGACTGATAACACATCTATATACAGTATATAATACAGGATCCACAATTCACAATAGGTGATGTCACAGCTCACCTCCTCCTCCTCATGTACAATGACTGGTAACACATCTATATACTACAAATAACACAAGATCCACCATTCACAATAGGAGATATCACAGCTCACCTCCTCCTCCTGTACAATGACTGATCGCACCTCTATATACAGTAGATATTACAGGATCCACCATTCACAATAGGAGATATCACAGCTCACCTCCGCCTCCTGTACAATGACTGATAACTCATCTATATACAGTAGATATTACAGGATCCACCATTCACAATAGGAGATATCACAGCTCACCTCCGCCTCCTGTACAATGACTGATAACTCATCTATATACAGTAGATAACACAGGGTCCACCATTCACTATAGGTGATGTCACAGCGCACCTCCTCCCCTTCCCATACAATGACTGATAACACATTATTATTATTATTTATTTATATAGCACCATTGATTCCATGGAGCTGTACATAAGAAGGGGTTACATAAACAGCGCCAGTCTTGTTACTGCTGTAAAGCGTATCTTTAAGTGTTGTAACAGCCCAGATAAGACGCTTCCCGGACTAATCAAGTGCTAAAAAAATCTGTATCAATAATAATGATAATAATATAAGTGATACATTCCCTTTAAATATCTACTGTTTGCATGCGCACAAGGGGCCTGAGACACCAACTCAAGTGTTAACGTCTGCCATAGATTGTCAGTATGCCGGTATTAGGAGATCCCCCCTCTGTGTACACAGGACTTTATTCCAGATCTGTATGCTGAGCCGCACACAAGCGCTACCTCCCCTCTCCCACAGCAGTGTAATTCCTGCAGCCTTCCCAACATCAGGCAGCTTGCTGAGATATGGCCGTGCCACCTCCTGACTAACCCCCACAACCCTTAAAAGATTATCCAAGGACCCATGAGAGTGGTCTTGTGGCCTTGAATTAAAGTAGAGAGAAGAGGTCAATGGCAGGAAATATGTCTCCTGTCAAAACAATATAAATGCACTTTCAATTGATGCTCAAACACTGGGAGCTCCATCAGCACAACATACACGATGGGGAAAAGCATCTATGTGGGATCTGTGGCCATTGTCACCGTCAGTCACATGTGTGCCTGTAATGGGAGATCTTAAAGGGTTTGTCCAGGCTTGGGATACAAGTCTGCAGTCACTCTATTTGACTGCAGACTTGTGAATCCTCACAACGCAGGGTCCGAGCTACCAGGATTCTCCGCAGTCGCCTGACCGCAAGTATTCGACTTGCATTCTTGTGGTCATGTGCCGACTAGACGTGTGTATTGAGTGAGGCTGAACACGTCTAGTTGGAATGTGGTCATTATAGTATGGTATGGTATGATCTGATCTGCCAGAGTGACTCATTATGGTGGATCATAGAGGGACGTCCTTCACTGTGATGTCAACATGGACAAACGAGTGTAAAATTAAGGAGCTGTCCACCATTTTATTTTTATGTATGGATTTGGGGCTAAAAATTATTTTTTCAGTTGGGATCCATTAAGATTGTTGCATTGTTTACCGTCTATAGGCTGATATTGGCAGGTTCTCAGACTATCAATATTCGCTTGGTAAGAATCTAACTATCTGCACCCCCCACACAATTCAGCTGACAGAAGAGGATGCCATGTCTGCCACATGCCTTGCAGTAGTTTTGATATTGGGTGGACCTGGTATTAAATCTTGGGAATCTTAAAGCTCAGTCCCTTTTAGGAGTCTTCTGTACTTTAAATCAGCTGATCTCTGAGGGTGGTGAAAGTGGAAAACCACTGATTTGGCATGGGTTGTATTCACACCAGGTGCCATACAGTTGCTTCGCCAAGCGTACCACCCTATGACCTCCATATTAGATTCCTTTGGGGAGTATTCCCGGAGGTAGCACATAATGTATTTTCTCTGCTGTCGTGGATGTATTTATCGTGAAGCCATAGCATTTATTGTAAAGTCTTCTCAAGTGGGTAGGGTCTCAAACAAGTCTGTGTTGCATGGAGAGGTAGTATATTGTACAACAAACAAAGCTTCTTCCCAAGAACCAAATAGTTTGGCTCCATGTACTCTCTTTTCTTGTGTTCTTGTTTTGTGCTTCTTGAAGGACACATTTTGACATAACTTGACTTTACTTCTGGTTTGTAAACAACTTATTGTTTCATAACTCCGTACAACAGTTTTCTTTTTTACTTTGCTATTATCGAGCTCCCAAAAGTTTCATTCGGCTCTGTTGCCAAAAGCTCCGGCATCGCTGCCCTTTTCGCTACTGATTGAGTATGCAATTTTGGAAGGGGACCAGGAA
This sequence comes from Ranitomeya variabilis, assembly GCF_051348905.1. Taxonomy (NCBI): domain Eukaryota; kingdom Metazoa; phylum Chordata; class Amphibia; order Anura; family Dendrobatidae; genus Ranitomeya; species Ranitomeya variabilis. Next base: position 613,087,768 of record NC_135235.1, read on the forward strand.
AGTCAGCACAATGTGAAGAATTAATCCCTTAAGAGAGATTGCAGCACACACAGAATCCTTTATTATCCTCACTTCTGACATTAACCAATCAGAACGCTGCGTTTGCTACGGTTGCAGAACGCTTTCCTCCAATGGGTGATTGGTGGTGAAGAGGCGCATTGTGTTATGATTGGCAGACAACTTTTTCCCAGGTTGGTTATTGTTAAGGAGGAGGAAATTTGGTTTGGGCTAATGTGTTGTACTTTCTTGTTATTTATTGTAATTAGGAAAATAATTGATGTGTATTTCCTGCCTTGACTAGTAAAAATATGGCGGCTGCAGATCCAGAATTTTCATTTTTATCCCTAGTTGGGGCTGAGGGCTACACATGCACAGCTGTAGTGCAACTGTGCACATGGTCGCCTCCTGCTGTGTAAACTAGGAACTGTAGAGATGAGCGGATCGATGGATCGAGGATGGACTTCGAGTTGAATTTCCTGAAATTCACAGTTTCATTGAATTAGAACTCTTTGAAATTCGATTCGCAAGAATCGCAAAAGCAAAAAAAGAGCATACTCAGCTATTTTACTACATTGCTGAAGCATCAAGGAGTGGGCTAAAGACATTTAGTGTCAGCACGTGGACTTCCCCATAATGCCCTGCAGCTATGACATCACATGGTCTATGACATCACACGATCCAGTTAATTGAGCGCATTATCAGTGATCACCAGGTCCCAGTGGAGCACTGACGAGTGCAAGACTGGCAGTTTGTATGGCAGAGTTGGTTTCCAACTCCAGATTCCCAGGATAAATAGATTTAACAGATCACATTGAAACAAAATCACTCCCTTACGCTCTTGTCCTCTCTCTCTATCCTTCACTTCCTTTCTCCCTCTTTTTTGGGCTATATTTCTCACTCCCTTAATCAGCCCTTCTTTCACTCTCTATCCCTCATTCACATTCTCCCTCTCTTGCTCTCTCATCCTCCCTCTCTTTTCACTCCCTTCTTCCTCCCTCTCTCACTCTGTCTCACTGTGCCTATCTTTCACCCTCTCCCTAATGGTCCCTCTTTTCCACTCACTCTCCCTCTCTCTTCCTCTCTGCACCCTTTCTCTCGCTGCCTTTCTCTCTCTTTTTCCCTCTCTCTCCCATCCTTTCTCTTTCCCTCTCTCTCCCTTCCTTTCCTTCCCTCCACCTCTCCTTCCCTCTACCTCTCTGTCCTGCTCTCCTCCTTTCTCTCCCCCCTTTCTCTCCTTCCCTCCACCTCTCTCTCCTGCTCTCCTACTCTATCTCTTCCCCTTTCTCCCTTTCCCTCTCTCTCCCCCTTTCTCCCCTTGCCTCCACTTCTCTCTCCTGCTCTCCTACGCTCTCTCCTCCCCTTTCTCTTTCCCTTTCCCTCTATCCCTGGCTCTCCTTCCCTCCACCTCTCGCTCCTGCCCTCCTACTCTCTCTCTTCCCCTTTCTCCCTTTCCCTCTATCCCTGGCTCTCCTTCCCTCCACCTCTCGTTCCTGCTCTCCTACTCTCTTTCTCTCTCTCATCCTGTCTCTCTCTCTGTTTCTTTCATATTTTCTCCCACTCTCTTTCTCTCTCTTTCCATCCCTATCATTCTTTTTTGCTTATCCTTTTTCTCCCTCCCTCGCTCCTTATCCCTTCAAAATCTAGTCCATCTTCATTAGCATCAAACTACTGTCCCCCTTGGCCATACAGACCAACTTTCCCAAACACAGGAGCTCTCACTCTGCCAAGTGCACCTGTGTTCATTATCTCCCCTGACGGATAGGGGCCACCATACACATGAGACTGTTGGTTACGCCTGTTGATATCGGTTGATGCAGCCAACATTACTTGAATGTGTGGGGCTTAAGACTAAAAGGGTAAAGGTACCTTCACACGAAACGACATTATAACGATATCGCTAGCAATCCGTGACGTTGCAGCGTCCTCGCTAGCGATATCGTTTCGTTTGACACGCAGCAGCGATCAGGATCCTGCTGTGATGTCGCTGGTCGCTGAATAAAGTTCAGAACTTTATTTGGTCGTCCGATCGCTGTGTATCGTTGTGTTTGAAAGCAAAAGCAACGATACCAGCGATATTTTACACTGGTAACCAGGGTAAACATCGGGTTACTAAGCGCAGGGCCGCGCTTAGTTACCCGATGTTTACCCTGGTTACTAGCGTAAAATGTAAAAAAAACAAACAGCACATACTCACATTGCGTCCCCTGCAGTCTGCTTCCTCCTCTGACTCAGCGCCGCAAAGTGAAAGTGAAAGCAGCACAGCGGTGACGTCACCGCTCTGCTCTCACTGTACGGCGCTCAGTCAGTCAGGAAGTGGACGCAGGGGGACGTGAATGTAAGTATGTGCTGTTTGTTTTTTTTAGATTTTACGCTGGTAACCAGGGTAAACATCGGGTTACTAAGCGCGGCCCTGCGCTTAGTTACCCGATGTTTACCCTGGTTACCAGGGGACCTCGGCATAGTTGATCGCTGGAGAGCGGTCTGTGTGACAGCTCTCCAGCGACCAAACAGCGACGCTGCAGCGATCGACATCGTTGTCGCTATCGCTGCAGCGTCGCTTCGTGTGAAGGTACCTTAAGTTTACACAGTAAGCGGGCACACTCTAGTTAGTCCTAGTATACACAACCATGTTTGCGGTCCTTTTAGGTGTGAGGTGAAACTTCCATTCTTCCCAGGTGAATTTTTTCTCTTGCGTACATTTAGAAATGTCTTTTATGATGATGCACGTGCTGCAGGAATGGGATGAAGGTATGATTTTCAAGTTAGTGACCGAGCGGTATTCAAGCCTCTGAACAGCAAAAATCCATCTCCTCCAGGAGCAAAGTAATACTTTCATGAAATATTAAGCAATTTCTCTCTTCTTTAATCCCTGGTCAGCCAGAGGGATAGCGAAAAGGGGAAAATAACATTTCAAGGAGGAAGCAAATGAGTTTGGTACTTTGCATAGGTTGGATTTGCCTACTCAATGACTAAAGGCATGACAGAACGATAGTATTATTGTCGCATGTACAAAGCCAGCAGCTATAGTGAATATGGAGAGTTGAGGTTTCAAGCAGGTGTGGTCTTTAGAAGTGCATATTAGATTAGCGCTACATGCTGATTGGTCCATGAAGACCTATTTGAAACATGATTGCCAATGTGATCATGTACAAAATGTGACACAGCTAGACCATGATGCAAACATACTGTATTTTTGGTCACTGGTCCAAAATAACGCATGACTTTGCCATTATAAACCACAAATGTAAGCTGGATAAAAGTGCTATTGGTTTATGACCTCTCTTCAATTTAGTAATTGTTCCAGTTGGAATACATGTCTACAATAATCATGAGACTTTTAGAGACTACATTTTTGCTCATGTCTGTGACTTGATGTGATGACACCCAAGTCAATGAGTCGTTTTAGGCCATTAATGACTGTCTGGGGTGTAAAGTCACTTATTGATTATAGCAGTGCCAAGTTATCATTGGTAGTAGTGCCAAGTTATCATTGGGTCGACTTATTATTATTATTAGACATTTTTATAGCGCCATTTTTCCATGGCGCTTTACATGTGAAAAGGGGCAAGTATAGACAAGTACAATAAACATGAGCAAAAACAAGGCACACGCAAGTACAGAAGGAGAGAGGACCCTGCCCGCTAGGGCTCACAGTCTACAGGGGATGGGTGAGGATAGACTAGGAGAGGATAGAGCCGGTCGTGCGGCGGTTCAGCAGACTAAGGATCACTGCAGGCTGTATGCTTGTTGGAAGAGATGGGTCTTCAGGTTCTTTTTTAAGGTTTCCGTGGTAGGAGAGAATCTGATGTGTTGGGGTAGAGAGTTCCAGAGTATGGGGGAAGCATGGGAGAAGTCTTGGATGCGGTTGTGGGAAGAAGAGATGAGAGGGGAATAAAGAAGGAGATCTTGAGAGGATCGAAGTTTGTGTGTAGGTAAGTACCGGGAGACCATGTCACAGATGGATGGAGGAGACAGGTTGTGGATGGCTCTGTACATCATAGTTAGGGTTTTGAACTCGAGCCTCTGGACAATAGGAAGCCAGTGAAGGGCTTGGCATAGGGGAGAGGCTGTGGAATAGCGGGGAGACAGGTGGATTAGTCAGGCAGCAGAGTGTAGGATGGATTGGATTGGTGCCAAAGTGCTAGAGGGGAGGCCAGAGAGTAGGAGATTGCAGTAGTCGAGGCGGGAGATAATAAGGGAGTGCACTTGTGTTTTTGTGGTTTCGTGGTCAAGGAATGCGCAGATCCAAGAAATATTTTTGAGTTTGAGACAGGAGGAGGCAAGGGCTTGGATATGTGGCTGGAAGGAAAGGGCAGAGTCAAAGATCACCCCGAGGCACTGAGCATGTGGAACTGGGGAAAGTGAGCAGCCGTTAACATTGATGGATAGGTTTGGTGGAGGGGTAGAGTGAGAAGGGGGAAAGATGATGAATTCTGTTTTGTCCATGTTCAGTTTTAGAAAGCGAGCAGAAAAGACAGCTGAAATAGCAGACAAACATTGTGGGATTTTGGTCAGTAAGGAGGTGAGGTCAGGTCCAGATATGTAGATCTGCATGTCATCGGCGTAGAGATGATAATGCAAACCGTGGGATTCTATGAGCTGTCCCAGGCCAAAGGTGTAGATGGAGAAGAGTAGGGGTCCTAGAACTGAGCCTTGGAGAACACCGACAGCCAGGGGGCGAAGTGAGGAGGTGGTGTGGGAGAGGGAGACACTGAATGTCCGGTCTGTTAGATATGACGAAATCCAGGATAGGGCCAAGTCTGTGATGCCAAGAGATGAAAGAATCTGTAGCAGGAGGGAATGGTCCACAGTGTCGAAGGCAGAAGACAGGTCCAGGAGAAGGACGAAAGAGTAGTGTCACTTGCTCTTGGCAGTTAGTAGGTCATTGGTTAGTTTAGTTAGGGCAGTTTCAGTTGTGTGATGCAGTCGGAAGCCAGATTTGTAACCTGTCAAAGAGGGAGCAGGAGGAGAGGAAGGTGGACAGTTCAAGAGGGACATGCTGTTCCAGTAGTTTTGAGGCATAAGGGAAAAGAGATATCGGGCGATAGCTAGACACAGAGGATGGGTCAAGGGAGGGCTTTTTGAGGATGGGTGTGATCAAGGCATGTTTGAAGGATGAGGGAAAGACACCATTTGTAAGTGAGAGGTTGAAGAGGTGTGTTAGAGCTGGGGTGAAGACTGTGGTGAAGTTAGGGATGAGGTGGGACGGGAGCGAGTCAAGCGTGCAAGTGGTGAGGTGTGATCTTGACAGGAGGGTGGAGAGCTGATCTTCGGTCATGGTGGAGAAGGTGGTTTTAGAGGAATAGGGCTGAGCAGCTAAGAGGGGCATTGGGCACTGCAGGCCAAAGCTTTCTCTGATCGTATCGATCTTCTGTTTAAAGAAAGAGGCAATTTATTTAGCAGAAATGAGAGGAGAGGGAGGAGGTGCGTGGACTTGAAGCTGGCGAGGGACTGCTTGTATGCGATGAAATGCCAGATGTTAAGCTCACCCAGTGAGGTGGAACGGGAACCTCCAAGTGGCCACACAGGGGCAGGTGAGACATGCGGGAAACAGATAGCATAGGTACTGTAGACCATAGACAGACAGTAGATTAGGAACAGGTTGCAAAGGTCCTGGAGACCTCAGGCAGACTGGAGACTGGGAGCAGGTAGCAGGGTCTTAGAGATGGCAGGTGACAGGATACTGTGAACAGACAGCTGTGGTCCTGGAGTTTGAAGGTGGACAGGAGACCGGGAATAGATAGCAGAGGTCATGGAAGTCTCAGGCAGACAGTAGACTATGAAGTAGATAGTAGAGGTACTAGAAGACAGGCAGGACTCAGGAACAGTAAAGTCTTAATACCAAGACAAAGGTTTCTTGGTGAGCCTTCTATAGGCCCAGTAAGATGATCACATGGAATCACACTGAGCCATCTGCAATGGCCGACATGCAGCATAACAGAGTTCAGTGGACCGGGATGAGGGGAGCAAAGCCCGGATGCAAGGCAGGTGTGTAACGCCAGACAAAGCTGTCAGGGAAAAGAGGTATGGAATCAGCTGCTTTGAAGAGGAAAAGAACTTGGTTTCTAATGCCATCTATTGAAGGTTTCAGTCTTAGAAGTTAATATTGACCCTCTAAAAAAACCTTGCCACATTACTGAGGAGCTAAAGCTAAACCAGAATCTTCTCCAAAAGAAAAACAGGCTTTTTTCATACGTTTTATCTCTGCCAACTAGGCGCTTTCCTTAAGGAAATATTTCCTATTCCATGACACGTGCATGTACCAGATAACACAGATCCAAGAGCGATTCTATTTGATCAACCCTCTCATGATTAGAAAGATGTTTTTTCTTGTCCCCAGAAATGGTGCCACTGTTATTCTAAAAAAAAACATCCAAATTAGCTCAACACAGTGATCCTTTTTCTAGAAGTGAAAAACGAGCCATTTTTTGTTATCCTAGACAACCTCTTCCCGGGGAACTTTTATGATATATGCACAGCAGCTTTATGAACTCTTCAATGAAGAAATACACTCTTATGTTTCTAGTTAGTCTCCTACTGGATGTGGAGTTTTGAATTGAAGCAATTTCCCCCGAACCAAATGTAAAACTGAGCATATCCATGTTTTCTAGAAGCCGGTCAAAGCAGAAGCCTGGGGCTATTTGCAGTCCTCTTGCTTTCCTGCAATTTTAATTGTCCTTATTTAGCCAACATTAGTTTTTGAATTGTACATTGCTCATAAACGCATCATGCAGCTCACGCGAAATGCCTCATTGACCTGAAACAATGAAATAAATAAGCAGCTCGATCTCACCCAGTAAGTGGCCAGATAACTCCCAGAAGACATGACACAGCCACATAAACTTCCACCTACTCAACAGCCTGTTCTTTGAAAGTGTGCTATTATTTGACAGCACCATTAGTGAGTGAGTAATCCCCCCCACAAAAAGTTTCCTCCATTGGAAAATTAATTCACTCTTCTCCCTGATTACTGGTCTAATCCCCTTAGTATTTGTACCCGTGCAAACGTTGGAGCCTTCCTACCCTCCAACCAGCTCTTCTTACCAAAACTTCATCTTCTTCTGCAAAGGGGGAAGTGGGGAAATGTTGACTCTGCGCCAAGACAGTAAGAGCTTTTTTGCTATTCATTCCCACTTTCCTTCTATCCTCACTTGCAGGATTAGAATTTTCAACGCGCAGGCAGCCAGGATTAACTCTGCTACAAGAGAGTTTAGTGTTGTTTCTTTTTTGCTACCGAGGGCCTTGAAGAATCCTTAAATGTCATCTCAAACAGTTGCTCGTAAGACTTTAGTTTTTTTGCTGCTAAAGCTCACTCCCATAGTCCCCCCCTTCCCCTCGAGCTGTGCGGAGAAGGGGCTGCTTTAGGATTGTGGAGAAATTGGCCGGAGTGATTTCTGGAACCATTTCTATGCAGTAACAAGTGTGAGTCAAGAGGATTAGTGAAATTGTGTTTGATGGTCAGGAATCATGAAAATAAAATCTCTCCATCCGAGCCCAGCGAGGACCTGACTAAAGTGTTTATTTCATTCTGGTGCGTGACGCATGCAAGATGGATAATGTTGTACCTCATCTACGGTCTTCAGGAAACCTTGACTATAAAGACAAGAGGGAAGTTTTCTATTTAAGTTGAATTTTGTTGACTTGTTGCTGCAAACACATATCCTCAATTTGCTTTCCATGGTGTTTTTAGATCTAGAAAGTCATTGTGCTTGGACCCTACGATAGTCAATGTGTTTCTGTCCTAGAACCCCCAGTATTAGTGAGACATTGTTTTGGATTACCAAGCAGTGAGGTATATTGTTCTTTAACATCAAGTGATGTCTTCTAGGATTAAAAGTCTCCATGTGTTATTGTTCTCGGACATTAAGTCTTTGTGCGAAATTATTCGGATACTCCAAGTCTTTGTGTGTAATGTGTTTTAGAACCCCAGGTAACTACTATATGTGCCATTGTCCAAGTACCATAGGTGTCAGCACATCATTGTTCTAGGACCCAATGTGTCTATAAGTCATTGTTCTATGACCCCAGGTGTCAGCACGTCAGTATTCTAGGACTTTATGTGTCTTTAAATCATTGATCTTTGACCCCAGGTGTCAGTATGTCATTGTTCTAGGAACAAAAGTGTTAGTGCATCATTGTTCTGGAAACCTAGGTGTCAGAATTCTAGTGTTCTAGGACCCCAGGTGTCAGTGGGTCATTGTTTCGGGTCCCCAAGTGTCAATATTCTAGGACTCCAAGTCTCTGCGCATCATTGTTCTAGGACCCCAGGTGTCAAGTGCATCATTGTTCTAAGGACCCCAAGTGTCATTGCAGTGCATCATTGTTTTTGGACCCTACGTGTCAGTGCATCATTGTTCTAAGACCCCAAGTGCCAATGCAGTGCATTATTGTTCTTGGACCCCAAGTGTCAGTGCATCATTGTTTTAGAATGCCAAGTGTCAGTGCATGATTTTTTTAGAATGCCAAGTGTCAGTGCATCATTGTTTTAGAATGCCAAGTGTCAGTGCATCATTGTTTTAGAATGCCAAGTGTCAGTGCATCATTGTTCTAGGACCCCAGTGTCAGAGCATCACTGTTCTAGGACGCCAGTGTCAGTGCATCAATGTTAAAGAAGGCTATAGATCTGCAGATTTATGACCTACAAGCCACCAAATTAAAAATGTGTGCCTCAACATACCGTATTATTTTATTTAATGAAGTAGTATTTCACATTCACACATTTATGGGAATATTTAGATTTTCATCTCAAACAATTTAAATGTATTTTGTCCACATTCACTTTATCATATTCTGGGACCACATGTCTGATTGTGCTGCCTGGTAGTTTTTGAAAAATGCAGATTTTTCTTCTGTAAATCCTTGCAATACATTGCAGATGATGGATCATTAGTGGAGCTGTGGTTTGTGGGCACAATATTCATGTGTAGATATGCTGATAGGAAAACATGCGTTAGATAACATGCGGTTTCTGCCCCGCAGAGCTTTCTATCTAAACGAGATCTCTTCAGGGATTAATTTAATCCTTTGCTTGGTTTCGGAGCTCTGTACTCTTCCTCTCTGTGGCGGCACAGGCTTTGCCTATCTCTCTCATACAAGTCTACCCTACCATTGCATTTTACATGTTCAACGCTTCACAGTCTTCTGTTGCTAACCAGAAGGTGACCCTGCAATGTTGGAGGTATCTGACAGCTGAATACTGCACTCTGTCCATTAAAATAACATGCATGCTCAGCCAAATCGTATATCTATTTATTTTTTTAACTGGCATAAATGTCGCTGTTCTCCTGAATCCAGCGTTGTTCTTCTTTTGCTCCTGCGCTTCTCTGTTCCTGAGATTTGACCTCCTCTTCCGTATATATAAATCTACTTATGTTAGCCAACCGGGCATGGTCCTGAAGAAGATGTTCAAAGAAAGGCATTTAGGACAACACCCACTTGGCCAATTAGAATAGATTTGTATACATGGAAAAAAAAGCGATATCTCAGGAACAGAGAGGCACAGGAACAAAAGAAACACAACGCCGAATTCAGAAGAATAGCGGCATTAACACAAGGTATAAAAAAAAAGCAGGACTTTGGCTTGGAAGTCTTAATTCCTCTTTTTCCCCTCTGCCTTTTGTGGTTCTGATGTTGGGAGCAAAGTACATGAAATCATTGCTTAATACATAATTAATAGTGGAAGCACGAGTGTGTTCGGTACTCAAGTTTGCATCATGTGCTCAGGTACAGTGCTGGTCACTATTATTGGCACCCCTTCATTATTTTCATAGACTACAATGTCTGCAGAAATAAATGGAAATGTACCAACATTATATCCTCAGGATTTTTAATTAGTGGTCCAAAGTAATACAACAATAAAACATTGTTTTTCAACTTACATGTTGCAATTTCAAAGAACAAAATGAATAAACAGCATGTGCAGCAATAAAACGCTCCCCTAATTAATACTTGGTTGCACACCCTTTAGCACTGATGACAACCTCCAAACGTTTCTTGTAGCCATCTATAAGCTTTTTGTACTTCTCAGCTGGTATTTTCCCCCACTCTTCCTTTGCAGTATGTTCAAGCGCTTTAATTTTTTGCAGGGTTCGTTTTCCCGATGGCAGATTTCAGCTCACCCAAAAATTTTTCAATGGGATTGAGGTCGGGACTCATTGATGGCCATTTTAAAACAGTCCATTTTTTCTTCTTTTTTCACGATTCCTGTGTACTTTTGGATGTGTGCTATGGGTCATTGTCTTGCTGGAGGACCCATGATATTCAACACATGGCAAGTTTTCTTACACTGGGTAGGACATTTCACTCTAAAAACTCATGATAATTTTCTGATTTCATGATTTCTGTGATATGTTCAAGGCCTTCAGTACCAGACACTGCAAAGCAACCCCACAGCACTATGGATCCTCCTCCATGCTTAACTGTTGGTATGGTGTTATGTTCCCTATAAGCTTCACTGCGCTGTTTGTAAACAAACTGTTGCTTTGCATTGCCAAAAAGCTCTTGTTTTTTTTTTTCATCTGTCCACAGAACATTTTCCCAGAAGGATTGTGGTTTGTCAAGGTACTCTTTGGTAAAGATCAGTCTTTCCTATTTATGTCTTTTCTTCATCAATGGTTTCTTCCTTGGCTTTTGCCCATTAAAGCTCTACGTGGTTTAGAGTGCGGCATGTGGTACTTGTTGAAACCATAACCCAAGACTGTTCCAGGTTGACCTTTAGGTCTTTGGATGTTTGATGTGGTGTTTTATTTCAAGATTCGCACCAACCATCAAAGACATCCCTTGTCAATTTTCCTCTTTCCCTCACATACAGGGAGGTTCTTGACTGCTCCATGCTTGGCAAACTTGTTAATAACATTGCACACTGTTGAAACTGGGATTCCAACGTCTTTGGAGATGGCCTTATACCCTTTGGAAGCCTTAATTTTGGGGATAATAGCAGTTCTTATGTCCTCAGACAGCTCTTTTGTCTTCACTATTGTGACAAAGGAATAGGACCTACCATGTGGCTTTTTAAAACTCTGAAGTCATCATTCATTGGCTAATTCATGTCACATGGGCTCCAACAATTAATCACAGTTGATTCTCATTTGTGATTCACCACAGGCAAGTCAAAATATGCTTCCATACTAACATAATGTAAAGGTTGCCAATACCAGTTTCACAGCAAGCTTTAGGTATTTCAATTTTTCCCTCCCATTGTTTTTTGCTTGAAATTATTATTTATCAATTGCTTTTTTGTATTTAACACAAGTGCTCTATACAAAAAAAACTGCTTCACTTGATTAATTTTTTTCAGGAGATATTCCACATTATGTATGTAAACTTCATGGGTGCCAATAACAATGAGCAGGACTGTACATACCCAGTACTGCGGGTGCTCGAGTGAAAAGTTTGCTTCCCTGTGCCCGCATGTTTTGCGGTTGTTACATGTTGTGGGGATGCAAACATTTTACTTGAGTACTCACGATACTGGGTACGTACCCGAGTACCCAATGCAAACTTGAGTAAGGAGTATACTCACTCATCACTAATAATTAACGTATGAAGATCTAGGGCTTTGATCGAGGCTCGCTTAGTGCATGTTCAAGGTGCGGCTGCCAAACAGCAGCTTCAGAAAACAGTATTTGGTCAGTATTTTATTGACTTGTTTCTAATATACACTGCTCAAAAAAATAAAGGGAACACTTTAACAACAGAATATAACTCTAAGTAAATCAAACTTCTGTGAAATCAAACTGTTCACTTAGGAAGCAACACTGTTTGACAATCAATTTCACATGCTGTTGTGCAAATGGAATAGACAACAGATAGAAATTATTGGCAATTATCAAGACACACTCAATAAAGGAGTGGTTCTGCAGGTGGGGACCACAGACTACATCTCAGTACCAATGCTTTCTGGCTGATGTTTTGGTCACTTTTGAATGTTGGTTGTGCTTTCACACTCATGGTATCATGAGACGGACTCTACAACCCACACAAGTGGCTCAGGTAGGTCAGCTCATCCAGGATGGCACATCAATGCGAGCTGTGGCATGAAGGTTTGCTGTGTCTGTCAGCGTAGTGTCCAGAGGCTGGAGGCGCTACCAGGAGACAGGCCAGTACACCAGGAGATGTGGAAGGGGCTGTAGGAGGGCAACAACCCAGCAGCAGGACTGCTACTTCAGCCTTTGTGCAAGGAGGAACAGGAGGAGCACTGCCAAAGCCCTGCAAAATGACCTCCAGCAGGCCACAAATGTGCATGTGTCTGCACAAACGGTTAGAAACCGACTATGAGGATGGTCTGAGTGCCCGACATCCACAGATGGGTGTTGTGCTCACAGCCCAACACCTTGCAGGACGGTTGGCATTTGCCACAGAACACCAGGATTGGCAAATTCGCCACTGGCGCCCTGTGCTCATCACAGATGAAAGCAGGTTCACACTGAGCACATGTGACAGACATGACAGTCTGGAGATGCCGTGGAGAGCGATCTGCTGCCTGCAACATCCTTCAGCATGTCCGGTATCGCAGTGGGTCAGTAATGGCGTGGGGTGGCATTTCTTTGGAGGGCTGCACAGCCCTCCATGTGCTCGCCAGAGGTAGCCTGACTGCCATTAGGTACTAAGATGAGATCCTTAGACCCCTTGTGAGACCATATGCTGATGTGGTTGGCCCTGGGTTCCTTCTAATGCAGGACTATGCCAGACCTCATGTGGCTGGAGTGTGTCAGCAGTTCCTGCAAGATGAAGGCATTGAAGCTATGGACTGACATGCCCCGTTCCCCAGATCTGAATCCGATAGAACACATCAGGGACATCATGTTTCGCACCATCCACCAACGTCACATTGCACCACAGACTGTCCAGGAGTTGGCGGTTGCTTTAGTCCGGGTCTGGGAGGAGATCCCTCAGGAGACCATCCGCCGCCTCATCAGGAGCATGCCCAGGCATTGTAGGGAAGTCATACAGGCACGTGGAAGCAACACACACTACTGAGCATCATTTCCTTGTCTTGAGGCATTTCCACTGAAGTTGGATCAGCCTGTAACTTCATTTTCCATTTTGATTTTGAGCATCATTCCAACTCCAGACCTCCATGGGATATTAGTTGCAATTTATGTTGATAATTTTTAGGTTTTATTGTTCTCAACACATTCCACTATGTAATGAATAAAGATTTACAACTGGAATATTTCATTCAGTGATATCTAGGATGTGGGATTTTAGTGTTCCCTATATTTTTTTAAGCAGTGTACTTTTTCTTTGACTGTTCATGTCTTGGTTTGGACTTAAAAATACCGATGCAAAATACTGACCAAATACTGAACGTGAGACCATGGCCTCAGGCTGTATGCGCCTTGACGTTATTTTTCAGATGGACTGACTCACCACGCTTTTCAAGAAGAAGAGGGCGTTTTTCTAAAGCTTATTTTGTAGTGTTTTTGAAGCATTTATGGTGAAAAAAACTAACTTTATTAAACATGTACTATATGTAGACAAAATACACATGAAATCTGCACACACAAAAAAGCTGCAAAATTGAGTAAAAAAAAAGGTGAAAACACTGAAAAACAGGGCTTTTCTAGCCAAGAGAGCAGAAAAAAAAGCACAGCAAAAATGCTTCTTGCAAATATGGCTTTAGAGTGTTTTTTTCAGGTGGGTGTCAGAGTGGACCCCTTAAAAGGGTCTGACACTGACAAAATTGGGGGTGCCTGAGTTTAAATGATATGATGAGAATTAATGGCGTCATGGCAGTGCATTTCTTTACAATGCAAAATATAGTACATTTTGTAGCAAAAAAAAATGGTTGAAAAGATAGAGCTAAGCAAAGAATATTTTATTCTGATTGTTTTTTTCCCGGTTTCGCCATGTGTTTGAGAGAGTTAACACACGGCTGATTCTATTTTAAAGAACTGCAATAACATGAATTACCCTGCGAACAATTCAGCTCCCCGGCTCCTGTAAAATATCTTGCTTCTGATTAATAATTCCTGGTGGGGCCGGGGATGTATAAGCCGTGGGTGATTGGTTTCCCCGAGTGTGGAGTGCGCACATCAAACATTTAAAACGTTTAAGTTGACAATTTGGAGTTTGTTCGGCTGCGATCTGCTCCGGGGCCAGCCTGAGCTCATCAAATATACATACCATCCGAGTATGAATCACGTCCTGTGGCAGGTTAGGTGCAGAAAGGGTTTTCTCTTAAAGCCAATGTAGATTTTGTCAATGGCTTTTATAATAGCTTTTTTCTTTTTTTTAAGAGAATGGTGTTTCGACAGATCAGAGAATAGACTGGTCCCAAGAGCTCACTATTAGATCAGGCAGAGGAAAGAAGGCTTCATCTTAAGATGAAGACATCATCGCGTTACATACTCTTGGGTTGAAGTTTAGGTTTAATTATTAGCTTTTCATAGTTGTGTGCAGGCAGCGATGGAAGATTCTGCAGCCAGTTATGATTGATTTGCAGCAGCAGCAGCAGTAGATGATGTTGATCTTGTAGTAGGAAGTGGCCCATCCAGTCAAAAATTATCATAAAACAGGACAGGGGAATCGTCGTGATAGGAAGTCTCTAAACTAAAGCTGGCCACATGTAAGATAGTAAGATAGCATGAGAAAAACTCCACCATAAAACTATGCAGTGGCATAACTAGAGTCCGATGGGCCCCGATGCAAGATTTGGACCTGAGCCTGGTGCAAGATTTGGACCCCCGTCTACATCTTGGTCAGATGGTCAGACGTATGGCCCTAAAAGCGTTCTAAATGCTGTACATATTGCACCTGCTCCCCATAATGTAGTAATGTCCCCCATCCTGATATATATATATATACCGATATATATATGTATATATATATATATATATATATATATATATATATATATATATACATATATCTGCTCCATCCTGATATGTATATCCCCCATCCTGGAATGTATGTTCCCGATCCTAGTATATATCCCCCGTCCTGGTATACAGGTGCATCTCACAAAATTAGAATATCATCAAAAACTTAATTTATTTCAGTTCTTCAATACAAAAAGTGAAACTCATATATTAGATAGAGTCATTACAAATAGAGTGATATATTTCAAGTGTTTATTTCTGTTAATGTTGATGATTATGGCTTACAGCCAATGAAAACCCAAAAGTCAATATCTCAGTAAATTAGAATACTTTATAACACCAAATTGAAAAAAATGATTTTAAAATTCAAAATGTTGGTCTACTGAAATGTATGTTCAGTATATGCACAATGCTTGGTCGGGGCTCCTTTTGCATCAATTACTGCATCAATTACTACATCACTGCGGTGTGGCATGGAGGCGATCAGTCTGGGGCACTGCCATTTAGTTCCGCTATTTGCAAGCAGCAGGTTCTCCTGCACGGTAGACCCCGGGCTGCGAACGCATCTATCATAATAAAATCTATATATTCATTTGGTGCGTTCCGCTAGCCCTAACAGTAGCCTTCCCTCCGCAAACACCCCCCCCCCCCCCGTCCTTTCCTGGAGCCGGCAGCTGACGCCAGCGTGCAAGTGATGGGAGTGCATGACGTCGCTGCCGTGCGCCCCAAGTCACCTGCACTTCTACATCAGCTGCTGCCTCTGATTGTCTGGCAGCATGTGTTGCAGTGCAGAGACATGGAGAGTCTCTGCACCACAATACACTTCAGCTGAATGTGTGCCCGAGGACGCACATCCATTTGAAGTTTGCGCTGGCGTCGACGGGCCCCTCACCTGCTCAGGTCCAGTTGCGACCTTTGCAACCATGATCGTTACATCCCTGATGCAGGTTTTCTGCCTCTAATAGGTAAATTAGGTTTCTTGTGGTTTTTTTTCATTGTGTTTGTTTTTTATCCTGCAGTTTATAATACACTTTTGTCTCTGTTTGGTGTGTCATGTTTTAAATAAAGCTGCGTTTTTGATACTTCCTAGTATTTGGCTTTGACAAAACTTTATTAATAGTCATTTGTGGATTGTGTGCATTTTTTACTTGCGGATTTTCAAGCACAGGTCTATGGGTAAAGTCAGCTCATAAAACTCAGTCAAGAGAAATTGACTGGTTGCGATTTTCCAGAGGAGATAGGAGATATTTCCACAATTTAGGGAATAAATAATAATTAGTTGCACAGTTTCTCTGACGGTAAGGCCTCATTTAGAAATCAGTTTTTCTCATGCAAGTGCTATCTGGGTTTTTGTGTACCTGTCATATTCTATGAGGCTATTCACATGTCCTATGATTTCTTTGGACCTAGTGGTCCATGCAAAATCGCAGCGGTATGTCCGATATTGATCTGAGTGTTGGATCAAAACCATCAATGCAAGTGTATGGATCTGACAGCAGGCAACCTGTGTGCAGTCCATTTTTTGTCAGACTGATAGATAGGAGAAGGTGGAGAAACTTTTTTTCTCCTCATCAGTGAAAAACTAATGAAACGCTTACCAAAACACTGATAAAACTCTGATCCAAATCGCTGACTAAACTTAAACCAATTTTCTCATGAGAGAAAATCACTGATGTCTGAATGAGGCCTTGGTGGTAAAGTGGAGAGCACATAGATTGCACATGGATGGTCCTTACTTTCACAGCTAAAAGACTTGTTTGGGTAATCTTTGTTTTGTAAAGGCTCATACAGACGTCAGTTTTTCATGTATTGGTGCTATCCATTTTTTCAAGGATATTACTCATTCTTGTAATACACTATAGGGCTGTGCACATGTCCGATTTTCTCTTTGGACTGAGAGACCCATGGAAAATATTGGTGGCATGTCAGATTTTGATCCGAGCGTCAGATCAAAATTGGCAATGCAAGTCTATAGGCCTGTGAATGGCCTGTAAGAGAAGATGGAGAATTTTTTTTCTCAAGGTAGGAGAAAAGCCGATGACACTTGGACCACACTCTGATCAAGCTCTAATCAGACTCAAAATAGTCTGATATTTTTCTTACGTGAGAAAAACGGATGTCTGAATGAAGCCTGACATAGTCCAATAAAGAATGTCTACCTGATTTTCTTTTGTCAACATATAATCTGCAAATAAACCCGGATAGGTCATGAGCCCCATAGGCCCATCATAGTGACTAAGTGTTCTATCCATGAAAAACAGACGTCTGAATAAGGCTCAAGTCGAAGTCGCATGTGATTTTCAGTTTATGATAAACAAGTCAAGTGCAACCCAAAATGTGTCAGGTTGAGAAGTTGTGTTGTGTGCACATTATCTCGCGGGTCACAGTGCATACAGACTGACAATCATTACCTGCAATACTGTAAAGTAATATTACGATCCACACGTTGTGAAGTCATTGTTGCTGTGCCAAGGGAGACCCAAACCAAGGAGAACACAACTCCGATATGACTTTTGTGAAAATTGAGATGTTTTAATTTTTTTTCTCACGTTTGAAGTCAGTAGAAATCCTGTGTTAGCAAAAGATGATTTCCATTGACCCCAATTGCTAACAAGTCATTGCAAAAGTGGCTGTCGGCCATGAAAGTGGCTCATTTTCAATATCAT
Organism: Ranitomeya variabilis; assembly: GCF_051348905.1. Taxonomy (NCBI): domain Eukaryota; kingdom Metazoa; phylum Chordata; class Amphibia; order Anura; family Dendrobatidae; genus Ranitomeya; species Ranitomeya variabilis. The sequence goes on from NC_135235.1 coordinate 613,105,256, forward strand.
CTCACAAAGATGTCGGCACCATCTTTACAAGACAATGCAGGACAATACTTTAGTATCGAGGGACAAAATGTAAAGTGAACAGTAATTGCCTAAAGTGGCGCTCCTCCAGGGAGTCCGGTGTGTCTGATGATCTCCGCCGCAATATTTACAGAGGATTAGCTCCACGCTGGGCCAAGGATTATTTGAAAAAGTAATCACGCATCCGGCCGGAGCGTGACAATGGTGGACAATAAAACAATTTATGATATCATACTGAGAATCTTTACCGATGAGGCGCAAATTATGGGATGTGGAATAAGAAATAAAAGCTGTCTGGGGTGCACACCGGCTCCGCCACTTGTGGATGGGAGCATAAATTGGGTGCTGGATTAAGTGCTATTTAGTGGATGAGAGCCCAGGTAGGAGACATGAGGTTCCTCACTGTTATATATTGATGATCCCTCATGTCTTATCTTCCGTATAGAAAAATCTACTCCTTTTATTCAAACCAAAGTTCTAAAGCTTTTTTTTAGCTTTGCAATTTCCATAAAATTAATATACAGAGGTGATATAATAAGTCGCAAGCAATTAAATTACATGGGACTGCAGGTAGCACTTCTATTGCACAAAAGAAGGTGTGCATTGACACATTCGTCACTGTAGCATTCGCTGGTGTGATAAATTTACTTTCTTGATTCTCACAAGCAACTTTCGAAAATTCCTATCCGTTCGGCTTCCACAAAATATAGCCATCAACTTTATTCTAACTTCAAATTGTTCAGTGGTTTGGAAGTTTGAGGGTCTAGAAACTGCAAATAAAAGGTAGAGAGTGGAAAATCATTGGAAAAAGAGTACACTAGGGAACAAATACAACATAAGCCCTCCTAAAGAGCAGCTAATATTTCTAAAATCTCCGCAAAATCACAGTACTAAAACTTGCCGCTAAAACACTGTGATTTTGCCTCAATTAAAAAAAAGGTGCAATGGTTTGCAATGTATGTATTTGGGTGAAAAGAAGGGGTTCTAAGAAAATATAGTGAGAAAATCCAGAACAAGAGGGACAATAAAATAGAAAATAATTTCAAAAACAGAGCAGATAGACTGCCAATAGAAAAGGAACATAAAACTGATATATTAAAGGGAACCAGTCATACCCAAACCGGGTCCATAGCATTAAAATGGATGATAATAGAGTTCAGAAAATGTAATTATCTGAAAAGCCCTATGCCACTTAAAGGAATAAAAAAAGGCATCAAGTACATCAAACGATGTGTGAAGAGTCCGGTGGTTGGTCCCAATCTCCTCAGCCCTGGCTTGATTGATGCATCATTAAACACCAGCAACAGCACAGTGTGCAGATAAAGCCAAGGCCAGTACAATTCTTATCTTTTGCATGTATTGGATGCCTCTTACATATTCTGGCCTGTGGGAGTTAAATTAAGGGTCTGCATGACTTCTTTGTAGTCCGAGTCCACCCACATGACTCTTTACTTACCCACCAATATGACTCTTCACTTACCAACCCTCATAACTCTTCAATTATCCACCTTCATGACTCTTCCCTTACCCACCCACATTATTCTTTACTTGTCCACCTTCGTGACTGTTTACTTGCCCACCCACGACTCTTCCCTTACCCACCCACATGACTCTTCCCTTACTCACCCACATGATTCTTCACTTACCCACCTTCCTGACTGTTCACTTACCCACCCACATGACTCTTCCCTTACCCATCCACATGACTCTTCCCTTACCCACCAAGATGATTCTTCACTTACCCACCCACATGACTCTTCCCTTACTCACTCAGATGATTCTTCACTTTCCCACCCACATGACTCTTCCCTTACCCACCAACACGACTCTTCCCTTACCCACCCAGATGACTGTTCACTTGCCCACCCACATGACTCTTCCCTTACCCACCCACATGATTCTTCACTTACCCACCTTCATGACTGTTCACTTGCCCACCCACATGACTCTTCCCTTACCCACCCAGATGATTCTTCACTTACCCACCCACATGACTCTTCCCTTTCCCACCCACATTATTCTTCACTTACCCACCCACATGACTCTTCCCTTATCACCCACATGATTCTTCACTTACCCACCTTCATGACTGTTCACTTACCCACCTTCATGACTGTTCACTTGCCCACCCACATGACTCTTCCCTTACCCACCCAGATGATTCTTCACTTACCCACCCACATGACTCTTACCTTACCCACTCACATGATTCTTCACTTACCAACCTTTATGACTGTTCACTTATCCACCCACATGACTCTTCCATTTCCCACCCACATGATTCTTCACTTACCCACCTTCATGACTGTTCACTTGCCCACCTACATGACTCTTCCCTTACCCACCCACATGACTCTTCCCTTACCCACCTAGATGATTCTTCACTTACCCACCCACATGACTCTTCCCTTACCCACCCACATGACTCTTCACTTACCAACCTTTATGACTGTTCACTTACCCACTCACATGACTCTTCCCTTACCCACCCTCATGATTCTTCACTCTCACTTCCATTATTTTTTCATAAATTTTTCAAGTTTTAGAGAGTGACATCTTTAAAAAGTTATTATTATCCTCTGTAACACTATTGCAGTCGTATATGATGACAATTTCCTTTTATGTAAAGTTAGTAAAAGTGATGGAGCTTTGGAAACCCATTAAGTCATTATCCTTATGCCTTTGCAGTTTTTTACAGTGTAGGCCTCAAGCACTTGCGTATAAAAGTGGCCTCTTTTTTTTCTCTTTCGGGATCCAATGATACTTCTCCAATCAATTAATAAGTCCTTTTCATGGAGGTAAACCTAAAATAAGCACCATCTCTGTTGGAAGGTATACTGTACATCATCTTAGGGCAACCCATGAGGAACATGGAGGTCTACCTAGAAAGTTCTGGTTACGGAACACTGGAAATCATTCATTCTAGAACAGTAGTCCCAGCTTGTTCTTCTCCAGCTGTTGAAAAAGTATAACTCCAATCATGTCTCTGACTATCAAGTCATGTTGTAGCTTGGAGACAACTGTGATTGTGACTATCCTGATATTTATCTTATGTGTTTCATCACTTTCTACGGGATTCATCAAAAGCGATTTGTCAATGGTAAAATATATAGACTTTTGAGATTTTTGTTTTTACCTGATGTAAACGCCGCTGTCCCCCTGAATCTGGCATTGCTTTTCTTTTATTACTACGCCTCTACGTTCCTATGATTTGACCCCCTCTTTCCTTGTATATAAATCTAGGGTTTTTTTTTTATCCAACTGGGCATGGTCACCAAGAAGACTCCTATAAATAAGATCACACATACTTAACTATTATGTAAAAACTTCTACAGGGAAGGGAGGATCATAGAGGAATGGAGAGGCACAGAAACAAAACAAAACCAGCACCAGATTCTGGAGAACGGCGGCATTTACTCCAGGTAAAAAATAGGTATTTATGGCAACTGACAGAACCTCTTTAAATCAATCAGAAATGTCTATATAGTTTAACATTAACTATCACTTGCTATAATTTTTTTTTACCTTGTGCAAATGCCTCTGTTCTCCTGAATCCAGTGTTGTTTTTGTTTTGTTCCTGCGCCCCTCCATTCTTGAGATATGGCCCCCTCTTCCCAATATATAAATCTAATATTTTATAGCCAAGTAGGCTTGGTCATCAGTAGGACCACACCCAGTTGGATAAAACCACTAGATTTACTAAAGGCCCCGTCTCACATAGCGAGATCGCTAGCGAGATCGCTGCTGAGTCACAAGTTTTGTGACGCAACAGCGACCTCCATAGCGATCTCGCTATGTGTGACACGTACCAGCGATCAGGCCCCTGCTGCGAGATCGCTGGTCGTGTCGGAATGGCCTGGACCTTTTTTTGGTCGTTGAGGCCCCGCTGACATTGCTGAATCGGTGTGTGTGACACCGATCCAGCGATGTCTTCACTGGTAACCAGGGTAAACATCGGGTTACTAAGCGCAGGGCCGCGCTTAGTAACCCGATGTTTACCCTGGTTACCAGCGTAAATGTAAAAAAAAAAAACAAACACTACATACTCGCCTTCTGATGTCCGTCAGGTCCCTTGCCGTCTGCTTCCCGCTCTCACTGAGTGCCGGCCGTACAGTGAGAAGTGAGAGCACAGCAGTGACGTCACCGCTGCGCTCTGCTCTCAGTGTACGGCGGCTCAGTCAGTCAGAGCAGGAAGCAGACGGCAAGGGACCTGGACACCGAAAGGCGAGTATGTAGTGTTTGTTTTTTTTGGTAACCAGGGTAAACATCGGGTTACTAAGCGCGGCCCTGCGCTTAGTAACCCGATGTTTACCCTGGTTACCCGGGTGCTGCAGGGGGACTTCGGCATCGTTGAAGACAGTTTCAACGATGCCGAACTCGTTCCCCTGATCGTTGGTCGCTGGGGAGAGCGGTCTGTGTGACAGCTCCCCAGCGACCACACAGCGACTTACCAACGATCACGGCCAGGTCATATCGCTGGTCGTGATCGTTGGTAAATCGCTAAGTGAGACGGGGCCTTTACAGTGAAGAATGGACCATATCTCAGGAATGAAGAGGCATACAAATAAAAGAAAAACAATGCCAGATTCAGGAGAACAATGACATTTACACCAATTTATTAATTTTTTTACATATTTATGGTAAGTGACAGGGTTTTTTTTAATGACAAATAAGGTGTTAATTATTTCATAATTGTTGTAAAAGCTGTAGAGGTGATAACCGCAAACAGGCCTCATACCCGGGGTGTGAAGACTTATCATGCCAGCTACTTAATGATGTGATAAAAGCCATTCGTCTTACTTTTTAATACTTTCCTGTGTACAGAGCATGTGGAGACCACGGTATCGCCTTTAAGCTTTTCCTCTTGGTCTTCATCCATGGATTGAATACGTTTTATCTAGCCAAATGCTAATACATGAGGGCAGTGTTTGTAGTTGACCGCAGTATATATATATGTGTGATACGATCTCCCATGGTATCCTGCCGTCCCAGCCTTGGTATTTTGTGGTGTTTATCGCATCTTATGTTCTCAGTTTAGATCCCTAACGAGATGTGCGGTTCGGTGCCCGGCTGATCTCTGCGCGTGTGTGCCATTCTCTGATGTTATACAAGCTTTCATTTCTCTTTGCCCTTTTCCCGTGACCTTTTGTTCCTCTTTCTGTAGCCGGTGAAATCTCCTTTCTGTGTGTACATTGCCGTATTAATATATTTGAACATTTCTCACCTCTTCCCATGTCTCGTCATTCTCAGCGCCGCATGTATTAATTATGAGGCCTCTATATAGGCCATACACAGTTAGTTGCCACTCTCTCTACTCAGTGCATGAAACCGGTCGGAATCTTGGTGATCTGTGAACTTTAAAATGTCTGACCGCTTGATTTCACACATTATTTCTTATTAGATGACGTCCCACCGTACTTCAAGACCGAGCCGGTACGCACTCAAGTCCACCTGGAGGGGAATCGCCTTGTCCTTACCTGCATGGCGGAGGGGAGCTGGCCTCTCGAATTTAAGTGGCTTCATGACCACAAAGAGCTTACCAAATTCTCACTGGAATACAGGTATGTTATTGAGATATAGGTGCCCATGTACCAAGCACCCAGCGAGTCGGGGTAACTGTCGGGGCCCACGGTGCCTGCGGGAAACACTCAGGTTTCCGCTCATACGGCATGGGATCAGGAACCAAGCTAACTCCATTCAGCAGAGGTGTTGTGTTATACAACCGCCACCTGAGTCTAAGTGCTATGATCGACCCTGGTTCCAAGTGCTGTTGCTCTTTCTTTTATCAAAGAAATGGTATTTGAGAAGATGAAAATCAGAGAAGGTATCCCTTCGGACACCAGTCAGCCCCCTCAACATGATTGCTGGTTACCAATGGTATTGTGACGGCAGTTAGGAGCCCAACCGATTGCTCCTGAGTCTTCCGCGTTAGTGTACCTATGAAGCACAACTTGCGACTGGGTATTATAGAGGATTGGTCATTTATTTTACAATGCACTGCAATAATACAGTATTGCAGGGTATTGTACAAGTGATGACATGATTGCAGGTTCATGTCCCATCAGGGGAACATTAAAAAAAAAAGTAAAATTAGAAAATTGTAAAAAATAATATGTGTATCAAAATTTCTGGAAGACTAAAAATGCATGTTGGCCCAGGAGCGAAAGAATCACAATGGTACTCCTATGTTGACATTTCTATGTGTTTGACCCTTGCTGATGTATTTGCTGTAGTCTATAATAAGAAGAATATGCTATTGTTATTGCTTGAATTTTAGACATTTTATAGAGAGCTTTACAGAATTTTTCAATATCTTTTAAACAATGGTGGGGATCTGCCACCACAGTAGTGTTCATTTAACTGTTCTAACCACCGAGTCACCATATTGCCTCAACTTTTACAATTTCTTCATTGTCATTGACGGCGACCTTTTTATGTTCAACCTACATCTGAACTTGATGCTCCCACAAGACCCCCTAGAAATGCTAATTTTTTTGTGTATCCATATACATTTTGAGGCTTTCTTCACTGTCAAAAAATGGGATGCTTGGGAAATATATATTGTTAAAAACCTGCTTAACTATTATAAGAGTTGCTCCCTTCAAGATTCTTTATTGGGAGTTTCTATATCAATATACTTATCAACATCTTGGATAGTAAACTAGGAAACCTTAAAGAGGACCTTTCAAGGACCTTTCACTACTGTAAATGTTTACATGTTGAACTGGACACACAATGTAATAGTGGCTGCAGAGTGGAATAAAACTATTTCCTTTTTTTTCTTAATTTCACCTCTCTGTTGGGGAGATCTTAGCAATTAAAGTATTGGCAACTAATAAGTTACATTTAGTTAAGTCTAAGTGAGTGATATCAGATAGCAACTCATGCATGGAGAAGAAAAACACGCCCCCAAGTGAAAACTATCTGGTAACACCCACTTTGAGGTAACTAAAGTTAACTTGTTAATTGCCAATATTGATTGCTAATATCTCCACAACAGAGAAGAGAAATTAAAACCGAACAAAACATTTTATTCCTCTCTGCAACCACTATTACATTGTGTGTCCAGCTCAACATTTGGTGAAAGGTTCTCTTTAAGCCCTACCCTTATTGTGTGGGAATACCCACTTTGTATAAACCCCATCTTGCTTTTCTGAAATTTAGCATGATTGTTTTCCAAAAATTTGGGCTAGTCCTGCAGAAAATCTGCAGAGTTGGCAAGTCTTTATAAGAGATTAGAATTAGGACATGTGAGTTGAGGCATTTCAAAGGTTCTCTGTTTTTACAAAACCCGTGTCTCCCAGGTATAGTTTTTAACTCTTCTTTTCTCACTCTTCCCAGGTCTAACACTGAATCTCCGCCTCTGCTCCCTATATCTGTTATTGTCTGCCACTCTGATGTCATGTTGACAGCGCTGCAGCCAATCAGTGAGCGTATCTCATCTGCCCAAGTAGATGGCAGGAGCTGCTCAGAGCCGCTGAGGTCAGTTATTGGTTGAGGCGCTCTCGACGTGACGTCAGCACTGCAGACAATAATAGACATCGGGAGCAGAGGCGGAGACTCAACACTGGACCGGGGTAAATAAAGCCAGCTTTTTTTCTTTTTTTTTTTAAACTGCAGGGGTTTTCTGAAATCGGAAAACCTCTTCAAAGTAACATGTGCTTTGAGTTTTCAAATTGTAGTCCTGGAACATCTGCCTCTGACTTCCATGCGTTAGATGGTGGGTTGCCTTGCAACTCTTATGCATCGTGGACTATTGCAAATTTACTTTTTTGGGCTCGGAATAACATATTCCAGGTCAACATGCTAATCCTCTATCCAGGGGGACAGCTGTAGGGTGTGCCGAGGGGTCTTAGAGGTAACCAGTGCACTAAATAATCGATGGGGGTCTTACAAATGTTGCATTGGTTGAAGAATCGGCACACTTTCTGTTCCTCCTCCCTCAGAGTCCTGATGCTACCTGCTATAACCTTGTCTGATCTTTTGGAACGATTTATCATTCTGAAAGCCATTTGTTAGCATGGTAAACAGATTGTAACATTAGTTCTGCATTACGGATTAATAGACGTCGTTGTTTTTACAAGCATTTGTTTTTCAGAGACCTTTGATCCCCGACTTTCTTTTCGAGAATATTGTGAGCTATTATGCGCGGCCTCGTGTCTCTGTATAACATACATTGTTACACAAGACATCCATATACTTGTAATTGACCTCATATTTGTAATGACTTTGAAATGGCAACCTCTGGAGAAGAAAAAAAAAACGCACATATGCCTTGGCAAATTACAAGTATTAATGCTAATGCCTGTCACCTCCGTCTTACCGCACATCGCTCCGCGTGACAAGTTGAATTATATTGACTTTCCAGAGGAAAAAATAAATAAAAAATGCCCCGCAATGCTTGGAATATAAAGTGTATTGTACTCGCTGCGCCTAACTTGTTGACAGCATTTGGTCAAGGCTAATTCTGAATATAATTGCAAAAGTCTAAGGAATGCGGCTGCAATGGATGGCGATAATCAGAAAGCCATATGCTCAGCAACATCAGTGCCATGGAATTTTATTTTGCAGCACAATCGCAGCCTGAAATACCCCGGTGATTGAATGGAATCACAAGCTTTTCATTTTTTTTCCAATGGAGGAGTGAGTAATTGTAGCTTTGATGTAAAGTCCCGAATTATTTGCTAGAAGAAAAGGTTACACACTGACGTTCCCTCCATTTATATTAGTTGCAAGGAATTTTCTTGTGAATGAGCAGGTTTCAATCTCTTCGGTCATTTAAGGTTCAACCAAAAATATTTTGATCACCTCCACCTATTTTATAGTAGGAAAAGCAGAGACTCAAGTGCGGGCACTCAGGTTATTCTCATGCCATGTTGGACAAGCCAAAGAGAGCTAGCACCTCCTAACAAAGTAAATGGTGCAAGCGCAAAGGAACAATGTAAAAAACAAGCAAAAAGAGGATGCAGCACTAGACAAGCATAGAAAATGTGGCTATGTACACCAACAATGGTTTTTTTCTGCAGCCTAAACTTGCTCTTTTGCACTGAAAAATTTGTGTTAAAAATTTAGGTTTTGCTGCTTTTTCTGCTGCATTTTGTTTGCTGCGTTTTTCAGGTGCAGATTACACATGTAGGTATTTGATAAAATTAATTTTATTCTGCATAAACGCAGAAAAGCCTACTGTATTTGCTGCATCTTTTGTAGCTTTTTTGCACTTTCTCGTGGTCTCCTATGGGTGAAAAAATGCTGTAAAAAGACTGAAAGAATTAACATGTTGCAGATATTAAAAAACTATTACATTCTCAAATTCAGTCAGTCAAAATAAAGACAAGCGTGTGCATGAGAGTTCTGAAATTCAAGTGCTTTTGTTGGTACTGTAAAATGCACCTTCTTTTCGGAAGAAAAAATAAAACAATAAATGTACAGAAGTAAATGTTCTTTTGTTTCCTCCCCTGACCAGGAGATGTGATATGATCAGAATATGAACTGGAGCATCTCTGCATGGACAGACACAAATATTACACAGTACACAGCATGGACACATGTATAAGATTATTTCAGCAAAGGAACATTATTTCACTGCCTGTTTTGGAAGAAAGAAATAAAGAAAGAAAAATAGAGAAAGAAAGAAAGAAAGAAAGAATGAATGAATCAGCTGTGATTTCCTGCTGTCCTGTCTGTATACTCTCTTTTGCTTCCCCCCTGACCAGGAGATGTGGTATGATCAGATCATGAACTGGAGCATCTCTGCATGGTCAGACACAGATATCACAGTACACAGCATTGACATATGTATAAGATTATTTCAGCACAGCAGCATTTTTTAAACACATCCAATTGCCCAGATCTGAATATCTTCAGAGCAGCACTCACAAGGTCTATAAAAAAAAGAACTAGCAAGCACTGCTCTCCTTGCCTAGGAGACATCAGTGGTGGAAAGTAACATTGGTGCCAAATGTTAACAAATAATTTATTCCTGAGAATAGTAGGGTTTTTAAAAACAAGAGACAACTCTTCATCTTCAGTTGCCAATTTTGCCAAAATAAGTACAATAACCTGAACATTATCCAGGTTATTCTCGTGCGGTAGTGTGATAAGGTACAGGAATAATGCCATTACCAGCCAAACTAATGGCACTCTGCCAGTGTAAGCTTTTTGGATCTGCAAATAGCAAAACAATTACCGTAGAAATAATTAAAAGGAGGTCTTTTCCAGAAAGACCTCCACCCTTGTAGACAGACTTTTCTGGTATTGCAGTTCACTTGTATGGAGCTCAGCTGCAATACCAAATTTAACCCATGGACAAGAGACGCGCTGTTTCTGGAAAAAAAGAAACAGATTATTCTAGACATCAATATTTTCTTGTACTAAAAAATGGCAACTATGACATACATGATGTTAGCCATGCTAAAAAAATGTAAACAGGCAGCGCATGGCTGCTGAGTTTAGGCCGTATACAGTGAATTTTCACAGACAGCTGTTCATAATATAATGAGATGTCATGGATCACAATGAGATTTCACAGACAGACGCTCTATCACAGGGAATTTTTTTTCCTGGCATAAGCTATTATATTTCACAAGTAACAGTGGCAAATGAAATCCTTACTTGGCCTCAATGTATGTATAAATAGTTGGATGCACTAGAAAAAAAAGAATTGAGAAAAGTATTGTCGAGCCAGTTGAGAAGTGTCACGAGATCACAGAGATCTCAAAGACTCAGCGTGCCGGCATGTTCCCTCTTCTCCCATTATTATTGCTTTTTCCATTTTAAGTTAAAGAGGCTGATAAAAAAAAAAGCACAAAACAAAACACGGCTGCTTTCTTCCAAAAATAAAAATGCAACTGCAATACCAGATATGACCTATGGGCAGATGTGGCACTGTTTCTACAGGAAAGCAACATTTTTTCCAGTCCTGTAAAAGTTTAATGTTACACAGGCAGTAGAGTTGGTGTGAATCGATTTTCAGCTGACTAACTAACTGCCATATTGAGAGCTGGCAAGGAATTTTTTTTATTCCAGTATCGAGAAATTGGCATCAACCTCATAGGGGTTTGCTTCTCTGGAAATATGTAGAACTTGATGGACCTGAAACATTGTAAGTTATTTAACTCTTCAAATACTACCCCTTATATACAAAAACCTAGTTTGGATTAATGACGTGTTTCCAACCATAGACAAACGGAAAAGAAGAAACAACCTTCCCTTGAGCATCTTCTCATGGTTATAGATAAGGTTCCCTACTGTTTTCTCTCTGGGTTTGTATCTTCTCACCTGTGATAGCTTTGGTGTATATATCTGTTATTGTCCCTGCTTCTTGGATGCAAATGACTTTTTTAATCATTTGAGAGTGGAGGTAGAGTGAAGAAGAAGAACCTTGAAGTTAGGTCCTGAAGACAGAGTTAGGTTATTTTTTATATGCATTAAGAGGTCAAAAACTCTGGTGCCACCTATTGGAAGTAGAATGGTATGGTCGATAAGTCTCCTTATTCCAACTTGTCCCTATCCAACAGGATACACTTTAGCCCTTAACCCTCTGTCAAAGACCTCTCACCCAGCTAAACCAATTCTCCTGCTTTGCACTGATGAGGAGATAACACCCTGAAACTTGTGTCTGCAAATGAAATTTCTGGTTTGGCTTCTTCTTTTAGGATTGTTACATCTAGTAGGTGGCACTAGGATTCCCGATCTCTTAATATTTGAAGAGGCTACTTGCATTTATAAATTTCCAAGGTAGCATTGCATGACCTGTAAGTATCCTTACACCAACTTGCGTAGATCACAGGGAGAAACGTTAACCCTCAGACTTAATTTCATATGAATTGCCAAGATGAAAAGACTGGTACAGTTACCAAATGTGTTGACGTCCATTGTTAATACATAATCCTTCAACTCCGTCTCTTGAAACGTTCTTCCAACAGTACCCCACCAGCCAATTTCTCTCTTTCTCCACCCTTATTCCGTCTCCAGGAATGTCCCTCCAGCTGTGTATCACCAACGAACTTCTCTCTATCTCCTCCCGATCTTCATCTCCAGATATGTCCTTCTAGCAGCTACTCACCAACCAATTTGTTCCCTTTTATCCACCCTTCTGCCTTCAGGAACATCCTTCAAGCAGCATCTGACCAACCAACTTCTTCTTCTGTTTATCTCCTCCCTAACTATATCTTCAGAATCAACCTTCTAACAGCATTCCACCAACCAATTTCTATTGCGACTGTCTATATCTCAAGGAATGTCCTTACAGCAGTACTTCACCAACCAACTTTTTCTTTCTGCGTTTCTCTATCTTCATTCATGTTAGTTTATATAAATGACTCCATGGTCTTTGGGAATGGTGACCCATTGCTGTCCACCAAGTTTATTGTGGACAAAGATTGAGATCAAAGATGTATAACTTAATAGACACAGACAGGACTAGATTGCTTGACAGGAAATCCAGCTTCTATCGGGGATATCTCAACAATTTGGAATCCAGTAAAAAAAGATCAATAGCGCAATAATGTTTTGCAGCATGTCGGATTATGGCAGACAGTGTTCTGTTTTCACATTGAATTGTTCTACATCTGAGCATAGAGACCAAAGAAGAACTTTTCTGTACTGAGTCTGACAAATACAACCCAGGATAAATGTCCTATTGATTTCAAAGTGAGTCTTGTCTTTGATGAAATTGAAATTAAGTTTCCTCTGGATTCCTCCCGATGGGAAGACCTTATGAAGCGATGTCACAGCGAGTGGGTGCAGGCACAAGTAGGCTTCTCTTATAAAGGTTCCCACATGACGAGAAACAAGCTATTGAACAAGCCAATCTGTTTCCTGAACCAACTTAAAACACCCTGCTGTAATAATTTCATTTTCTTCTGCCGTGTCGCTCATCTATCTGACTAGAGCAGCACAAATCCCGTCACTTCTCTCAAGCAGAAAAGTGCAGATCTGGGAGAAATCGAAAACAAGCAAAATAGATTGACTCCTCACCTTGAGCTTTCCTAGTCATGTGTTATGTACACTACGGCAAAACTACGCTGTATTATATTATTATGCTTAAGTGACTGCAGACCTAGGAGAATTTACCAAGCGTTAATGACCTGTCCTGGATGTCATCTAGAGTAGACACATCTAGGAGTCACCTCTTTTCAGCTCATTTTCATCTGATTTCAAATTGAGAAGTCTACATTTTCCAGTTATGTACTGCATATGAGTCCATCACATCATGTATAGGTTTGGTGATAAATACATGATTGTTCGAAGTCCCAACGGAAGTCCCAAGCCAGTTGGGTGTAACGTGTAACCGGTGGAAGTCCTACCAATTACAAGAATGGAAGTCAAGAACCCTCAGTCTGGGACATGTAGTCTTTGAGGGTCTCAGCTGTGGGACCTCATGGGTTTATCATCTGTCCTGTGTTCTGGCGATAAGTTTTTAAAGGGTTTTTAATGGGCGACCTCTTGAATGGCTAAAGTTGAGAAACTTTATTATTATAGAGCAGTGTTTTTAAACTCAACCCTGAAAGACAAAGTTTGTGAATATTGCATCTCGTTATGTATGCTAAGGAGCCTCAATAGCATACACAATAGATTGTGGACAGCTTTTTTTCTTCTAGAGAAGAATTATAGCAAACCTGTCAACAGGATTTTGCTAAGTAAACTATAGGCATTTGCAGGTTAACAGTGTTAAACTGATAAAAATAATACCTGGGGTGAAGAAATCCATCTTGTAGTTCTTGTGTAATAACAGTTAGAAGTTTTCAGTTAATGAGATGCCTGTACTCCCAGGTGGAACTGTGGGTAGAGTCTTATTTTCCTGCTCTAGGCCAGAGAACCGAAGGAAAGACCTGCCCACAGGCCCACCCTAAAGCACAAATGTGTTCCTAATCAAAAAGAGAGAGACAGACTGTACTTCAGGGCAGGCCTGAGGGCAGGTCTTTCCTTGCTTTCTCTGGCTTAGAGCAGGAAGATAAGACTCTGCCTACAGTTCCACCCTGGAGCACGAGCAAATCATTAACTGAAAACTTCTAACACTAATTACACAACAGCCACAAGACGGATTTCTTCACCCCAGGTATCATTTTAATATGTTTAAAGGCCCCGTCTCACATAGCGAGATCGCTAGCGAGATCGCTGCTGAGTCACAAGTTTTGTGACGCAACAGCGACCTCAGTAGCGATCTCTCGCTATGTGTGACACGTACCAGCGATCAGGCCCCTGCTGCGAGATCGCTGGTCGTGTCAGAATGGCCTGGACCTTTTTTTGGTCGTTGAGGTCCCGCTGACATCGCTGAATCGGTGTGTGTGACACCGATCCAGCGATGTCTTCACTGGTAACCAGGGTAAACATCGGATTACTAAGCGCAGGGCCGCGCTTAGTAACCCGATGTTTACCCTGGTTACCAGCGTAAATGTAAAAAAAAAACAAACAGTACATACTCACCATCTGTTGTCCGTCAGGTCCCTTGGCGTCTGCTTCCTGCTCTGACTGAGCCGCCGTACAGTGAGAGTAAAACAAAGAGAATCTTAAGTTCATAGTTTTCTGCCTTGAAAAGTCACCAGCTCTGCATGATGCAAGAAATATGTTTTGTTGTCGGCAATTCTATTCAGACCCATGTTTTCGCAGGTCTCTCTTCACTGGGGTGGGAATTGAAAGAAATAGTGTAAAACATGCTGAGCGCTAATTACATTGGAAATCATGGAATGTGTGAACCTCCATTAATTTGATTTTCCATGTTGTGATCTTTAAAGGGACCTTTATCTGTATGTACGAAGAATTGTCTGAATGTCCTAGGCAAATGTGAGAAGACATAGAAAGAAACCATTTTTACACAACAGAGATCGTTACATCGCTGAAATATTATCTGTTATTAGATGAACCTGACATATAAAGGGCTATTATCTCTTATGTCGTTCCCAGTGAGACTTACAATGTAGTTATTCTTCCTGTGCCCATACTTATTAGATTAATATTAATTGATTTCGGCAAGACTGCCAACCATCTAATATGCATTGTCCAGTAAAAGAAAAAAATCGCCACCGCTGAGACCCAGAGTCTATACCTCCACCGCTTAATGTCGCTGCTATTGCCACAACTGCCTGAACAATCAAGACCCTCGGGTGCAAAGATCCAGAGATAATATAAAATCCAATACAAGAAAAAATAGGAATGCACTCACCAGTCTGTTGAAGCAAAAAAAATTTCCTTTATTGGGGTCCTAGGACCCGTAGAAGCGCAGCAGCGAGAAACGATCGTCGTCCTTTCATTCCACATTCTCCGTGTCGTCTCCTGCACATGCCCCAATAAAGGACATTTTTTGTGCTTCAACAGACCGGTGAGTGCATTCCTATTTTTTCTTGTATTGCATCTAATATGCATGACAGCCTTTTGACTCCTATGACAGCAACTTAGAAGATGAGAAGGATTGAGCAGTTGATTTTCAACATGCCTGATCCTTATGTTCTCAGCAAAGGTGTAGCTGGGGGTGAAATAGCCCCTAGAAAAGTAACCACGTTTGCACTACTATATAATTGATGAACTCTGCTTGGATAGGTCATCAATGTCTCATCGGTCTGACACCCGGCACCCCCGCTAATCAGCTGCTATTGGAGCCAGAGGTGACCTCCGCCGGGCAGAAATACTCACTTGCGGAGCTGGCCGTTTACTAATAGTGGTCAGGTCACCACAGGAAACTACACATCCACCTCCTATTCAAATCACTAAGAGGCAGATGTGCAAGATGGCCAGCTCTGTGAGTACTTAATGGCTGATGGGCGGGTGTTGGACCCTGACCGATCAATGAAAAAGTAAGGGACAATATCCACTCCTTAACTGCGCACTTAAGATTTAGTAATGTCCCCTGAGTAGCCCATGTACAGTAATAATGTCCTCTAAGTCCCCCCATGTACAGTAATAAAGTCCCCTGAGTCCCCCTTAATATACAGCAATAATGTTCCCTAAGCCCACCCATGTACAGTAATAATGTCCCCTGTGTGCTCCCATGTACAGTACTAATGTCCTGAGTCCCCACATATACATTATCCTTATACATGGTATCATGCCCCCACACATGTCTTGTACACAATTTGAAACTCCCACAGCACCTCTATACACAATATTATGCCTCCACAGCTCTCCTATACACAGTATGATGTCCCCACAACTCCACTATACACAATATTATGCCTCCACAGCTCCCCTATATACAGTATTATGTCCCCACAACTCCACTATACACAATATTATGCCTCCACAGCTCTCCTATACACAGTATGATGTCCCCAAAGCTGCACTATACACCATATTATGCCTCTACAGCTTCTCTATATTCAATATGATAACCTTACAGCTCCATTATGCACAGTGTGATGCCCCACAACTCTGCTATACACAGTATGATGGGCCCACAGCTTCCCTATACACAATATTATTTCCTGAAACAGGAAGTTAACCCTAACCCCAAAAAGCTCCAGTAGTTATGTGTGAAAATTGCAAGATTTCTATTTTTTATTTTTAACACAAATTGTAATTTAGAGAAAAAGCATTACCAAAGACAAAATAATAACACTAGAACCTTTAACATTTAAACAATGGATCATTTTCTGATGTCTTATTCCCTTTAAATAATGTACCTGTTGGTGCAGTGCGTGCCATTTTCTGGTAGAATATGTCCTCTTTGCTGAATGTGATCAGGTAATCCCTCAGTAATATCACTTGCGTACATTTTCACTTGCTTGGTCAATAGTAGTATGAAAAATTTGAAAATGCTATGCAAATAATTGTACCATAAAATTGGATTTCATAGTAAAAAGTCCACATTAGACAAAATCTTCAAATTGGCTGTAAAATTTAGAAGCCACAAGTATGATTTTGCTTGTTCACATGCTGGAACATTAGTTGATGAACACACATGGTAGTAAAGCTGTGTGACTGTTCTGTTCCTGTGATTATACCCTGGCCTTTTGCAGCGTTTTGGGTGAATGGCTACTGTCTTGCTTCTTTGCTTTTCGAAACAAAGCACAGGCTCCCGCTTTTGCATGATAAATGGCTTACAGAATATTTCCTTCTCTCCACTGTTCATGCTCTATAGATCAGTTATATATGCACCAGAGGGAAAATGCCAGAATGTTAACAAAAATATCAGGTCTACTCTTTGGGGATTTTATATTGTTATAAACAAAGTTCTTAAGGGTTGAACAAAATTGGGTTTGATGGAGAAGGGTCAGGACATAGATGGATTAACGTCAGACCGGTGCCAAAAATCTGCATGTATTATGTTATCAAACACTGGAAGCCAACAGAATCACTTGCTGAGTCCATTTCTTCGCCACCTTGTTATATTGTGCTCACGACATGGGCATTACTTGCTTCTTCTTTTTGGATTGGAGATGACAGTCTATTTGGGGTTCAATTTGCTGCCGATTTCAATATTCCAATATGCCTATCTCAAACCAACGCTCACATTTGAAACTTTACAAATTTACAGAGATTTTTCATTAAAAAAAAATATTTTGAGAAAATATAATTGCGTATTAGTTGAAATTGTAGGTGGTGCTTTTTTATTTGGACAAGTCTTAAAGTGGTTGTTCACAATCGGAAAAACTTGTCTGATTTTATCTACGGGTTGTGTCTGGTACAGCTGCTCTGGTGGACAATTGTGGACAATTGTTGGGCTATTTCTTGAAAAAGCAACCATGTTTTCAAAATTGTGTACAACCCATCCTTGTGACATTTAGTGAGACATGTCAACATTGTTTGGCAACCCTGTGCTGTAGACCTTCTGAATGCCATGCCTTAGGAGGCTGATGGGCTTGGTGATAAACTATAACCTTCTTAAGTAATTTCATTACTTCTGTATCTCCAACGTAGTGTTGGGTCTAAAAAGTCATTGTTTTTCAGAAACGTCTTAATGATACCATTTCAGATCAATGTATTTTCCAAGATTAACAATTATGGTGTTGGATATATTAGCACACTTCTCACACTCTTGTTTCGATCCAAAGTTGAGGGATCCAAATTTGTTTGGCTCCATGGGTGGGGTTTGCCAATTTTTTGGCCCACCAATATGATCTTATTATGAGAATGTGCTTCAGAATTGCCTATCAAAATGGGAATTTGGGCTGGAAACTTTCAGATGTGTCATAAATTCGCCTACTGGATAACTACCTTTATTAGCCATGAGTGGAATTTCTTTTTTTTCTTCCAGAAGAACGCTCATTTGTGTATTTTTTTTCCATGAAGCATTGCCAGTAAGACTTTCTATTCCATTGTTTTGATGCAAGAATGGTCACAGTGTCTAAAAAATAATATTACACAGCTACCACTCTCGGTGTGTTGTCAGCACATGACCGCTGAAGTCAATCAGTGGCTGCAGTGGTGAAATGTTGGTCACCGCTATGGCCACTAATTGGCCTGCAGATGTCATGTGCAGACAACACACTTGACACATACAAAAAAATGCAAATTAGCTCTCTCATGGAGGGAAAAGATGGTTCCTAGAGGCTAGTTGAATAGTTGCTCTGTTAGTCAATGTACAACCTATCTAAAAGTTCTAGTGAAAGTACCTGAATTATCTGCCAGATTCCTGATTTGAAGTATCAAAGAGCAGTGGCAGGGCATTGGCAAGTGGGCACCTACTTTTTACTATTTAAAGAGCAGACTGGGCCCTGTAAAATGGGATTGGGTTGGACAACCGACCTTAAGTATTATTGGCAATGCTTCTTGGGAAAAAAATGAAAAAATATCTCACCGGTGCCACCTAGTAGCAGCTGCTTCCTTCTACATTACACTATAACTATCTCGTCACTAGCAAGATGGCTTTCTTTCCAGTTTTCCAGAAGAACTAATTTGCACTTCTGTCAGACCAAACACATAAATTGCCCAGGAATGGGCTTAATTTCTGGAGCACATCTGTTGTTTTTTGGATTACTTCATTAACGTTCTTGCTTACCTGCAGATTTTTTTTATCGAGGGTATTATCAATCTCCAGTACATAATTGTTAAAAACATGTGCCTAATTTGATGTGATTCTCCTGTCGACTCAAAGGGTTGAACCCATACGTTGGATGCCGATGAAGGACAAAGTGCGGTGGTTCCTCTGTTTTCTTGGAGAAGAACGTGTCGTGTCTAGAGGCATTTAACAAAACAGAGAGTACTAAAACCAAGCGATGAAAGGAGAAGACACATTTTAAATAACTTATCGATGTGTTTGCGTCTTTATAAGGATTTAATCAGCCATAAAGTGTAAGATTTCACTTTTTCCCCCCCTCTCGCCCGGCTTTAGCTAATGATAGCTACATAATTCCATTGCATGAGGGGACTACCAGAGAGTGCAGCGTCTGCAGATTTTCCAAGGAAAGGGAGGTTTTATAAAGAGTTTTATCACTTCGAATGATTGTATCTAGCTGCCTGTGGAACATAAAAAAGATATTTAACTTTCAAGCGCAGCGAGCATGTGTTTTCGAGGTACCAGCCATTGGAAGTTAACCTCTAAAATACCCCAAAAAGCATCAGTTATACTTTGGGAATGGTTAATGGTAAAGAGTCCGCAGACTTGTTGGGGTTAACGGTGTTGAAAAGCTGGAGGAGTAGGGATTTAACAAATGCATGGGGCAATTACAGAAGAAATGAATACACAGGTGATTAGCAAACATCAAAAGTGTGGATTAATGGCTTGGCTGCTGCTGCAAAGAACGAATATCCTTTTGTTACCCAGATAAGAACATCAAATAAAGTCAGAGAGGGACCAAGAGTCTCAGATGTTCTTAAGAAGACACACGTGTGCTTGTTCTTGTGCGTGCTGTGCAATATGTGGGAAACAGCATTGACATATTATCCCAATATATAATGACAGAGATCACAACTGGGTCTTTAAAAATTCATTGAAAGCCAGTTACACACACTTACATATGCCTCCTCCCTCCATTCATTCCCATGCCAGCAGGTAGTTTTTTTTCGCATTTGGGTTCCAAGGATGTATTGGGCCAGCGCACAATTATTTGAGCTATGATGTGGTTATGAGTTACAAAAAAACATTATATTCCCATTCCCCGAACAAAGTCCTGGTGCCAGCTATCTCCAAGAGAATATTTTAGATTGTAAAAACCTTTCTTTACTGATCTTTGTGGTTTGTTAGACCCTATGATAGATTCAGTGGGTTACACCAATATAAACCCTATATCTAAAGCCAGCTTTTAAAACATCAGAAATGTTACGGTTCCGGGGGGGGGCTTTTTTGTTTTTTTTATTTTCAACTTTATTGGATTTTTTATTACATATCTTTTTGTTTGACTTTTTCATTGTACTTTTTTTCATTCTCTTTTTTTTCCTATAGATGAACCTACTTGAAAGCACATATTAAAGAGGTTGTTCACTACTTGGACAGCCCATTCTGAATCCCAATGTTTGCTCCTACTAAAATAGTAACACTAAGGGTACCGTCACACAGTGCCATTTTCATCGCTACGACGGCACGATCCGTGACGTCACAGCGTCGTATGATTATCGCTCCAGCGTCGTAGACTGCGGTCACACTTTGCAATCACGGCGCTGGAGCGATGCCGAAGTCCCCGGGTAACCAGGGTAGTACACATCGGGTTACTAAGCGCAGGGCCGCGCTTAGTAACCCGATGTTTACCCTGGTTACCAGCGTAAACATAAAAAAACCAAACAGTACATACTTACATTCCGGTGTCTGTCCCCCGGCGTTCTGCTTCTCTGCACTGTGTAAGCACCATAGCCGGAAAGCAGAGCGGTGACGTCAGACGTCACCGCTGTGCTCGCTTTCCGGCCGGCAGGCGCTCACAGTGCAGAGAAGCTGAGACGCCGGAGGACAGACACCGGAATGTGAGTATGTACTGTTTGTTTTTTTTATGTTTACGCTGGTAACCAGGGTAAACATCGGGTTACTAAGCGCGGCCCTGCGCTTAGTTACCCGATGTTTACCCTGGTTACAAGCGAACACATCGCTGGATCGGTGTCACACACAACGATCCAGCGATGTCAGCGGGTGATCAAGCGACGAAAGAAAGTTCCAAACGATCTGCTACGACGTACGATTCTCAGCAGGATCCCTGATCGCTGCTGCGTGTCAGACACTGCGATATCGTAACGATATCGCTAGAACGTCACGAATCGTACCGTCGTAGCGATGAAAATGGCACTGTGTGACGGTACCCTTATACTCACCTCCGGTGAAGGGGTCGTTCTAGTGGTGTCAGCGTTGGCTCTCCCGGGGATTGCTCACATTGTTATGTCACGTGATCATTGCGGCCGATCAGCACTGGCTTCACTCTTCTTTCTTACCGATGTAGTTGACACCCGGAGGAAGTGAGATGGCAACAGCTCTGACTTCCTCGGGATATCTTAATATGTCTAGAGCCTCAGGAGAGCCAGTGCCGACACTGCTGGAACAGGCCAGGGACCCAAAATTGGCCTAAAATAAGTTTGTAGTGTTTTTCTAGATTTTCTTATTAACTTACATCCAACATCTGCCTACAGCAACAACAGACAAAGAGTAAAACAAAAATAACTTAAAATTGATGCAAAAAAAGGCCATAAAAAAAATTTCTTTCTGCAAAATTGAAGCCGACTATGACTATGATGAAAGTATAGTTTTACTGGGATAAAATATGCATTGTCCGAAAAACTGAGGCTCTCGGGATGTCACAAATAGAGGCTGGAGGACCAAGTTTGTGCTTTCCTCCTTTGGTCCTTCAGCCAAATTCCAGCTACGGAAAGAAACCTCTAGCTTAAAGTAAAATTGTACACCGCCAAGATGAGCATCGCTTTTTTGACTGTAACCTCTGCCTGCGTTATTGCCTGGGGCTGAAATTGAAACTGGCATGCGTTACGTATTGACATTTTCTATAAAACAGCAATTGCTAATGTTCCCCTGAATCTTCTTGAATATGGTGTCGGAGTCTGACCTCTTGTTCTAACACTTCCCGATATGAGTTTTACTGCTATTGATTTGTTACAATTTTATACCAAATTCTTGCATGTCACCTCCGAGCTATACGTATTACCACCGAGGTATTGCTAAAAATGACTATTTAATCTTATATGCCATGTACAATGTAAACATAATATCCCTTCAGGGGTTCTCTGAAACATCCTTTGTAAATTTTTGAAAGATCCCTCGGGAGACTCGTGCGTTTACTTTCCCCATAGAAGAAAATCTAGCAATTCTCAAAAAAAAAAAAAAAGTAAGAAGAGGTAGATGGAAAAGCATTGCTGAGTCTGCAGACATTTATAATGATACAACTAGAGGAATTCTCTGAAACAGGTTTTTTGGCATAAGGATCAGCAATACTTTTTTTTATTTTCCTACTGTTCTTCGTTTATATTTTTCTATGATGTACTTGACAGCAAGAAAAAAACCTTTTACCTATTGCATTTCAGTAAGGCTGTATCACCTGCTATATTGCACCCATTTTGCTCCAGAAATAAAAAAAAAGTAACTTTGTCAATAGTCTTCGTTAAAAATGTCCTACTGTTTTGTGCCTGTAGCTGTTATGCAGACTAATGCATCGCCATGGTAACAGACTACAAAGAAACCTTGTGTAGTCTGATCATGCAATCACATTAGCTTTCATTTGTTCCCTGGAAAATGTTGGTACATTAGCAGGAAATAAATAGTCATAAAAGGATGTTTGAGTGTCAGGGTCAGATGACATAAGGTTTATTTGTTTGTGTCACGGGGAGACTAGGTAAGCTAAGGCTGGTTACCCGGGCCCCTGCGATATCCCTCAGACTAGGGAAAACCCTGTCTGTCCCTCTCCCAGAATTTACACTAATGGTGTGCTTGTCTGGGCCACCAGGCCTGGCCCTGACTCCTGTTTCAGCCCTATGCTGAAACCACCACCCGCCACCCAGTGAATAGACCTTACACCAACCCCCACAGAAAGCACAGACAGGGAAAACTAAAAAACGTATCACGCTGCAGACACACAGGAAAACACAATAATGTGACCAGGGCAAAACAAATACAAACATAGGAAGGAGAAATATAACAAAGGATAATACACCACCAGATACGATATTACTTCTCCAAGACCACTACTCCAGAACGGAATCACTAGGCACGAGGCACAAGCTATAATCGGCGACGCCCAAAGTCCAGCAGAACTATTTAAAGGCAGTGGGCGAGACCCAGCCTCCAACCCGAGTACCAGCTAGATTAAACCTGGGCAACCTGGATAAAGATCTAGCTGGCGCCACTGAGCTTATAGTGGACGAATGTGTTATTACCGCTGTCTGTCGGAAGCCCTAGTGAATGTGGTGGTGCACCATATTATGGGTTTAAGGTCCGAGCATTCCCACATGAACAGTTTCCTGGAAAGTGGATTGGTCGTCGTGGGCCAGTTGCATGGCCAACAAGGTCTCCCAATCTGACCCCCTTAGACTTTTATTTTTGGGGTCATCTGAAGGCAATTGTCTATGCTGTGAAGATACGAGACGTGCAGCATCTGAAACAACGGATACTGGAAGCCTGTGCTAGCATTTCTTCTGCGATGTTGCTATCAGTGTGTCAAGAGTGGGAGAAGACTATTGCATTGACAATCCAACACAATGGGCAGCACTTTGAACACATTTTATAAGTGGTCATAAACTTGTAAATAACTCATGAAAGAATAAAGGTACTTTAAAACCAATCACACCACTGTCTTTCTTGTGAAATTCTCAATAAGTTTAATGTGTAACATGACCCTCTTCCCATTGGAAAAAATAAAGTTGGATCCAAAATGGCTGACTTCAAAATGGCCACCATGGTCACCACCCATCTTGAAAAGTTTTCCCCCTCCCATATACTAATATGCCACAAACAGGAAGTTGATATCACCAACCATTCCCATTTTATTTAGGTGTATCCATATAAATGGCCCACCCTGTATATTCTATGGAGCATTATATGGGACCCATTTTAATGTATGGACTAATATATGGGGCCCATTATGTTGTATGGAGCATTATATGGCACCAATTATATTTTATTAAGCAATATATTGTGCCCATTATACTGTGTGGAGCCATATATAGGGCCATTAATCTGTATGGAGCAATATATTGAGCCACTATACTGTATGGAGCAATATATGGGGCCCATTATACTGTATGGAGTATTATATGGGGCCAACTATACTGTATGGAGCAATATATTTGGCCATTATACTGCATGGAACAATATATGGAGCCCATTATACTGTATGGAGCAATATATGGGAGCATAATACTGTACGGAGTAATAATTAGGGCCCATTATACTGTATGGAGCAATATATGAGGGGATTATGCTGTATGGAGTAATATATGGGGCTACTGTATGGAGCTTTTTATGGGGCCAGTATACTGTATGCAACAATATTTGAGGTCTATTATACTGTATGGAGCAACATATGGGGCCACTATACTGTATGGAGCACTGGGCAACCATTAGAAAATTTGGGTACTTTTTGTAAAGTTGTGGCTCTTTGTCTTTTGGTTTTACAATCATGGCGTGTCATCCCATCCATTGTGTAGCACTAAGTGCACAAATTTTCCCAAAATTGACTGCACATTTAAAAGAATAAAGAATGGTTTCAGGTCCACAAACTAAACATGATGTAGACAGAATTGCACATGTATTACGAGTCTTAAATGGGCTTTCCATTTTCAATTTTCTTTTATTTTCGTACATGACCTTTGGTGCCTGTAACCAAACACAGTTCTTGTTCCAAATACGTGTTTTTTTCCCCTTATCTTTATATGATTCTTATTTATTTTCCTTGCCCTTGGATAGGATAGATATCTGCTGTCTATATTACAAGCTCAGACGTTCAGCTAGCTTAGAAGTAATATGTTGTGGTCATAGCAACTTAAATCAACTAAGAACCCAAATTTATAAGATTTAGTATTTGAAAAAAATATATAGTGATATATAAAGAAAAAAGAACCAGGATAACGTGTTCAGAGTAAATAGGGTCAGAGTGTAAATACAGTTTGGGGGTATGATGGGATAAACGTATAAAAGTGAGTCATAAAGCAATACAAATCCCGTTAAGACACAATGTTTTCAAGGTGACCTTGAATCTTCAATAATCCTTTCCAGTATTGTCCTATACTTTTAGCTCCGAGCCCTTTGGTTCCATACAATGATCCAGTATCCTGGAAAATGATGTCCTACAGCACATCAAAACCCTAAAAATTGTGCTTGTTTCTGTCCAAGGTCCATATGTAGCAGGGTAAAAGCTCAAATAATCCTGAGTGATCAGAGTATCTACAGCTTACCTGGACGTTCTGACCATTAGGTCAACTTAATAAAATATTTTTGGTTGTCATGAAAGTAAATGGACTGATTCATAGGAGTAATTTTCCAAAAGGACTTAAAAATGGCAGCGTGCACTTGTACCCTCCGTTTTGCAGATGAGTCAGTGCTTGTTTTAATGGTGGCAGAGCCCTGTGTCTGTCCATGATGTGGACAAGTGCACTAGGCTACACGCTTTCCCCAGTCACGCTCCACAATGTGCAAAATTGACTAATCTCAGAATGCAACATTCGTGTGAAACAGTCTATTACGTCGACGATCCACTAAAGTCTTGTGAAGACCTCTGTGCAAATCGGTGCAATCTCGGACTGCAATGCATTAGACTGGCCTGGCCGTGAGGCTCTCAACCAGACCATGAAAGCTTCATGTATTTATATGAGGCTGCGGCCAATCTGTCTATTGGAGTCCGAGATCTGACCGATTTGCATGGATGTCTACATGAGCCCTTAGGGCTTTTAGGGCTTTGTCATATAGTCCTAGTTTCTGGGGGGGGCAACTAATTTTAAAACTCTCACTTCTTTTTGTAAGACCCCCTTCATACATCCTGGTGATTACTATGCTGGAAAAACCTGTACCCGTGAGTTCCGTGGTCCGTATCCATGTGACATCCATGTGTATGTATGTGACATACGTGTGTCCATGTGCTGTCAGTGTCCGTAAGCTATCAGTGTGCTGTCAATGTGCTGTCAGTGTGACACATATGGAATGAAATGCAGCATAGAAATGAAAGAGTTTTTTGTATTAAAGATGTTCAAAGATAGAGATAGACAGTGATGAGGAACATAGATAGATAGAAATATGTCAGTGTGATTTCTAATCAGTGATTTTCATACTTATTTTTCTGTACTTGTATTTATTGTAAAAATAAATAAATAAAACGGCGTGGGGTCTTTCTTAATTTTATAACCAGCAGAGGGAAAGCCGACAGGTGGGGTCTGATGTTAATATTCAGGGAAGGGGCCAATAGCCATAAAGGTTCCCAGGTTATTAATATCAGCTCACAGCTGTTTGCTTAGCCTTTACTGTTTATTATGAGGGAGACCTCCCAAAAAACTAAAGTGAGGTTCCTCTATATTTACTAACCAGCAAAGGCTGAGCAGACAGCTGCAGCCTGATATTAATAGCCTACAAAGGGGCCAATGGTATTGGCTGCCTCCTAAACTAAAAACATCAGCCCTAAACCGCCCCAGAAATGGCACATCCATTAGGTGCGCCAAATCTGGCTCATAGCTCCCACTCTTCTGACTTGCCCTGGTGTGGTGGCAAGTGGGGTAATAGTTGTAGGGTTGATGTCAAATGTTTTATGTCAGCTGACATCAAGCCCAGGGGTTAGTAACTGAGAAGGATCTATCAGACACCCCTTTACGAATCCCATAGTAATATCGAATAAAGACACATACAAAGTAAAGTCCTTTAATTGAAATAAACACCTCCTGACCTTCTTTTACCCATTTATTGACCAAAAAATATATATAAAAAAGTAAAGTTGCACTCACCTCTCCACCAATAATCCATTAATGCAACTATTCCACGACAATCCAAATGGTTTGGTGTGCGGTCACATCAGTGATACGACCTCTCACCACCCCAGCCATAACACACTAAACTGAACATGAGAACATGGCTGCTTGTGACCGGCGGTGACATCGTTAAGGTTACCGCCGGTCACTGCAGTTCTCACATCAGCTCAGTGTCTCACCAAACCATCCGGATAGTCGTGGGACATGGGCATTAATGGCATCTTTATGGCTATTGGCCCCTTCCCAGAATATTAACATCAGCTCCCAACTGTCAGCTTTCCCTCTGCTGGTTAAGAAAATGAGGGGGGACCCCACGCCATTTTTTTCTTTTAATTATTTATTGAATACACGCTACACACAGAGAGCAGATGCTGATTGCAACTCCCACTAGCGTCACCTGGTCTCGCTGATCACAGAGAGACTAGCTGACAATGATGAGAGCTGCATTCAGCACTCGATACCTGGGAACAGTAAAAATTGTACTGCTTTTTCCCAGGCACCGGTACATGTCACACTACTTACACACAGATGTCATCCATGTGTCATCATTGTGTATGTGTGCAGCTCTCATTTCATTCATGGTGTGTTAAAAAAAGCGAATTTGTTTGAAAAACCTAACATGTGCGCACCACCATTGGATACTCCGTATTTGTAGTCTGTAAAAAAATGGACGGCATACGGACATAAGAAGACAGACGTGTGAAGAAACCCTCACAAAGAGTTTTTGTGTGTTTTTAGTGGCATTTATAGCGACTTTTCTTTGTTGTTTTGTACATGCATTTTCGAGTCTTATAGAGAAGCCTATGGGAAAAACACTTAAAGGGGTTGTCCACCTTCGGAAATAAATTTTGGCGTTTCATTCAAAATTTTGTACCATTCTATAGTGTTGCAATGCCTGCATAATTAGTTAACTAATATTCTGTCAATCAGCTCGCTATGATGGTCTGACAGAGAGTTTTCAACTCTTTTATCTGTTTTGTTCTGAGCTCTGATGGCTTATGACCACATACAACATCAAATTTGAGTGTGCAGCAAAATAAAGAGCTTGTAAAAGCTAAAATGCTGCAATTTCTATTTAAATCCAATTGAAAACATGACATTTAGGCCCCAAAACAATGTCATTGGAATGAGTTCAGGTCAGGAGACCCGTAGATAGTCTGGACATGAGATACTTACCTACAACAGAATAGATGGTGGGACATGTTAAGAACTGAGTTGTCAAAATTAAAACGGGCCACTTCAGCACCAACGATGAGGAATGTCCTGGACGACCGAGAGTGGTTGT
Organism: Ranitomeya variabilis; assembly: GCF_051348905.1. Classification (NCBI taxonomy): domain Eukaryota; kingdom Metazoa; phylum Chordata; class Amphibia; order Anura; family Dendrobatidae; genus Ranitomeya; species Ranitomeya variabilis. The sequence goes on from NC_135235.1 coordinate 613,133,367, forward strand.
TGTTCCGGAGATCGTCGATGCTGTGCACGACCTAATACTGGAGAATCAGCAAATTTGAGATCAATGTAACAAGATGGCACAGTGTGGTAGTCGTGGGCAAGTCTACTGAGTCACAGTCAGTGAGCACCCCAGCACCTTGCACATGGAGGAATGGGTACTCACAGTGTCTGCTGGTATTCTGGTCCATGAAGCACAACAAAGTCGCAGTTCTTTCCCAACGTTTGAACTTTTAATGAACATGCAGTAAATTCAGTAAATGCGATAACAACTCCTGAGTTGTCCCTATTCAAAGATGTTTGCTCCCTCAGCAATAGCAGCAGCAGAAGCAATAACTCCTAATCATCTCCTGAGAGCTTACAGTCTCTTGGAGGGCACCTTCTCAGTCACAGTGCCCGTTCATATTGCCCGAGAGTCCTGTGGCAATCCTTTCCCCAGCCGGGGGTTGTATCTGCCCCAAACGCGGACACACACATTCCCCAGACGGAGGTCCCTTCTGTCCCAGACGGGGACACACTTCCTGCCTCGGACAGTCCTGCCCGGGCTCTGCTGAGAGAACAGACACCATATGTCCCTTTTGAGGCTGCAAGTCCAGCCCACTGAATTAACTCCTACTATCCATAATGTTAACATGTTCATTGCAACACAGTAAATACAATACAAGACATAGAATAGAAGAGCATCACACATTACACATGGTATTAATAAAAGAGTAAAACATAGGCAAACTTCAGGGCACCGCATAGGGCACACATGCCCGGCATACAGGAGAGAGGGAGCACTGAGGGTCCCCGCCACCTCCTTACACCAGCATGATTTGGGGCATGATTCCAGCGATGTATTACTTACTTTGCTGCAGATCTATCAGAGCTCAGAATGCTAAGCTGTGTATAACACCGCCCGCACCACTGATTGGCTGCTTTCTGTGTACATTGTATAGTGACAGGAAGCTGCCAATCAGTGGTGGAGGCGTGGTTGGACCAGGAGGCAGGAGACATCTAGTCCTGTAGTGATAACCTCCTGTTGATAAAACATTGTATTGAAGCAAAACCACATCCTAGTAAATGACACATCACTGGAATCAGGCTCTCAGCCCCCAGATCGTGCTGTTGACTGATTAACTTTAATGCTAGCTGAATATATATATATATATATCTGCAGGTATAAGTGTGGTCTTTACCAACGCTGAGGTTGTAATGGTGGAGACTTTCTGTAGCAGATACATAGCGCTCAGTGCATTGCTTGATCTGATCGCTCACTCCTCCTTGATTTATATAATCCTCATAATCATTTTATGGTGGCTCTAAAGCTCCTTTCCGTGATTGACAAACCAATTAGCTAAACTGGCGACCTTTTCACTCACAAGCCTTTTGGGCAGAGCGTTGGATGGAAATCTAGAGAACGAGAGCGAAATGGAGAAACTCGCGGCTGGTTGTGTGTATCCTCTCTTGTCATATGTGATCTTACACTATTTAAGCTTCTATTCTCACGGCTTATTAATAATGCTATTGTGGATGTGAAAAGAGCTGATCTGCACTGCGAGGACCTCATTAGAAAGAACATTGCTGCTTCTTCTCTGTATTACCCAAAGCTGGGCAAACTGATGAGAAACTCAGACGGAACAAAGAGCAAATCTATTTGCAACTTTTTTCCTTACCTTTTTTTCTTACCTTAAAGGGGTTGTCCTGTGAAATGAAGTTATTACCTGTAAACAGCATAGGTGATAGTTTATAGATCATTGGGGGTCCATCTGCTGGTGTGATCGGCAGAACAGAGAATTTTTGTATTCTCGTTACAGAATGGAGCGGCAGGATAGGTGACGACTTATTGATTAGTAGGGTCTGATCACTGGGATGTGCACGGATCGGTGGCATGGGGAACTTTTATCTGTGCTAGAATAGAGCGGCAGGTCATGCTTTACCGCTGCTCTATTGGGGCTTTTCCTGCAGCCCCATAAAATGAACCAAGCGGCAGCTGGGCATCTATTCTTTAACGGGCATGAAAATTCCCCTTTGTGCCAAATGGTGCAGGTCTCAGTGGTTAGACCCCACAGATCAGCAAGTCACCACATATCCTTTGTATAGGTCATAACTTGTTTTTACCAGACAACCCATACAAGTGAGACACTTGCTGCAAAATTAGCAAATTCGGTTTCCGCAGGTATTGGTCAGGAAAAATTACTGATTGTCTACGTTTAGCAGTCAAACTAAACTGAGAGATGAACTAGGTGGCTTTCTCCAAAGAATCAAGGTCCTAAATATCATTAGTCCTATGAAAGGTCACCCCAGTAGCATAACCTGCAGCTCGGGGGCCCCAATGGAAAATCTCCAACTGGATCTCAAATTATCACAATTCTTTAATTGGGCCCCAAATGAATCCAAGGGAACTTTATGGGACCCCTGTGCTCCAAGGCACAGGTGCGACTGAACCCCCTTGTAGCAAAAATGCTTACGCACCTGGGTCATCCTTATGTTATTCCAATACATGGATGTTGAATGCATAACCACAAGTATTGTACGGATGGAAAAGCATGTTGATAATGGCGTTTCATAGACTGAAATGTATTGGTATAAAATGCACAATCTTGTAATAAAAGATGCCTGTCTCGTAATAAATTTTGCAAATAGTCTTTTTACAGAAGAAGAGAAAAAGTTATCTAGTTACACCTACTAGAAGTAGCAATCCTAGAATTCAATAAGGACTCATTATTGCTACTTCCAATAGGTGGCACTGTTCTCTTCCTCTATGAAGAGGCTATATGCATATTATTTCCAGAACATTGCATGGCCTATAAGTCTCCCCATGTGCGCTTGAGCATCTCCTTAAAGGGAAACTTTACCCCCTAGACTCCTAATAAATTTGTCACATTTTAATCTGTTTTATAGAGGTCGCCATTATTTTTCAACTTAATGCTAATGAGCCTAAGGGGGTGAGAGAAAACAAAGAAATCTGCTCACCTCCTCGATTTGCACCACTCATACATGTTTCTTCCCAACATCAGCATCCTGTGGGGAGCGTCATGTGACAGTTGCAACCGGTCAGCAGACTCTAATTGATTGCAGCGGTTACTTGTCACTCCCCTCTTACCCACGATGTCGGTGGCAGGAGATTTGCAGGGGAGAAACAGTAGAGAGTGCGCAAGAATTGGTGATGATCTATGAGGTGAGTATATATTTTCCTACAGTGCCATGGGCCCTTAAGATTTCCTTGTGTAGTAGCTGAGAACCCCTTTAAAGGGAATTGAACATGTAAAAAAATGCTATTAACGTGCAAATATAGGGTTAATCTGTAGGTCAATAGTGTTCTGATACCATGCAGCCATCACACTGAGAGCCCCGCTGCCAGGAGAAAACTTTATTGCTCCCGGCAGCCTCGGGCTTTCAGTCATAGTGGTGCAGCCGTCGCGGCTTAAGTCACCGCTCAGTGCATTGAGAGTGGTGTCTGTAACCTCAGCATTAGGCTGTCAGTCAGTGCGGAGGCGTGGAGGAATAGGGCTCATTTCCTCCTGGCAGCGGGGCTCTCAATGCAGGTGCCGCATGGCTTCATAACGCTATTAACCTGTAAATTATCCCCTAATCTGCAAGTTAGTAGCGGTTTTTACATGACAGGTTCCGTTTAAAGCCAGAAAATTACATCTATGAAAACTAGAAACTGGTGTAGATTGCCAATTTTGTCTCCTTCCTCTGTCATTAAACTTACAGGGTTATTATCATCTTCTTTAATGGTGAAATAAGCAAAATGCTTGTGTAAAAACAAGCAACTTGCTTGTTAAAAAAATCAAAGATCAGATGGAATTTTAATGTTGTTAGACAACTACTTTAATAAATGAGTCAGATTGCTAATAATTTTTTCCTCCCACTTAATCTCATCTACTTTGAAAAGTGGAGAGAAAAGTTTAGAAATTGAGTGTAAAAAGGATGTGTGTCAAAATAATGTTGAAAATGGATTGATATTTTATTTTGGACTGCTTAGTTCCTATTAGAGTCATGGCTTCCAGCTAGAACGTGAGACATTCTTTATTCATGCTACATTATTACCCATAACCTTTTGTTGGTCATAAATGATTTACAAAATTGAGTAAGAATTACTGGAAAGGTTTGGAGTCCCCCTTCTCATTTCTTTCAGGCTGGGTAGGTCATTAGCCTTCACGCACAGAAAACTCATCTGTCTTTCCAATTTTTAATTGAAGTACATTAAACGTGATCTTCCCCTTCTATATCAAAAGTATCCTACTGGCAGGTTTAGAACATTCCCCCTGTGATCACATGATCCTATAACCTCTTGATATTTTACACCGCTGGCATAAAGATTGAGGGAAAAAAAATCAAAAAGAGAATAAAATCACAGTGGATTTGTATGTGAGGTGGAAAGATCAGCTACTGTTTAACAGATCACAGGTTATTTTGATGGAAACATATGAAAACATTGGGACCCTTGGCTACAGAAAGGCGCCTGATTTTTCTAAGCATCATGGGAGATTGCATTTCGGTAAGAAGAGTGGAGTCAAAGGTTTTGCACTCGCTGCCCAGCTGCTCTGTGCATGAAGAAAAGTCCTTAAAACCCATGTGAAGTCAAATGTTATGGGCTTAGTCTTACTTGGTCAGTGGCTTAGCTGATTAGATGTAATATATATACAGTATATACAGTACAGACCAAAAGTTTGGACACACCTTCTCATTTAAAAATTTTTCTGTATTTTCATGACTATGAAAATTGTAAATTCACACTGAAGGCATCAAAACTATGAATTAACACATGTGAAAACCATTCCCGGTGACTACTACCTCTTGAAGCTCATCAAGAGAATGCCAAGGTGGCTACTTTGAAGAACCTAGAATATAAGACATAATTTCAGTTGTTTCACACTTTTTTGTTAAGTATATAATTCCACATGTGTTAATTCATAGTTTTGATGCCTTTAGTGTGAATTTACAATTTTCATAGTCATGAAAATACAGAAAAATCTTTAAATGAGAAGGTGTGTCCAAACTTTTGGTCTGTACTGTACACTCCCTGACAGAAGTTTTGTCGCTTATCCATGCTATGTAAATAAAAGCTTATAACATGACGTTAAATTCATCTATTGGTTGTATAAATTATTCATTTGAAAGCTGAAACCCTCCAAAATGTGGTTTAGGTTAAGAAAATAAATTGGCATCAATGCAGAAATACTGATCACTTAATGGATACAGAATGGTCAGATTTTGGCAAGCCAAAAGTTTTGTCGCCCACAGAAAGTAATGTGATATTCAAACAAATAATTAACTTAAAATACAAATATATGTTGCATAACATTGGTGAATGAAGTTGTGGTGCTATTAGAGTCATATTCAGGGGCGGACTGGGCCGGGTTGCAGGAATGCATTTGCCCCCCCGGCCGGTGCCTGAGCAGCTGCACAGGGCCGCTGGAATACCGGCAGCGATTTTACTACATAGTGCACCATCCCTCCCTCTGGCCCTTTAAATGGTCCTGTATGCGCGCGTTCGGTTGCCGGCCCTGACAAGGGCCGCAGCGGCCGGCGTCAGTGCGGGTCGCGGGAGCAATGAGCACGGCCGCGGTCCTTGTTCCTGCGTGTGCTGAGTGTGCTCGTCTGCTGCTGCTGCCCTTGTCAGCGCGGGCAAGCAGGAAACCCCGCGTGCACACGCAGATATTTGAAAAGCTGGCGCGCATAGGGCGCCTCCACCTGTGTCTGACGCTGGCCGGCCTGAACCAGCGTCAGAGAAGACTGCTCTCACCAATGCTGCCTGGGATCCTCTACCGCCGACGCTGGGACCCGATCCACCTCAGCCCTTCATCCTCCCGACCTCCCCCCCCCCATCTCAGGGACCTGGTAAGTCCCAAGATGATTTTTTTAAATGTGTATATACAGCAGTTGCACCTATATAATGTGTAAAGACTGCTATATATACATTATATAGGTGATGCTGCTGTATATAATCACTGTATCACCTATACAATGTATATAGCAGTCTATATACATTATATAGGGAATGCTGCTACTGATGTATATAGATTATATAGGTGACACTGCGGTGTGTGTGTATATACAGTATATATATTTATATACACACACACCCGTACATATATACACAGCAGTATCACCTATATAACATATATACACATCAGTAGCAGTATTCACTATATAATGTATATAGACTGCTATACATACATTATATAGGTGATAGTGATTATATACAGCAGTATCACCTATAAAATGTGTATAGATAGCAGTCTATATACAGTACATTATATAGGGAATACTGCTACTGATGTGTATATTCGTTATATAGGCAATAAGTGTGTGTGTGTGTGTGTGTATATATATACATATATATATATATATATATATATATATATATATATATATATATATACAGACACACATATATACACAGCAGTATCACCTATATATATCGTATATACACAGCAGTAGTAATATTGCCTATAGAATGTATATAGACTGCTGTATATACAATATATAAGTGATACTGGCTGCTTCTGTATATAATGATTGTATCACCTATATAATGTATATACAGCAGTCTATATACATTCTATAGGTAATACTGCTACTGATGTGTATATTCGTTATAGGTAACACTGAGGTGTATGTGTATGTATATATATATATATACATACACACACATATACCCAGCAGTATCACCTATATATAATGTATATACAGTAGCAGTATTTCCTATAGAATGTATACAGACTGCTGTATATACATTATATAGGTGATATTATCATTATATATAGCAGTAGCAGTATCATCTGTGTAATGTATAGACTACTTCATATTCGTTATATAGGTGATACTGCTGTGTATAGTCGTGGTATCTATCTATATAATCATCTAAGGGTCACTTCCGTCTGTTTGTCCGTCATGGAAATCTCGCGTCGCTGATTGGTCGCGGCCGGCCGCGACCAATCATCGACGGGCACAGTCCGGCCACGAATTCGCCCCTCCCTACTCTCCTCCGGTCAGTGCCCCCATTGCGGTTTAGCAGTCTGTTACCGCTGCTATTAACCCTGTGTGACCAACTTTTTACTAGATCTAATGTTAAAAATAATAAAAAAAAATTAAAAATCGTGCTATTCTCACCTTCCGGTGCCTTTCCCACTCCTCACGACGCTCCGGTCCCAAGAGCGCATTGCGGCAATGACCGGAGATGATATAGCGGTCTCGCGAGACCGCTACATCATCACGTGTTATTGCCGCAATGCATTCTTGGGACCGGAGCGTCGCGAGGAGCATCGGTAAAGGCCTGGGCTGGATCCGGGGGCCGCCGGAAGGTGAGTATATAACTATTTTTTATTTTAATAATTTTTTTTAACAGGAATATAGTGCCCACATTGCTATTTACTACGTGGGCTGTGTTATATACTACGTGGACTGTGCTATATACTACGTCTCTGTGCTATATACTACGTCGGCTGTACTATATACTACGTGGCTGTGCAATATACTGCGTGGGCAGTGTTATATACTATGTGGGCTGTGCTATATAGTATGTGGCTGTGTTATATACTGCATGGGCTGTGTTATATACTGCGTGGCCTGTGTTATATACTACGTCTCTGTGCTATATACTACGTGGGCTATGCTATATACTACGTGGGCTGTGCTATATACTACGTGGGCTGTGCTATATACTACATGGCTGTGCTATATATTACGTGACTGGGCTATATACTACGTGGCTGGGCTATATATTACGTGGCCTGTGTTATATACTACGTGGCCTGTGTTATATACTACGTGGCCTGTGTTATATACTATGTGGGCTGTGTTATGTACTGCGTGGGCTGTGCTATATACTACTATACATATTCTAGAATACCCGATGCGCTAGAATCGGGCCACCATCTAGCGTGTGTATATATATATATATATATACATATATATATATATATATATATATATATATATATATATATTATAGTCTAGAGATGTTTATATAGTATGGTGCTATGTATATAGTGTAGAATTCACACTATATATACACTGCCACATCTCTACACTATATAATATTTACACCGCTCTATATTCCTTAGCACGGTATATAATATGCAGCTGTGTATATAATAGAATGTAGTATACCGTAAATACTCGTGTATCAGCCGAGTTTTTCAGCATATTTTTTTTTGTGCTGAAAACGCCCCCCTCGGCTTATACACGAGTCATTGTCTCAGAAAGATGGAGAGGGATCAGCGGGTCACAGAAGCAGTAGCCGGTGGAACCATGCATACAAGGACAGGGATAAGGAACCATGCAGACAAGGATGGGAATAAGGAGCCATGCAGACAAGGATGGGAATAAGGAGCCATGCATACAATGATGGGGATAAGAGCCATGCATACAAGGATGGGAATAAGGAACCATGCAGACAAGGATGGGGATAAGGAGCCATGCATACAAGGATGGGGATAAGAGCCATGCATACAAGGATGGGGATAAGAGCCATGCATACAAGGATGGGAATAAGGAACCATGCAGACAAGGATGGGGATAAGGAGCCATGGATTCAGGGACGAGGGAGCCTGATTGTTAGAAAAGTAGCGTACTCTTTATTGGCCTGTGTGGCAATGTTTCGGATCCATAACTGAACATTTCTCTGATATGGAAGTGAAATGTTGCCACATGGGCTAATAAAAGAGTATAACAAAAATTGGTTCCATTTTCTTCCACAAAAGTGGTACAATTTTCTTCCCACTGACACTTGGCTCACGCTCACAGCAGAGCAAGAGCCGGGTATCGTTAGATCACATCCGATTCCATATGCTAGTGTGATTCCACCCTAATGACTACGGTACCTGTATTAAGCCCACGTTCACACGGTCGGTATTTGTTCAGTATTTTAATCAGTATTTGTAAGCCAAAACCAGGAGTGGGACAATCCAGAGGAAAAGTATAATAGAAACATATGCCCCACTTCTGCATTTATCACCCACTCCTGGTTTTGGCTACAAATACTGATGTAAAATACTGACCAAATACTGCTAGTGTGAACATGGCCTTTTCTGTATATATACACTGCACAGTACCACTCCTCCTGTATATATACACTGCACAGTACCACTCCTCCTGTCCTGTATATATACACTGCACAGTACCACTCCTCCTGTCCTGTATATATACACTGCACAGTACCACTCCTCCTGTCCTGTATATATACACTGCACAGTACCACTTCTCCTGTCCTGTATATATACACACTGCACAGTACCACTCATCCTGTATATATACACTGCACAGTACCACTCCTCCTGTCCTGTATATATACACTGCACAGTACCACTCCTCTTGTCCTGTATATATACACTGCACAGTACCACTTCTCCTGTCCTGTATATATACACTGCACAGTACCACTCCTCCTGTCCTGTATATATACACTGCACAGTACCACTCCTCCTGTCCTGTATATATACACTGCACAGTACCACTCCTCCTGTCCTGTATATATACAGTGCACAGTACCACTCCTCCTGTCCTGTATATATACACTGCACAGTACCACTCCTCCTGTCCTGTATATATACACTGCACAGTACCACTTCTCCTGTCCTGTATATATACACTGCACAGTACCACTCCACCTGTATATATACACTGCACAGTACCACTTCTCCTGTCCTGTATATATACACTGCACAGTACCACTCCTCTTGTCCTGTATTTATACACTGCACAGTACCACTTCTCCTGTCCTGTATATATACACTGCACAGTACCACTCCTCCTGTCCTGTATATATACACTGCACAGTACCACTCCTCCTGTCCTGTATATATACACTGCACAGTACCACTCCTCCTGTCCTGTATATATACACTGCACAGTACCACTCCTCCTGTCCTGTATATATACAGTGCACAGTACCACTCCTCCTGTCCTGTATATATACACTGCACAGTACCGCTCCTCTTGTCCTGTATATATACACTGCACAGTACCACTTCTCCTGTCCTGTATATATACACTGCACAGTACCCCTCCTCCTGTCCTGTATATATACACTGCACAGTACCACTCCCCCTGTATATATACACTGCACAGTACCACTCCTCCTGTCCTGTATATATACACCGCACAGTACCACTCCTCCTGTCCTGTATATATACACTGCACAGTACCACTCCTCTTGTCCTGTATATATACACTGCACAGTACCACTTCTCCTGTCCTGTATATATACACTGCACAGTACCCCTCCTCCTGTCCTGTATATATACACTGCACAGTACCACTCCCCCTGTATATATACACTGCACAGTACCACTCCTCCTGTCCTGTATATATACACCGCACAGTACCACTCCTCCTGTCCTGTATATATACACACTGCACAGTACCACTCCTCCTGTATATATACACTGCACAGTACCACTCCTCCTGTCCTGTATATATACACTGCACAGTACCACTCCTCCTGTCCTGTATATATACACTGCACAGTACCACTCCTCTTGTCCTGTATATATACACTGCGCAGTACCACTCCTCTTGTCCTGTATATGTAAACTGCACAGTACCACTCCTCCTGTCCTGTATATATACACTGCACAGTACCACTCCTCCTGTCCTGTATATATACACTGCACAGTACCACTCCTCCTGTCCTGTATATATACACTGCACAGTACCACTCCTCCTGTCCTGTATATATACACTGCACAGTACCACTCCTCCTGTCCTGTATATATACACTGCACAGTACCACTCCTCCTGTCCTGTATATATACACTGCACAGTACCACTCCTCCTGTCCTGTATATATACACTGCACAGTACCACTCCTCCTGTCCTGTATATATACACTGCACAGTACCACTCCTCTTGTCCTGTATATATACACTGCGCAGTACCACTCCTCTTGTCCTGTATATGTAAACTGCACAGTACCACTTCTCCTGTCCTGTATATATACACTGCACAGTACCACTTCTTCTGTCCTGTATATATACACTGCACAGTACCACTTCTCCTGTATATATACTCTGCACAATACCACTCCTCCTGTCCTGTATATATACACTACACAGTACCACTCCTCCTGTCCTGTATATATACACTGCACAGTACCACTTCTCCTGTCCTGTATATATACACTGCACAGTACCACTCCTCCTGTCCTGTATATATACACTGCACAGTACCACTCCTCTTGTCCTGTATATATACACTGCGCAGTACCACTCCTCTTGTCCTGTATATGTAAACTGCACAGTACCACTTCTCCTGTCCTGTATATATACACTGCACAGTACCACTTCTTCTGTCCTGTATATATACACTGCACAGTACCACTTCTCCTGTATATATACTCTGCACAATACCACTCCTCCTGTCCTGTATATATACACTACACAGTACCACTCCTCCTGTCCTGTATATATACACTGCACAGTACCACTCCTCCTGTCCTGTATATATACACTGCACAGTACCACTCCTCTTGTCCTGTATATATACACTGCGCAGTACCACTCCTCTTGTCCAGTATATGTAAACTGCACAGTACCACTTCTCCTGTCCTGTATATATACACTGCACAGTACCACTTCTCCTGTATATATACTCTGCACAATACCACTCCTCCTGTCCTGTATATATATACACTACACAGTACCACTCCTCCTGTCCTGTATATATACACTGCACAGTACCACTTCTCCTGTCCTGTATATATACACTGCACAGTACCACTCCTCCTGTCCTGTATATATACACTGCACAGTACCACTTCTCCTGTCCTGTATATATACACTGCACAGTACCACTTCTCCTGTCCTGATATATACACTGCACAGTACCACTCCTCCTGTCCTGTATATATACACTGCACAGTACCACTTCACCTGTCCTGTATATATACACTGCACAGTACCACTTCTCCTGTCCTGTATATATACACTGCACAGTACCACTCCTCCTGTCCTGTATATATACACTGCACAGTACCACTCCTCCTGTCCTGTATATATACACTGCACACTACCGCTCCTCCTGTCCTGTATATATACACTGCACACTACCGCTCCTCCTGTCCTGTATATATACACCGCACAGTACCACTCCTCCTCTTCTATTGTCAGAGAGGTGACATTGGACTTTGGGAAGGTCAATACTGGTTTATTATTTTCAGGGTTTTTTTATGGTAAAATAAAAAAAAATATTGGAAAACCCATTTAAATGGATATGGGTTTGTTTGGCAGGCAGGGCTGCTTTTTTGTCCCAGTCCGGCCCTGTGTGTGTCTCTTTATACAGTGGAACTGTGCGTGTTTGGTGTGTGTCGAGATATATATATATATATATATATATATATATATATATATATATATATATATATATAATTTATATTCGCAAGCTTGCAGTAACAAGACCACCTGTTCCCGGCGGCGGCAGCTTAAGATCCGAAAACCCCTTTAAGGATGGGTCGCTACTCATGGGCCACTGCTGTGTGCTTGCCCCCCAGGCTAAAATTTGCCAGCCAGCCCCTGGTCATATTTAATATTTTGTGTGACTTCCATGAACTTGAAGGACTGCATCCATGCGGTTCAACAATGATTCATACAATTTATTAATGAAGTCATCAGAAATATGAAAGAATGCAGTCTTACATGCCTCCCAGAGTTCATCTAGATTCTTTGGTTTTGTCTTCCAAGCTTCCTCTTTCATCCTACCCCAAACATGCTCAATGATGTTCATGTCTGGTGACTGGGCTGGCCAGTCCTTGAGCACCTTGATATTTTTTGCCTGGAGGAACTTTGTTGTAGAGATTGATGTATCAGATGGAGCACCATCCTGCTGCAGAATTTGTCCACTTTTATGATTTGGAATATAAGAGGTAGCTAATACTGCTTGATATTTTAGGCTATTGATAATGCTTTCCACCTTGCAAATGTTTTGCACACCCCCATACTGAATGTAACCCCGTACCATGATCTTTCCACCTCCAAATTTAACTGTTTTCTGGGTATATTTTAGATCCAGTAGGTCTCCTGCAGCATTTGCAACGGCTGTGTTGTAATTCTACTGAAGATTCATCAGAGAAATCCACCTTCTGCCACTTTTCCAGTGTCCATCTGTTTAGCAGGCTGTGGGACTTTGCAAATGCCATATGGTTTTTTATTTGCCTTTTGTTTAGTGCTGGCTTTTGGGCACTGATTTGACCATGGAAGCCATTTCGACACAGAATCCTACAAACTGTTCTAGTTGACACAGAGACTTGAGGTGACCAAGCCTGTTGGAGCTCTGCTGCAGTGGAAGAGGGGTTTGCTTTGGATTTTCTAACCAACAAACGTTCCTCCTGAGCAGTTGTCTTGCGGGGTCTGCTGAACCTGTTCTTGTCGGACACATTTCCAGTCTCTTCAAATCTTTTTTTAATTCTTTGTACTTGACGCTGAGACACATTAAAGGTGCCAGCCACTTCTGCAGTGGATCTGGTCTTCAGCCTCTTGATAATCCAGGCTTTGGTCGCAGGGTGGATTTTTGGCATGTTGTCAGAGCTCAAGTTGCAGTTCAAGTGAAGGTCTGGGGTGCTGGGTTTCTTTTTATACACACACACACTAATTAACCGATGATTTACTGAGCACAGGTGAGGATGTAAACTAGGATTGGGTGCATTAAATGACCAGGCGATAAAACTTTTGTCTTGCCAAAATCTGACCATTCTGTGTCCATTAAGTGATGAATATTTTTGCATTGATGCCAATTTATTTTCTTAATCAAAACCGCATTTCGGAGGGTTTCAGCTTTCAAAAGAATAATTTATACAACCAATGGATGAAATTAATGTCAGGTTATAAGCTTTTGTTTACATAACATGGATAAGGGACATAACTTCTGTCAGGGAGTGTATACATATATATATATATATATATATATATATATATATATATATATATATATATATATATATATATAATGTACAGAGCAGTGAGGACCACCGTGGTGGAAAGTAATAATCCCTTGGGAAATTAAATGGCCATTGTGTTTCAGGATGGTTCATAGATTACATCATTCTTCTCATGAAGGAGTTGCAGGCTTTACCGCCTGCAAAGCAAAGTGGGGGAAGGGAGGTGACAACTGCACAGAATCCATTTCTTGCATGGAAAAGAAGTTCTCATATTTCTAGGCAGGGTTGTCTATACAATAATTGTTTTGAGAGGGGGAGCTAGATACATTAAAAGAATCGTCCAAGTTTGGGGCTCAAATCTGCAGTCACTCTATGTGACTTCAGATTTGGTAATCCTCACATCGCATGCAGTCAGGATTCTCTGGTGCTGGTGTCTGTGGTTGTGTGACCGCAAGTATGAGATTTGCATACTTCCGGCCACATTCCAACTAGACGTGTCCAGCCATGCTCAATTCACCTGTATTGACCTAGGCTGCACACGTCTAGTCAGCAAGTGACTGCATGTATCCAAATTATATAATTGTGGTCACGTGCACGCTATGTGAGGATTCATTTGACTTGAACCCCAAGCTTGGACGACCCCTTTAAGAACAATATTTTTCTTTAAGACCCTTTTCTGACCTTCACATTACATCTATTATTTGGCAGATAAGCCATATTGAAAACACTATACATGTACAGCTCGGATGCCTACTTTTAGCTAACATTAATAATAAAGTACAATATAGAAAAAAAAAATGTTGAAAAAAAAAATCCCAAGTTAAAAAAAACAACTTTTGCCTATGCATAATGCCTAAAACGACTAGAAATAAACTAAAACCCTAAACTACACATAGTTTGTCACTGCATTTATGGCAATCTGAATTATAAAATGACTATTAGTTATCCCATTAAAAACAGAATTGTTGTTCTTGCTCTTTTCCGCCGCTCAAAAAAATACAGTAATCAATAAATTGTCTGTGTTCTACAATGGCACCAAAGAAAGAAAACTACAAGTCCTGCAAAATGCAATCCTATATACTGCTCCATTGACGACAAAAATAATAAAATATTATTGGTTTTTGAATGCGACGACAGAAAAGGAACGATTTTGTAAACAAAAAAATGTTTTTCTTGCACAAAAGTAAAAAAACGTTAAACAATAATATAACTATTTGTTATTGTCATGATTGTAACAGCCGGCAGAGTAGAGTTATCACGTCATTCATACCGCACCGTGAGCGCCATATAACAAAGCCCTCAGAAAAAAAAAGCTTATGGCTCTCGGAATACTGGGATAAAAATAATATTAGGATAAAAAGAAGTGAAACTCTGCTGCACTCTTTTATAACCAGAGATTACATATAGCAGGAAAGTTCCATTTTACAGTGAATTTCCATAAAGATCTGGGATAATAACTTGTAGAGGACGGATCACATCTCTACGGTGCATTAGATAAAATTTGCATTTTTGCCAGAGGTAATTATCTGTTCTGTTGTCATCTCTTCAAAGCAAATTACTGGTGGGTCGCATCTGGCCTTAGGGTCACTGGTTGGATATCAATGTTTTCAAATTAGTACTATTAACAGAGAATTATGACCAGTGCTGCCAGAATTTTTCCACTCCAAAAAACAGAACATTGGAAAACTCTGGAAAAAGTGGTGTCTGTTAGATGTACATTTTTCACATGTTTTTCTTGGATGTTTTCATTGTAATCTATGTGTGTTATGTACCTATCTTGGTTGGGCTGGGGTCTACTCACTTCATCTAAAGGTGTCACCCTCTGCTGAGCTCCTTGTGGGGTTTTACACGTTGCTCAGCATGTCTTAGTGTCAGCAAATCCCTAGGCCTCCAAGAGGGGTTGTCCACTACATCCACTACTCGGACAACCCCTTCTCAATCACTATGTTCCCCTTTATAAAGTAATAACACCTATACTCACCTCCATTGCCCGCGCCATTCCAACAGTGTCAGCACTGGCTCTCCCACGTGACATTGTTTTGGTCCTGCAGCTAATCAGAGGCCACCTCACTCTCCACGCCTTTGGACAAAACAGACATCCGGAGGAAGTGAGAGCTGAGGCTAGTTCTCCTAGTTTGGGCAGTTATTTCAAAATATAAGAGAGGATGACTTTGTTTTTGATCCCACCCAAGTCTAAAGCAACCTTGTACACCTTAGACACCAATATTGATGGGTTCGGCCAACAGTGTAATATGTACGTTGGCCCCGGACTATTGATTGTTGGGGGAAATAAAGATCCAGCATGTCGAAGTTTGGACTGCCAATTCTTATGTTCTACTGGAGATTAGCCACAGGCAGACGTGTCAAGCAGTGACTTTCTCACAGAGATAAAAATAGGTAACTTTCCTCCTTCTGGATAGTGACATGCCTGGCGTGCCAGTGTAAGTCGACTTATAAGCCATGCAATTTTCTGGAAAACTAAATATTCAAATTGTCTCTTCAGAGAGGAAACAAACTAGCACTCTTGTCAATTATTGGAAGTAGCAATCCAGAAAGTCAATATCAACCATTTAATGAGCTTTGCAAGGCAAATTGCACATTTATTTTCTTAGAGAATAATTGGATGGCTTATAAGTCTCCTCACACTGGCATGCCATTCTCCACAAGGAGAAGCATTAGCTGTTAAACTCCAGTCAACTGTCTCTCATACAGCCAAATCAGGTCTCATACTTTGCACTGATGAGGGGCAACACCTTGAAAAGGGTCGATATTAACTTTTAGGATTGTTACTTCCAATAAGTGGCAGTAGAGTTCTAATCCTCTTTCTCACCAAAGAGGCAATTTGTATTTCTCACAGAGCCCAATTGGTTGAATCATCGTCTGCCACGTAGTGTGTACGGAGGGCGTAAGAGCGGAAAGCCTAAGTACATGAGGTTATTACAAGCCCTATTCTGAAGTTTTACATAGAAATAGGATGGTAGAGAAACTCTTTAATTTCTAGTTCCTAAAGACTATATCAAAGAGACTTTCGTAAACCAGAGTGGATAACTATGAGCACATTGGAGACTATAAGACCTGGACCGATAACCGCAGCGCATGCTACAGGACCATATTTTCTCCTAGTTTGATTGGACTTTATTATCTTGGCAGAGTCTAGACCTACCATCTGCTATTCTTCTTTTCTGATCCAGTCCACCTCTGCCTGGCTGCAGTCACACAAACCCTCGAAGAGTTCTCTACACCTCCAAATGCCCAATAGTTTATTAGTCTTGATTCCCATTGTTAATAAAGAGCATTTATAGAAGAAGAAGGCTGCCTTCAGTCCTCTGTGTCTCCAAACAGATCAATTTATAAAAGTCTTCAAAATGGAAGTTTCTGAAAATGAAGCTCAAAACTAATCGCCACTCGGTGGCATTTTTTAATGAACCCGCTGACGGTTTCTTGCTGGAGCTGTGAATCTGTGACAAATCACTTCATCCTTCTTTTTTTTTGTTATAGCCGCCATTTCAGACGCTTTGCAACTAACACCTTCCCTTTTTTTAGAGCTGGAGTGACGCAGCATTTGAGGGGTTAATTTAGTTGACAGGCGGTGACTCTCCTAGTTGTTTCAGTATGACATGCGATAAATCCTCACCACTACTAAGACTGGGGGGGGGTGAATAAAAGAGCACTTACCATTCTCTAGAGGCTGAGGATGTGAGAGGTAGTGAAGGGACTAATTGAGGCTCCTATTAGGCTTTGAAAATGCTCAGTGTTTGATGTTTTTATGGGGTGGCGCCTACCACCCCCTCCTTTCCTTTCTCCTTACCGTATGAGCTGTATTTCTATGACAGCTCCCGCTGTTTGTTATGGCTCATTATAATAGACTGGGACTATTGGAAGTGTAAAACCGTCAGCGTAATTCAATGTATTTATTTTCCCGGTTACAATGTCCCTTGTCATTGTGTCTGGCATGTCTCCGGATAGAGAGGAAGATGTGTGTGATACCAAGAGGAGCTTTCTTGAGATATCTATGGAATCAAACAAGAGAAGGAGAAATGGATAATCTGGATTTTCTCTCAATCATTTGGATCTATGGAATGGATATAAGGAACATAAGAGCTATGGTATTGCATATATAAAGTATATTACCAGCTTTGTCATCACCTTATAATGCCTCAATCCAAACCTAGTTCCTACAGAAACCACCTGTCATTGATCTAGGCTTTCCATGGATTAGACTTCTCCAAGAAAATCTCATCCGGTAAGACTACTGTATGTGCTGAAAAATGCTATTGGCCCCCACACATCCATTTGGAAGCCCCAAAACGGTGGCGTGGGTGCTTTTGCTAACTGGAAGTGTACCAGGCACTACAATTCCATACAGAAGCATTTACGGTAATTAAAAAATAACATTTGCATTTTTTTAAGTCACTTTTTGGCTTCTTTTTCTTTGTGAACTGATGGATTTTGCAACATATAAATCAAAATGGAAGCACAATATTTGAGGAAATGGAGCAAATTATCACAGGATAGTCTTCGAGTGCACAAAAAAAAAGCAATAAGACATATTTTTTTCTGTGAAAAGTTGCAATTGATGAATTAGCCAAAAACATCTGGATACTGAAAGCTGCTTACTTATGCCGATCAAAATAAAAAAAACAAAGCAAACTAAAACCTAGAAGAAACCAAGTAGGGTTAACTTAGAAAAAGCAAAAATGAAATAATCAATAAATTGAACTTGATGGACCCGTGTCTTTTTTCAACCTATACAACTATGTAATAAAGCACAAATAAAAAAGTCTAAGGGCTAGAATAATTATTGCATGTGTGGCTTGTTTTTATCTAGTTTTTGGTGTTTTTCGCCTACTTTGTGTCATACCAAATTCTCTCTTTAATCTGAGCCTTTATTAAAGTCGATTTCCCCATGTGAGCTTTTTTCTCCATATGTTTGTGACTTTTTAATACGTTGCAACATTTTTTGCTCAAATATACAGTGGGGCAAAAAAGTATTTAGTCATTCAGCAATAGTGCAAGTTCCACCACTTAAAAAGATGAGAGGCGTCTGTAATTTACATCATAGGTAGACCTCAACTATGGGAGACAAACTGAGACAAAAAAATCCAAAAAATCACATTGTCTGTTTTTTTATCATTTTATTTGCATATTATGGTGGAAAATAAGTATTTGGTCAGAAACAAACAATCAAGATTTCTGCCTCTCACAGACCTGTAACTTCTTCTTTAAGAGTCTCCTCTTTCCTCCACTCATTACCTGTAGTAATGGCACCTGTTTAAACTTGTTATCAGTATAAAAAGATACCTGTGCACACCCTCAAACAGTCTGACTCCAAACTCCACTATGGTGAAGACCAAAGAGCTGTCAAAGGACACCAGAAACAAAATTGTAGCCCTGCACCAGGCTGGGAAGACTGAATCTGCAATAGCCAACCAGCTTGGAGTGAAGAAATCAACAGTGGGAGCAATAATTAGAAAATGGAAGACATTCAAGACCACCGATAATCTCCCTCGATCTGGGGCTCCACGCAAAATCCCACCCCGTGGGGTCAGAATGATCACAAGAACGGTGAGCAAAAATCCCAGAACCACGCGGGGGAACCTAGTGAATGAACTGCAGAGAGCTGGGACCAATGTAACAAGGCCTACCATAAGTAACACACTACGCCACCATGGACTCAGATCCTGCAGTGCCAGACGTGTCCCACTGCTTAAGCCAGTACATGTCCGGGCCCATCTGAAGTTTGCTAGAGAGCATTTGGATGATCCAGAGGAGTTTTGGGAGAATGTCCTATGGTCTGATGAAACCAAACTGGAACTGTTTGGTAGAAACACAACTTGTCGTGTTTGGAGGAAAAAGAATACTGAGTTGCATCCATCAAACACCATACCTACTGTAAAGCATGGTGGTGGAAACATCATGCTTTGGGGCTGTTTCTCTGCAAAGAGGCCAGGACGACTGATCCGGGTACATGAAAGAATGAATGGGGCCATGTATCGTGAGATTTTGAGTGCAAACCTCCTTCCATCAGCAAGGGCATTGAAGATGAAACGTGGCTGGGTCTTTCAACATGACAGTGATCCAAAGCACACCGCCAGGGCAACGAAGGAGTGGTTTCGTATGAAGCATTTCAAGGTCCTGGAGTGGCCTAGCCAGTCTCCAGATCTCAACCCTATAGAAAACCTTTGGAGGGAGTTGAAAGTCCGTGTTGCCAAGCGAAAAGCCAAAAACATCACTGCTCTAGAGGAGATCTGCATGGAGGAATGGGCCAACATACCAACAACAGTGTGTGGCAACCTTGTGAAGACTTACAGAAAACGTTTGACCTCTGTCATTGCCAACAAAGGATATATTACAAAGTATTGAGATGAAATTTTGTTTCTGACCAAATACTTATTTTCCACCATAATATGCAAATAAAATGATAAAAAAAACAGACAATGTGATTTTCTGGATTTTTTTTTCTCAGTTTGTCTCCCATAGTTGAGGTCTACCTATGATGTAAATTACAGACGCCTCTCATCTTTTTAAGTGGTGGAACTTGCACTATTGCTGAATGACTAAATACTTTTTTGCCCCACTGTACTTCAACCCTTTCTGCAGTCATTTTATGTACATCTGAATTTTTGGTGCAATTTTGCAACATTTTAAGGGATTGTAAAGAAGCACGTTGGTTTACCACTGGGGTCGTGGGTTCAAATCCCACCAAGGACAACATCTGCAATCAGTCCGTATGTTCTCTCTCTGTTTGCGTGGGTTTCTTCCTGGTTTTCCGATTTCCTCCCACATTCCAAAGACATACGGATAGGGAATTTAGATTATGAGCCCCAATGGGGACAGTGATGATGTCTTTAAAGCGCCATAGAATATAATGACACTATATAGGTGAAATACATAAACATACTACTTTTTGCTCTAAAGTGCACAAAAAAAGAAATAAAGAGCATTTTTACTTTGCACAGAATTTTTGAAACGTGTGTATAATTTTTAAGAATTTTAACTTAAAAGAATAGTAAGCAATTACTACAAGACAAAAAAAGAAAAGTAAAAATGCAAATGATAAATCCGTCCCAACGTAATTAGTAGAATTGATTTTACTCCTGATAAACGGTGTGAAAGCAATCATGAGTCGGTCCCACAGTGCTCGGTATACCTTTTCTTTTTTGCAGTGGGAGCCTATGGTTGACAGTTGCCGATACAGTGGTATGGAGTTATGGTCTTCCTCCTACTGTTATATGCACAACACTCACATCCTATATACATTGCTACAATCTGGTATCTACATTGTAATAACTCCTAGCTGTCATCTTTATGACTTTGATTATTCACACTAGGAAAAGTGTTAGGCTGGGGTCACACATGCGTGTTTTACGTACGTAAGAGCGCAAAAACTACGTACGTAAAACTCGCATTACATACGGCACAATGCTTCTCAATGGGGCTGCTCCTATTAGCCGTATATTACGGTTCAGTATTATACGGCGTTCTACGGCCGTACAAAATCGCAGCATGCTGCGTTTGTCAGCGTATTGCGCAAATAATACGCCAATGAAAGTCTATGGGGGCGAGAAAAATACGGATTCCACACGGACCAGCAGTGTGACTTGCGAGAAATACGCAGCGCTGTTAGTGAAAAGTCGGTAATTCAATTGCCGGCTTTTCATTTCTCCTTCACAAACCCGACAGGATATGAGACATGGTTTACATACAGTAAACCATCTCATATCCCCTTTTTTTTTGCATATTCCACACTACTAATGTTAGTAGTGTGTATGTGCAAAATTTCAGCGCTGTAGCTGCTGAAATAAAGGGTTAAATGGCGGAAAAAATTGGCGTGGGCTCCCGCGCAATTTTCTCCGCCAGAGTGGTAAAGCCAGTGACTGAGGGCAGATATTAATAGCCAGGAGAGGGTCCATGGTTATTGGCCCCCCCTGGCTAAAAACATCTGCCCCCAGCCACCCCAGAAAAGGCACATCTGGAAGATGCGCCTATTCTGGCACTTGGCCTCTCTCTTCCCACTCCCGTGTAGCGGTGGGATATGGGGTAATAAAGGGTTAATGTCACCTTGCTATTGTAAGGTGACATTAAGCCAGATTAATAATGGAGAGGCGTCAATTATGACACCTATCCATTATTAATCCAATTGTATGAAAGGGTTAAAAAACACACACACACACACATGATTTAAAAGTAGTTTAATGAAATAAACACAGCGGTTGTTGTAATAATTTATTGTTCTTGCAATCCATCAGGAACACCCTCGCTTGGAAAAATAATAAACGCACAAGATACATACCTTCTGGTGAACCGTCTCGTCCCACGAAGTAATCCATCTGAAGGGGTTAATTAATATTACAGGCAGGAGCCCTGCTAAATGCAGCGGTGCTCGTGCTTGTAATTCCCCGGCGAATGAATGAAATGTAGGTCATTGACCTACATTTCCTTCAGTCGCGGTGATGCGCCCCCTGGTGGATGTCCTCATATGACCTGGAGCGTGGGAAAAAGTTCCCAGGCTGCAGTTCATGAGAACATCCACCAGAGGGCGCCTCACCGCGACTCAATGTAAGTACAGATCCAGCTTTCCTTTCAGCACCCGGGGATTACAGGCACGAGCGAGTGGTTTATCGCAGCTCTGCCTGTAATATTAGTTAACCCCTTCAGATGGATTACTTCGTGGGACGTGATCTGACATCAGAAGGTATGTATCTTGTGTGTTTATTATTTTGCCAAGCGAGGGCCTGGAAATGGATTGCGAGAACAATAAATTATTACAACAACCGCTGTGTTTATTTCATTAAAATCCTTTTTAATCATGTGTGTGTGTGTGTTTTAACACTTTCCAACAATTGGATTAATAATGGATAGGTGTCATAATTGACGCCTCTCCATTATTAATCTGGCTTAATGTCACCTTACAATAGCAAGGTGACATTAACCCTTCATTACCCCATATCCCACCGCTACAGGGAGTGGGAAGAGAGTGGCCAAGTGCCAGAATAGGCGCATCTTCCAGATGTGCCTTTTCTGGGGTGGCTGGGGGCAGATGTTTGTAGCCAGGGGGGGGCCAATAACCATGGACCCTCTCCTGGCTATTAATATCTGCCCTCAGTCACTGGCTTTACCGCTCTGGCGGAGAAAATTGCGCGGGAGCCCACGCCAATTTTTTCCGCCATTTAACCCTTTATTTCAGCAGCTACAGCGCTGAAATTTTGCACATACACACTACTAACGTTAGTAGTGTGGAATATGCAAAAAAAAAGGGGATATGAGATGGTTTACTGTATGTAAACCATGTCTCATATCCTGTCGGGTTTGTGCAGGAGAAATGAAAAGCCGGCAATTGAATTACCGGCTGTTCACAGATATCGCGCTGAATGAAATCTAAATACAGAATATATATATGTGTCTCAATGACATATATATATATATATATATATATATATATATACTGTATATATGTTTTCCCTAACATTTGAGCGCATAAATCCATTAGATGTCGGTTTTGCAAGCCTGCGCGAAAATCTCGCAGTACGGATGCCATACGGATTACATACGGAGGATGCCATGCGCAAAATACGCTGACACACCCTGACTACGGATCACTATTTTGGGAACATTTCTCCGTATTACGGCCGTAGTACGAACGTATAATACGTGGCGTATTGTCTTACGCCATGTGTGACTCCAGCCTTAGATGTACGATAATTAGATTTCTCACTACAAGTGTGAATTAATATGTAAGGAGATATTGCCCAACGTTCCCCCTTGAAGAACAAGTGTAATGTTGTATTGTGTAATGTGAATTGTGACTTGCGTTAATTATGTTAATGTTGTGTGCTTCCTGACAGTAGGGAAAGTTAGAGTTAATGGTTGGGACCAGCCCACTGTGAGAGGGGTTAGGCACAAGGCACAGAGACGGTTTTCTGTTAGACAGGGCCCAGTGTGCATAGAGAGCAGACCTAAGGTCTAATGTGAGCAGAGCCACATGATGTGGGTGTCCCTACCATGATAAAAGAGAAATTCCAGCGGAGAGTAGAAGAGAAGTAACAGAAGGAATGGAGTGATCGATCAGAGAGGGGTCCTGGGTCAAGACGTCTAGCAGTAAGGCCCAGAGTTTATAAGTCACTGAGGTATCGGGCCTAGATGGGACAGAGTATGTAAGACGAAGAGGGTGCCCCGGGCGGAAGTTTCAGAGTGTCAGAGACAGAGAAGATAAGTACCAGCTATACTGGCACTATAATTCCCTAGAAGGGAAAGAAGACGCAGACCCGCGGGTTGACAATAGGGCTCTTGCTAAGTGGACTGTAGTACTGATCTGGGCTGTGGTGAAATAGAGAGGAACATTGAAGGTAGAGGACAAGTGAGTAAGGCTACGTTCACATTTGCGTTGTGCGCCGCAGCGTCGGCGACGCAACGCACAACGCAAACAAAAACGTAACAAAACGCACGCTAAAACGCTGCGTTTTGCGACGCATGCGTCCTTTTTGGCCGAAAGTTGGACGCAAAAAAAATGCAACTTGCTGCGTTTTCTGCGCCCAACGCTTGCGGCCAAAAAAACGCATGCGTCGCAAAACGCAGCACAACGCATGTCCATGCACCCCCATGTTAAATATCGGGGTGCATGACGCATGCGGCGACGCTGCGGCGCCCGACACTGCGGCGCCGAACGCTAATGTGAACGTAGACTAAGAAGGAAGGAAATGAAACTGCACTTGGAAAAGGCTCCTTATTGTGAAGGAAACATTCATCAAGTTATGTACTCACTATCTACTGTATATAATCTCCCTCAAGTTATCTTTGAGTGAAAAGTTTTGACTGGTGGACTCCTGTAGCGCCCCCACCACCGCAGGGCCGAGGGGTACCCGGTACCGGGCCTCTGAGTCTCTGCTCTGAGGTTGTCACGGTGGTTAGGCCCTGGTCCGTGACCCTGCCGTGGGGCGCACAGTGAATGGGTAGGTAGATGTAGATGGTGGTGACTGTAACGGTGCAGTTGTGGGGTGCAGGTCGCAGTAAATAACGAGGACACCAGGTTGCAGTCTCTTTACCTCTTTACTGAAGATCTCTGGGTCCTCAGTCCGGAATACGGTTCACCAGGCTGCGCAAGTCCGGCCGGTCCAATGGCACCTCCAGAGTTCTCCTCACAGGTGGAAATCTGTGCCTTCCTACTTGCGCTATGTGTTGTGGTCCTTCCCTGCTGTGCTTACGGAAAGTACCCCACAACTGTTGTGTCTGTTTCTTAAGTTCCCTCACAACTCGATTAGATGATCTTCTGCTAATCCTCCGTCCCTCCCTGATATTCTGGTTGGGACGGCACCCGTTTGACAGGTAGGCTCGGAGCTCTTCCGGGACCCTAGAGTCGCCCCTCTCCACAAGTTGCCCCCCAAGACTGCATAGGTGATTTGAGTTAGACAGCCCGCCTTAGACTGACTGTCCTGCCGCTGTTTAGAGTATTGCTTGAAGCTGGATATTATAATACTCCCTCGGCGTTCCGGCCACCGGTTATGCGCCTCAGTAGGATGTTGCCTCGGTCTTACAACACGACTCCTACTGGTATTCTCCTATTGCTATGATCTCGTTTCTCACTCAGCACAATCTATCTCGCTTCTGATCCCTCCTTGGGCACCGCCGCTATCCTGAGCAGGCACGGTCCCGTTACGTTCGTTCAAGTTGCCAAGCCTCTGTCAGGATCCCACCCCTGACAGAGACCCTACTGTATCTTCCCCCACAACACCCTCTGCCACAAGGTGTTGCCTGGTTCCAACCCAGTCAGCTTCTGCCTAACTTCCTGCCTGACCCCCAGTTTACCCACTATGGTGGGGAGTGGCCTAGTGAATAGAACCCTTAGCTCCCCCCGGAGGCCCGGCTGTGAAATGTATTGGTGTCTGTGATACCTGGTCAGATGAACTCCTTCAGTGCCATCAGACGTACCATAGCTCCCCTTAGTGGCGGAGCCACAGTACTGCAACGACCAGGACTCTGGGGCGCTGCACTCCCCCCTGGTTAAACACAGTACTCCGGGACTGGGAAGAAAACAACAATACAGGTTAGCAAAAAGACATACAATTTTGTTGAGTGCAATAACAATAAGCATACTTGAACAGAGCTTCCCTTTATGGGAGGTGAGGACGCTTGAACGTTACAACATGGTTAACATTATAAATTACAGGTCGTAAATAACTCCTGTTACCCAACTGGGTATTCTACTTAGTGCAAAAATTGCTGAACAATAATTTAACATTGCCTTTAAGGATGTACACTCTAAATCCTTTAAAGACCTTCCTATAATCACATTATAAGGCAATTTTAACTTTCACATTCTCCTTCTTTAATCTGCAGGACCGCCTGTCCTATCGGCACCAGACCTACTGCCTCTCCTTTCTTACAGGACCGCTCCTTTCAGCCCGAGCCTTCTGTCTCTCAACTACTATACACAGTATAGAACATAACATTACTTTCAATTTAAGAGCACTGAGCCATCTCTATATGGCTCCTATGAGGACTCAGGGTTTACCTTCTATCCTCATTATCTATCAACATTTCTTTACAATTAACTAGTTGGATACATATAACTTTCTCTCACAAACATTATCATCACTTCTTCTTTATCAAAGCATCATTGCTATTTCCCAGTCTTAAAGCAATACGATTCTCTCAAGTGCAACACATGAACATCCCCTTTAAGAGGGGATCAAGTCTCTACAAGGTAGCGTATCTTCTCGAGCTACCAGTCCTTACTCAGCAAAGGTTCCAGTGTGGTATCTTCACAAAGAGTCCTTTTTGAAGTAAAACCAGTAGGGAGCGCCTTTAATAAGGTGCAAACTATGTACAAGAAGTTTGTATCATGCACTGTTCATGATTACGGCAGTTTTTAAAACTTGTGCAAAACTCAGAAAAAATAAACAAAACAACAATAGGGATCCCGGGTCAACAAAGGGATCCCTTTAAAAAGTTAACCCTGAACGGGTTTAGCAGCAAAACAGGAAACAGTAACTATATACATACTTATGAGTAGTATGATCTTACTCATTTTTCGGTAGAGCAGGTGGTTTCCTCCCGGGCCTCACCAGACCAACGGGTCGCGCTGGTGATCCAGGAAGAGGTTCTGGTCCCAGCAACGACAGGATCCCTCGCCGCGATGCTCTTTTCGCCGAGGATCCTGCACGCCCCCAGGGTACATGGTGGGTCCGGGTTCTCCGCTGCTCCGCTGGGTCAGGTTCCATTGCCTTTTCGGCAGGAGGCTCATCCTCAGATGTTGCAGCGGCGGCCTGGAGCGCAACGCACCGCTGGACGCCCCGCGCCATCCAGCCAGCCTCGCCGGTTGCCCTCCTCCACCTAGTATAAGTGACAGCATCACCGGGCTCCAGGTCGCGAGCAAACCCTCTCCCGCAGGGCTCGACCTCTTCCCGGTCCACGTGGACTTGTAGCGGCTCCCCGATCTCCTGTATAACCCCTCTTCCATGTCGGGGGTTGAAGGAGACCACTACACCCCAGTGTGAAGACGGGGTTTCTCCCACACTGGTCAAATCAACCTGAGCTGCAGGTTGGGGCCGGTTTCGCCACGCCGTCATCAGGTGCCGCAGGTGCTCGGCCTCCGGCAAGATCCTCATACCCTGTGTTGGCAGCGTACCCTCCGCCGCGGCCGGGTTGGGAAGAGCAGGGGACACCGGAGATAGACGGATCTCCGTGGGCTGGCCTAGCCGAGCAAGCACGCGGGCATCAGCCTCCAAGCGGCGTGCTATTTGGCGAGCCTCGGCTGCAGCTACACACTCCTCAGACGGTGGCAAGGGGGGTCGGCCCATCGGTAGCTCCGTGAGGGTCAGTCCCTGCAACGTTGACGCATCTGGGGCTGTGTCGGGTGGTGCAGCCTCAGGCTGGATCGGGTCAGTCCCACGCGATGCTCTCGGTGTTGCCATCTTTTCTACTTCTCCAGTGTCTTCTTCCCGTGGTCTTTTTCGTGGGCGGCCCCGTCTCCATGGTCTCCACCCTCCAAACAGGATCAGGAGGCGGACCTCGGCTGTTGACGGACACGTCCTCAGGACACAGAAATATTTAGACTGGGCGGCCATTGTTGTTTGCGCTCTCCAGCTTACCTACGCCCACTCCACGCCCCTCTTCTCTTCCTGCGCTCTTCTCAGCGCTGCAATGGCGGCGGATTTTGGCGGCAAGTGGCGCAGCACACAGTCTTTGCAATAAAGTACAGTCCAAGCACAATAAATCACAGTTCCAAGGCACACATGACCTGATTCTGCAGGCTTAAGTAGATCCTGTTCGTGACGCCAAGTTTGTAGCGCCCCCACCACCGCAGGGCCGAGGGGTACCCGGTACCGGGCCTCTGAGTCTCTGCTCTGGGGTTGTCACGGTGGTTAGGCCCCAGTCCGTGACCCTGCCGTGGGGCGCACAGTGAATGGGTAGGTAGATGTAGATGGTGGTGACTGTAACGGTGCAGTTGTGGGGTGCAGGTCGCAGTAAATAACGAGGACACCAGGTTGCAGTCTCTTTACCTCTTTACTGAAGATCTCTGGGTCCTCAGTCTGGAATACGGTTCACCAGGCTGCGCAAGTCCGGCCGGTCCAATGGCACCTCCAGAGTTCTCCTCACAGGTGGAAATCTGTGCCTTCCTACTTGCGCTATGTGTTGTGGTCCTTCCCTGCTGTGCTTACGGAAAGTACCCCACAACTGTTGTGTCTGTTTCTTAAGTTCCCTCACAACTCGATTAGATGATGTTCTGCTAATCCTCCGTCCCTCCCTGATATTCTGGTTGGGACGGCACCCGTTTGACGGGTAGGCTCGGAGCTCTTCCGGGACCCTAGAGTCGCCCCTCTCCACAAGTTGCCCCCCAAGACTGCATAGGTGATTTGAGTTAGACAGCCCGCCTTAGACTGACTGTCCTGCCGCTGTTTAGAGTATTGCTTGAAGCTGGATATTATAATACTCCCTCGGCGTTCCGGCCACCGGTTATGCGCCTCAGTAGGATGTTGCCTCGGTCTTACAGCACGACTCCTACTGGTATTCTCCTATTGCTATGATCTCGTTTCTCACTCAGCACAATCTATCTCGCTTCTGATCCCTCCTTGGGCACCGCCGCTATCCTGAGCAGGCACGGTCCCGTTACGTTCGTTCAAGTTGCCAAGCCTCTGTCAGGATCCCACCCCTGACAGAGACCCTACTGTATCTTCCCCCACAACACCCTCTGCCACAAGGTGTTGCCTGGTTCCAACCCAGTCAGCTTCTGCCTAACTTCCTGCCTGACCCCCAGTTTACCCACTATGGTGGGGAGTGGCCTAGTGAATAGAACCCTTAGCTCCCCCCGGAGGCCCGGCTGTGAAATGTATTGGTGTCTGTGATACCTGGTCAGATGAACTCCTTCAGTGCCATCAGACGTACCATAGCTCCCCTTAGTGGCGGAGCCACAGTACTGCAACAACCAGGACTCTGGGGCGCTGCACTCCCTCATTGGACAGTCAAACATCTGGTCCGGGACCAGGACAACCGAAGTCATCGGTTACATGCGGCTTCAATGGGCATGACAAACCCCATACCACAAGTCCACACACCCAGCCAGGACCCTCACCTTCATGTAACATGAAGGAGAGACTGAACACATGGCAGCTAGAAATGTTGTATCATGGAAAATGACAAATATTTATATGTATACTTTTTTCAAGGCCTATTATCATTGGTATCCTATAGTGATTTCATCAGTGTCAGATTCAGCTCTTTTTAAAGCTGACAGATTCAGAACCATGATATTTTGTAATATGTACTGTAAAAACAACGATTGCTTCTTTTTTTATTTAAGAGGATGTTTGCAACATTTTTTTTATAATAAAGGGGAATATGCGTGTAAAAAAAAGCACATATGGACACCTATCAGACCCCTACTGCACCATTGCTTGAGCCACCCTCCAGTTTCCTGACTTCCTCTTTGGTCAGCAGGGCATCACATGAATGCTGGGGCCACCGATCAGTTGCATCCTTCACATTCCGTTTGAGCCAGAAAAGAGATTGCTTCTTCCTCCTCAATCAGACGGAATGTGAAGGTTGCAGCCAGTCAGCGGTGGAAGAGGGAGCCAGGAGACCGTCCAGGTACACAAGCAGTGGTGCATCTGACCATCGGGGTTTTAATAACCCCATGGGTCCAAAAGAATATTATGGACAACCCCTTTATGTTTCATAACATGGCAGAAAACCTCTTTAGGCCATGTTTACACTTTGCGGTTTTTACCGCTGATCCGCGGCGATTTTGATGCTGCGGGTCCGCAGCAGTTTCCATTGCGTTTACATTAACATGTAAACCCTATGGAAACCGCAAACCGCAGTGCACATGCTGCGGGAAAAACCGCGCAGAAACGCAGCGGTTTACAACCCGCAGCATGTCACTTCTTTGTGCAGAATCGCTGCGATTCTGCACCCATAGGAATGCATTGAACCGCTTACTTCCCGCATGCGGCTGTGCCCACGTTGCGGGAAGTAAGCGGATAATGTGCGGGGGGTACCCGGGGTGGGAACCATATTTGGGGTAAAAAAAAAGAATTAAAATAAAAAATAATTATATACTCACCTCTCAGCGCTGCACGCGGCCGGCCGGTCAGAGTTGCTGTGCGAACAGGACCTGCGGTGACGTCGCGGTCACATGACCGTGACGTCGCGGTCACATGACCGTGACGTCACAAAGGGTCCTTCTCGCACATCATCTTTGGAACCGGAGCGCCGGGTGCAGCGCCGAGGAGATCGAGACGTCAGAGGGTGAGTATATAAACTTTTTTTTATTTTAACATTACTATTGATGCTGCATATTGCTGCATATGCAGCATCAATAGTATAGGCGGAAACCCGCAGCGGAAACCGCGGAACAAACCGCGATAAATCTGCAGGGATAACCGCAGCAGTTTTGCCCTGCAGATTTATCAAATCCGCTGCGGGAGAACCCGCAGAGGTCATCCGCAAAGTGTGAACATGGCCTTAATAGTAGGTGCAGAAAAGGTAGAATTGTTTACTCAAATCCAAGACAAAATCTTCAATTCTAAGTCCATGTTCACATGTTGAGTATTTGGTCAGTATTTTACCTCAGTATCTGTAAGCCAAAACCAGAAGTGGGTGATAAATCCAGAAGTGGTGCATATGTTTCTATTATACTTTTTCTCTGATTGTTCCACTCCTGGTTTTGGCTTACAAGGGTCAGATCAAAATTAGCATTACACATCAATGGGTCCTCAAACGAAAATCGTACCATACTTGGATGACATGAAAGTGCGGTCCAATTTTCATGGACTTTCAGACAGCTGACACTTGTACCACACTCTGATCAGAGTGTGATCAGAACAATTGGTCCATTTTTCTCGTACACGGAAAAATAGGACGTCTGAATGAGCCCTAATAGTTCAAGCAATGCAGGTGGGAATTCATGAAAACTAGTCTTAAACACTGTACATGTAAAACTGCTTAGGAACGGTGCATTTTTTCCTTAAAGTGGACTCTTTATGGATAGAGATGACTGATCCCGGGAAAAAGGAGCAGTGGAACAGAAAGGGGAAGAGGGAGACATTGAGTCCCCATTGACTTTTATAGGGTTCCGGTACAGTTCTGGTACCCGAATCTAATTTTTAACTAAAGTTCGGTCGTGCCCGACAAACCCAAACTTACATGGGTCCAATCATCCCTGGTTATGGGTCGTCTGAAAAAATGAATATAAAAAAAAAGCAGTTGCGTTAAGTGCATAATCCCATTGTTTGTGTGCTAAAAAATACATTAAAATCCACTGGGTCTAATCTGCACAAAAAAAACCAAACAAATAAAAAAGGGTAAAACACACCAATACCAATCACAACCTGAAGGCAGGTGTGGTGCTGTTTCTGAAAGAAAACAGTCCTGTTTTTCTAATTATGTACCGCTCATTTTGAATGTTTGCACAACCATTGATAGGAACAAGAAATGGCGTCCATCTATGTGATTGAGGGGCATTCACTTTTTTGAAGCTTTATATTACTGAGGCAGATATGGCGAGAGACACCGACATGACACGGTTGAGGGGTTAATTTGATGGAGGCAGCATTACGAATGGAGAGGGATTTGGAGACAAGATGCGAGGTTAGGGACAGATGAGGTATTAGGCCGGCGCTGGATGGTAGTTGTAGCTTTCATATAAAGATCTGAGGAATAACGGGAATGAACATAGCGCATCATTAGTGGCCATTTACACGCTGCTTAAACTTGCTGGCTAATTAAATTCAGGAGAAGTTTTAATAAGTGTCTGGGTTATAGAAAGCTGACATACACTCACAGGACAGCTTAATTATCTGGAAAAGATAGAATGGTGGCAGCCAGAATTGTCTACGCTCCTCCAGAAGCCGAGACCTCTCGCTCTTAACCCTATCAATGCCAGGAACCTCATGTGTGGGATTAGTAACAGGAGCTGTACACCTGACATTCATTTTGCTATTAGCGATTTTAAACAGAGCAGATAGTAACGCTCCCGTGTCACCATTAAACCCCCTCTCCTATTATGGCTTTCATCCCCATGTAACTATTGAGAGCTGACTAATTGTTAAATAGCACGATGAAAAAAATGGCACCCATAAAGAAGATCTGCCGTCAACAAGCAGGGGGCTCTGATGTGCATGGTCACAAGTAGCTGCTTACATGTCGCACCTATATGTCAGACCACCGCTTAGTAGTGCTCCACACGTCTCATTGTAAGGCCGGCGTCACACTTGGCGTAAGACAATACGCCACGTATTATACGTCCGTACTACGGCCGTAATACGGAGAAATGTTCCCAAAATAGTGATCCGTAGTCAGGGTGTGTCAGCGTATTTTGCGCATGGCATCCTCCGTATGTAATCCGTATGGCATCCGTACTGCGAGATTTTCGCTCAGGCTTGCAAAACCGACATCTAATGGATTTATGTGCTCAAATGTTCGGGAAAACATATATACATTATATATATATATATATATGTCATTGAGACACACACATATATATATTCTGTATTTAGATTTCAGTCAGCGCGATATCTGTGAACAGCCGGTAATTCAATTGCCGGCTTTTCATTTCTCCTGCACAAACCCGACAGGATATGAGACATGGTTTACATACAGTAAACCATGTCATATCCCCCTTTTTTTTTGCATATTCCACACTACTAATCTTAGTAGTGTGTATGTGCAAAATTTCAGCGCTGTAGCTGCTAAAATAAAGGTTTAAATGGCGGAAAAAATTGGCGTGGGCTCCCGCGCAATTTTCTCCGCCAGAATGGTAAAGCCAGTGACTGAGGGCAGATATTAATAGTCTAGAGAGGGTCCATGGTTATTGGCCCCCCCGTGGCTACAAACATCTGCCCCCAGCCACCCCAGAAAAGGCACATCTGGAAGATACGCCTATTCTGGCACTTGGCCACTCTCTTCCCACTCCCTGTAGCGGTGGGATATGGGGTAATGAAGGGTTAATGCCATCTTGCTATTGTAAGGTGACATTAAGCCAGATTAATAATGGAGAGGCGTCAATTATGTCACCTATCCATTATTAATCCAATTGTTTGAAAGGGTTAAAAAACACACACATGATTTAAAAGTATTTTAATGAAATAAACACAGCGGTTGTTGTAATAATTTATTGCTCTCTCAATCCATTTGCAGGCCCTCGCTTGGCAAAATAATAAACGCACAAGATGCATACCCTCAGCTGAACCGTCACGTCCCACGAGGTAATCCATCTGAAGGGGTTAATTATTTTACAGGCAGGAGCCCTGCTAATGCAGCTGTGTGCTCGTGCTTGTAATTCCCCGGCGAATGAATGAAATATAGGTAATTGACCTACATTTCCTTCAGTCGCGGTGATGCGCCCCCTGGTGGATGTCCTCATATGACCTGGAGCGTGGGAAAAAGTTCCCAGGCTGCAGTTCATGAGAACATCCAGCAGGGGCGCATCACCGCGACTCAATGTAAGTACAGATCACCCAGCTTTCCTTTCAGCACCCGGGGATTACAGGCACGAGCGAGTGGTTTATCGCAGCTCGTGCCTGTAATATTAGTTAACCCCTTCAGATGGATTACCTCGTGGGACGTGACGGTTCAGCTGAGGGTATGTATCTTGTGCGTTTATTGTTTTGCCAAGCGAGGGCCTGCAAATGGATTGAGAGAGCAATAAATTATTAAAACAACTGCTGTGTTTATTTTATTAAAATACTTTTAAATCATGTGTGTGTGTGTTTTTTAACCCTTTCAAACAATTGGATTAATAATGGATAGGTGTCATAATTGACGCCTCTCCATTATTAATCTGGCTTAATGTCACCTTACAATAGCAAGGTGGCATTAACCCTTCATTACCCCATATCCCACCGCTACAGGGGTGGGAAGAGAGTGGCCAAGTGCCAGAATAGGCGCATCTTCCAGATGTGCCTTTTCTGGGGTGGCTGGGGGCAGATGTTTGTAGCCAGGGGGGGCCAATAACCATGGACCCTCTCTAGGCTATTAATATCTGCCGTCAGTCACTGGCTTTACCACTCTGGCGGAGAAAATTGCGCGGGAGCCCACGCTATCATGTTCTCAATGGCAAGAGAACATAGCATCAGCATATATAGGAACTAGCTCTTGGAAGATGGGAACTGAGCTGACCATGAACTAAACCTAACACACAACTAGCAGTGGCCGGGTAGCATGCCTACGTTGATTCTAGATGCCCAGCACCAGCCGGAGGACTAAATAATGCTAGCAGAGGAAAATATTAGTCCTAGCTCACCTCTAGAGAAATACCCCAAAAGGAGACAGAGGCCCCCCACATGTATTGGCGGTGAATTAAGATGAAATAACAAACGTAGTATGAAAATAGGTTTAGCAAATTTGAGGTCCACTTACTACATAGCAGAAGACAGAAAGGACACTTTCATGGTCAGCTGAAAACCCTATCAAAACACCATCCAGGAATTACTTTAAAACTCTGGCATTAACTCATAACACCAGAGTGGCAATTCCTGTTCACAAGAGCTTTCCAGACACAGTAACGAAACTACAGCTGTGAACTGGAACAAAAATGCAAAAACAAACATGGACAAGAGTCCAACTTATCTAGTAGTTGTCTAGGAGCAGGAACAAGCACAGAGAGGCTTCTGATAACATTGTTGACCGGCAAGCAACTAACAGAGCAGCAAGGTTATATAGCGACTCCCACATCTTGATGGGAACAGGTGAACAGAGAAGATGAAAACACCAGTTCAATTCCACCAGTAGCCACCGGGGGAGCCCAGAATCCAAATTCACAACAGTACCCCCCCCTCAAGGAGGGAGCACCGAACCCTCACCAGAACCACCAGGGCGATCAGGATGGGCCCTATGAAAGGCACGAACCAGATCAGAGGCATGAACATCAGATGCATTCACCCAAGAATTATCCTCCTGGCCGTATCCCTTCCACTTGACCAGATACTGGAGTCTCCGTCTGGAAACACGAGAGTCTAAGATTTTCTCCACAACGTACTCCAACTCACCCTCAACCAACACCGGAGCAGGAGGCTCAACGGAAGGCACAACCGGTACCTCATACCTGCGCAATAATGACCGATGAAAAACGTTATGAATAGAGAAGGATGCAGGGAGGTCCAAACGGAAGGAAACAGGGTTAAGAATCTCCAATATCTTATACGGGCCGATGAACCGAGGCTTAAACTTAGGAGAAGAGACCCTCATAGGGACAAAACGAGAAGACAACCACACCAAATCCCCAACACAAAGCCGAGGACCAACACGACGGTGGCGGTTGGCAAAAAGCTGAGTCTTCTCCTGGGACAACCTCAAATTGTCCACCACCTGCCCCCAGATCTGATGCAATCTCTCCACCACAGCATCCACTCCAGGACAATCCGAAGATTCCACCTGACCAGAGGAAAATCGAGGATGAAACCCCGAATTACAGAAAAACGGGGACACCAAAGTGGCAGAGCTGGCCCGATTATTGAGAGCGAACTCTGCCAATGGCAAAAAAGCAACCCAATCATCCTGGTCAGCAGACACAAAACACCTCAGATATGTCTCCAGGGTCTGATTAGTCCGCTCGGTCTGGCCATTCGTCTGAGGATGGAAAGCGGACGAAAAAGATAAATCTATGCCCATCCTAGCACAGAATGCCCGCCAAAATCTAGACACGAATTGGGTCCCTCTGTCAGAAATGATATTCTCAGGAATACCATGCAAACGAACAACATTTTGAAAAAACAGAGGAACCAACTCGGAAGAAGAAGGCAACTTGGGCAGAGGAACCAAATGGACCATCTTAGAGAAACGGTCACACACCAC
Organism: Ranitomeya variabilis; assembly: GCF_051348905.1. Lineage (NCBI taxonomy): Eukaryota > Metazoa > Chordata > Amphibia > Anura > Dendrobatidae > Ranitomeya > Ranitomeya variabilis. Next base: position 613,169,517 of record NC_135235.1, read on the forward strand.
CCAGATGACAGACATCTTCTGAGAAACAGGCAGATCTGAAATAAAATCCATCGAGATGTGCGTCCAAGGTCTCTTAGGAATGGGCAAGGGCAACAATAATCCACTAGCCCGAGAGCAACAAGGCTTGGCCCGAGCACAAACGTCACAAGACTGCACAAAGCCTCGCACATCTCGTGACAGGGAAGGCCACCAGAAGGACCTTGCCACCAAATCCCTGGTACCAAAAATGCCAGGATGACCTGCCAACGCAGAAGAATGAACCTCAGAGATGACTCTACTGGTCCAATCATCAGGAACAAACAGTTTATCAGGTGGGCAACGATCCGGTCTATCCGCCTGAAACTCCTGCAAGGCCCGCCGCAGGTCTGGAGAAACGGCTGACAATACCACTCTATCCTTAAGGATACCTGTGGGCTCAGAGTTACCAGGCGAGTCAGGCTCAAAACTCCTAGAAAGGGCATCCGCCTTAACATTCTTAGAACCCGGTAGGTATGACACCACAAAATTAAACCGAGAGAAAAATAATGACCAGCGCGCCTGTCTAGGATTCAGGCGCCTGGCGGTCTCAAGATAAATCAAGTTTTTGTGGTCAGTCAATACCACCACCTGATGTCTGGCCCCCTCAAGCCAATGACGCCACTCCTCAAAAGCCCACTTCATGGCCAAAAGCTCCCGATTCCCAACATCATAATTCCGCTCAGGGGGCGAAAATTTACGGGAAAAGAAGGCACAAGGCCTCATCACGGAGCAGTCAGAACTTTTCTGCGACAACACTGCCCCAGCTCCGATCTCAGAAGCGTCGACCTCAACCTGAAAAGGTAGAGCAACATCAGGCTGACGCAACACAGGGGCAGAGGAAAAACGGCGCTTAAGCTCCCGAAAGGCCTCCACAGCGTCAGGGGACCAATCAGCAACATCAGCACCCTTCTTAGTCAAATCGGTCAATGGCTTAGCAATATCCGAAAAACCAGCAATAAATCGACGATAAAAGTTAGCAAAGCCCAAAAATTTCTGAAGACTCTTAAGAGAAGAGGGCTGCGTCCAATCACAAATAGCTTGAACCTTGACAGGATCCATTTCAATGGAAGAGGGAGAAAAAATATATCCCAAAAAGGAAATCCTCTGTACCCCAAAAACACACTTAGAACCCTTCACACACAAAGAATTAGACCGCAAAACCTGGAAAACCCTCCTGACTTGCTGGACATGAGAGTCCCAGTCATCCGAAAAAATCAGAATATCATCCAGATACACAATCATAAATTTATCCAAATAATCGCGAAAAATATCATGCATAAAGGACTGGAAAACTGACGGAGCATTTGAAAGACCAAAAGGCATCACTAAATACTCAAAGTGGCCCTCGGGCGTATTAAATGCGGTTTTCCACTCATCCCCCTGCCTGATTCGCACCAAATTATACGCCCCACGAAGGTCAATCTTAGAGAACCACTTGGCCCCCTCTATGCGAGCAAACAAATCAGTCAGCAACGGCAATGGGTATTGATATTTTACAGTGATTTTATTCAAAAGCCGATAATCGATACATGGTCTCAAAGAGCCGTCTTTTTTTGACACAAAGAAAAAACCGGCTCCTAAGGGAGATGACGATGGACGAATATGTCCCTTTTCCAAGGACTCCTTTATATATTCTCGCATAGCAGCATGTTCAGGCACAGACAGATTAAATAAACGACCCTTTGGGTATTTACTACCCGGGATTAAATCTATGGCACAATCGCACTCTCGGTGCGGAGGTAATGAACCAAGCTTGGATTCTTCAAAGACGTCACGATAGTCAGACAGGAACTCAGGAATTTCAGAGGGAATAGATGATGAAATGGAAACCACAGGTACATCCCCATGAGCCCCCTTACATCCCCAGCTCAACACAGACATAGCTCTCCAGTCGAGGACTGGGTTGTGAGATTGCAGCCAAGGCAATCCTAGCACCAAATCATCATGTAGATTATACAGCACCAGAAAGCGAATAATCTCCTGGTGATCCGGATTAATACGCATAGTTACTTGTGTCCAGTATTGTGGTTTATTATTAGCCAATGGGGTGGAGTCAATCCCCTTCAGAGGAATAAGAGTCTCCAAAGGCTCTAAATCATACCCACAGCGTTTGGCAAAGGACCAATCCATAAGACTCAAAGCGGCGCCAGAGTCGACATAGGCGTCCGTGGTAATAGATGACAAAGAGCAAATCAAGGTCACAGATAGAATAAACTTAGACGGTAAGGTGCAAATGGAAACAGATTTATCAAGCTTTTTAGTGCGCTTAGAGCATGCTGATATAACATGAGTAGAATCACCACAATAGAAACACAACCCATTTTTCCGTCTAAAATTCTGCCGCTCGCTTCGGGACAGAATTCTATCACACTGCATACTCTCTGGCGACTTCTCAGTGGACACCGCCAGATGGTGCACTGGTTTGCGCTCCCGCAAACGCCTATCGATCTGAATAGCCATTGTCATGGACTCATTCAGACCCGCAGGCACAGGGAACCCCACCATAACATCCTTAATGGCATCAGAGAGACCCTCTCTGAAAGTCGCTGCCAGGGCGCACTCATTCCACTGAGTAAGCACAGACCATTTACGGAATCTTTGACAGTAAATTTCCGCTTCATCTTGCCCCTGAGATAGGGACATCAAAGTTTTTTCTGCCTGAAGCTCCAAATGAGGTTCGTCATAAAGCAACCCCAAGGCCAGAAAAAACGCATCCACATTGAGCAACGCAGGATCCCCTGGTGTCAATGAAAAAGCCCAGTCTTGAGGGTCGCCCCGGAGCAAGGAAATCACAATCCTGACCTGCTGTGCAGGGTCTCCGGCAGAGCGAAATTTCAGGGACAAAAATAATTTGCAATTATTTCGAAAATTCTGAAACCCAGATCTATTCCCCGAGAAAAATTCCGGCCAAGGAATTCTCGGCTCAGATACAGGTGCATGAAAAACAAAGTCTTGCAAATTTTGTACCTTCGTGGCGAGATTATTCAAACCTGCAGTTACACTCTGAAGATCCATTACAAACAGGTGGACACAGAGCCATACAAGGGTTAAGAGGAGGTAAGAAGCAGCTAGACAGCAATTAAGGGCTAGGCAGCAAAACTCTGAGGGAAAAAAAAAAAAAAAAATTCCCTTAAACACTTCTTTTTCTCCTGCTTCAGCCCAAACAATTAACACTTTGTGGTCCGGTCAAACTGTCATGTTCTCAATGGCAAGAGAACATAGCATCAGCATATATAGGAACTAGCTCTTGGAAGATGGGAACTGAGCTGACCATGAACTAAACCTAACACACAACTAGCAGTGGCCGGGTAGCATGCCTACGTTGATTCTAGATGCCCAGCACCAGCCGGAGGACTAAATAATGCTAGCAGAGGAAAATATTAGTCCTAGCTCACCTCTAGAGAAATACCCCAAAAGGAGACAGAGGCCCCCCACATGTATTGGCGGTGAATTAAGATGAAATAACAAACGTAGTATGAAAATAGGTTTAGCAAATTTGAGGTCCACTTACTACATAGCAGAAGACAGAAAGGACACTTTCATGGTCAGCTGAAAACCCTATCAAAACACCATCCAGGAATTACTTTAAAACTCTGGCATTAACTCATAACACCAGAGTGGCAATTCCTGTTCACAAGAGCTTTCCAGACACAGTAACGAAACTACAGCTGTGAACTGGAACAAAAATGCAAAAACAAACATGGACAAGAGTCCAACTTATCTAGTAGTTGTCTAGGAGCAGGAACAAGCACAGAGAGGCTTCTGATAACATTGTTGACCGGCAAGCAACTAACAGAGCAGCAAGGTTATATAGCGACTCCCACATCTTGATGGGAACAGGTGAACAGAGAAGATGAAAACACCAGTTCAATTCCACCAGTAGCCACCGGGGGAGCCCAGAATCCAAATTCACAACACCACGCCAATTTTTTCCGCCATTTAACCCTTTATTTTAGCAGCTACAGCGCTGAAATTTTGCACATGCACACTACTAACATTAGTAGTGTGGAATATGCAAAAAAAAAGGGGGATATGACATGGTTTACTGTATGTAAACCATGTCTCATATCCTGTCGGGTTTGTGCAGGAGAAATGAAAAGCCGGCAATTGAATTACCGACTTTTCACTAACACCGCTGCGTATTTCTCGCAAGTCACACTGCTGGTCCGTGTGGAATCTGTATTTTTCTCGCCCCCATAGACTTTCATTGGCGATTTTTTTGCGCAATACGCTGACAAACGCAGCATGCTGCGATTTTGTACGGCCATAGAAAGCCGTATATTACGGATCTGTAATATACGGCTGATAGGAGCAGCCCCATTGAGAATAATTGTGCCGTATGTTATGCGAGTTTTACGGACGTAGTTTCTGCGCTCTTACGTACGTAAAACTCGCATGTGTGACGCCGGCCTAAGTGGTCGCTGTACTTGATCAGACAGCTTGATCTCATTTTATAAGTGATGTGATAAATAGACAAACTGTAAATCACTTTTATATATAAATTGTGTTATCTTACCCACAAAAAATCATTCCAACGTGCCGGCCACAAGTTGTCTCCCTTCTGTGTAACTGGTGTCAGGTGTAATCCGCCTCTAGCAGCAGACGCCAAGATGGACTACAGGAAGTGAGGGTGGTTCTTTGTCTCTCTACAGGAAGTGAGGGTGGTTCTTTGTCTCTCTACAGGAAGTGGGTGTGGTCTCTCTACAGGAAGAGAGGGTGGGTCTTTGTCGCTCTACAGGAAGTGGGTGTGGTCTCTCTACAGGAAGTGAGGGTCGGTCTTTGTCTCTCTACAGAATGTGGAGTGGATCTTTGCCTCTCTACAGGAAGTAGGGCAGGTTTTTGTCTCTCTACAGGATGTGGAGTGGATCTTTGCCTCTCTACAGGAAGTGGGGCAGGTCTTTGTCTCTCTACAGGAAGTGGGGCGGGTCTTTGTCTCTCTACAGGAAGTGGAGCGACTCTTTGTCTCGTGTTTCCATCTCATAACCTGAGACCTTAAACAGGTGTCTCCCTTTTCTGCTGATCCACCATATGTGTCACTACTAGTATGTGCATAACACAGGATCATAATACTCAAAAGTCACACATATGATCAGTTGCTGAACAGCACAGCACAGCTCCATCAATGGCATAATGTCCGTGGCCAGGTATTGTAGATCCAGCCTTATTCAAATGAATGCGGGTGGACCTGTAGTACCTTGCTGCGGTCACTATGCTGTTAATGGAGCAGTGCTGTTCCGCTCTGCAATTAAGCACACCCAGCGGCCGCCGGCACCAGAACCAGAGCTGATCGCACCTCCACCGATCTAGTATAGATTACCTATTCTAAGGATAAGCCATCAATTAGAAGTACTGAACAACCCCTTTAACATTTCTATTTTTGAAAGTACAATTCAATGCTTACATTGCAGCATTTTTTCCACATCTGCCTAAAACTTTTGCAGAGTGCTGTATAAAGTGTTGCGTAAATGTGTGTGCAGCAGAGTATACATAATGTGCGTGCTTAACCCAAGATAAAAACAAAACGAGTGTATATCCTACAGTAAGTAAATAAGTAAACAGTAATAGTACATGTAAATAACGAAGGGTGCTTAGTAAATGCTATTTTGATTAAAAAAAAAGAATAAAAGTCATCCCACCGCGACAAGGTGTACCTACCGTGGCAGTGCTAATCTGTCTCTAGTATTAAAACCTTACCATGTGTCAGCCGACCTCAATGTCAATAAGCAGAGCAGGACAGGGTCCTGACTGAGACACCCATGTATGGGAAGCTATAGAGATGACATACTAAGCTCAGTATGGGGAGACACTCCTACTGTTTGTACAAAGTGAAAGAAATTACAGCAAAACCAAAGAAATGAGCCGGACTATAAACTGGTATATGTGCCATGTATAAGAGTACATTCACACTGTGGCCAAAATCCAAGAGAAAAACAAAAATGAGTGTGCTGTAAAGCTAATTGTGTGTAATATGCATGCTGGCAAGGAACATTAACTGCATTAGGCTATGTGCACACGTTGCGAATTTGCCTGTGGAATTTTCTGCACGGATTCTTCCTCTCTTGGCAGAAAATGCAGTTGAAAATTTGCACATTTTTTAGTGCGTTTTTATGCGTATTTGATGTGGATGTTCATGTGTTTTTTCATGCGGATTTGTAAGTATTTTTGTAAGCTAAATAAAGATCTATTATTTAACAACAAAAAAAAGAATTGTAATGTAATTTTTGTTTGATATAGATAGATAATACCAAGCATGATGTTTAGTAATAAACATAATAAAATGGTATATAAATAGTTAAAGATACACACACAAAATCTGCATTAGGCCGGGGTCACACTTGCGAGAAACTCGCACGAGTCTGACACCTCAGTACCCGGCACTGTCACCGGCACTCAGACCGGAGCGTTCAGCTGCATAGAAATACATGCAGCCGCACACTCCGGTCCCAAGTGCCGGCGGCAGTGTCGGGTATTGAGGTGCGAGACTCGTGCGAGTTTCTAGCAAGTGTGACCCCGGCCTTAAATGCAATATCTGTTTAATTAAAAATAAGGGAAAAAAATGTCATGGGCTCCTGTGCAATTTTCCAAAATAGAGAGGGAAAGCCAGCAACAGGGGGCTGATGTTTATAGCCTGGGAAGGGGGTAATACCCATGGAGCTATCCAGGCTATTAATATCAGCTCACAGCTGTATATTTAGCCTTTACTGGCTATTAAAATAGGGAGGTCCCAAAAAAATATGACATGGGGTCCCCCTTTTAATAACCAGAAAAAGCTATGCAGACAGCTGCGGGGTGGTATTAATAACCTAGGAAGGGTGTTATGATCCTAGACGTCTCTTCACGGCCTGAGAAACTGACTATTCCTAGAGGGAACGAAAGTCCTCACTTGCCTCAGTGAAATGACCCCAAAGATATAGAATAGCCCCCCACAAATATTAACGGTGAGTTAAGGGGAAAGCACAAACGCAGAGATGAAATTAGATTTAGCAAATGAGGCCCGCTAACACTAGAAAGCAGAAAATAGAAAGGGAACTGTGCGGTCAATTAAAAACCCTATTCAAAATATCCACACAGAGATCGCTCGAGCCCCCGCACCAACTAACGGTGCGGGGGAAGCAACTCTGTACCCCAGAGCAAACCAGCAGAAGAAATAACATATTAGCAAGCTGGACTAAACTCATCATACACAGAAATCATATTGCAGACTGATGAGCAAAAAATAATTAAACAGAACTTAGCTTCTCCTGAAGAGACTGAAACCGAAGATAATCAGGAGTAATCAGAATAGCACTGAGTACATTGACAGCCGGCAACAAGTGGAGGTGAAGCAGAGCTAAATAGGAAACTCCCTAGTGCATAACGAGGCAGCTGATCAGCCACAGATCCGCAGGATAACAAACAAAGCCACCAGGGGGAGCCCAAAAACAAAACTCACATAATACCACCTGTGACCACAAGAGGGAGCCCGAAAACAGAGTTCACAACAGTACCCCCCCCCCCTTGAGGAGGGGTCACCGAACCCTCATCAAAAAACCCCAGGGCGATCAGGGTGAGCCACATGGAAGGCACGAACCAAATCAGCCGCATGAACATCAGAGGCGACAACCCAGGAATTATCCTCCTGACCATAGCCCTTCCACTTAACCAAATACTGAAGCCTCTGTCTAGAAATACGAGAATCCAAGATCTTCTCCACCACGTATTCCAATTCTCCCTCAACCAGCACAGGGGCAGGAGGCTCAACCGAAGGAACCACAGGCACCACATACCTCCGCAACAACGACCGATGGAACACATTATGAATAGCAAACGATGCTGGGAGGTCCAAATGAAATGACACAGGGTTAAGGACTTCCAAAATCTTATAAGGACCGATAAACCGAGGCTTGAACTTGGGAGAGGAGACCTTCATAGGAACAAAGCGAGAAGACAACCACACCAAGTCCCCAACGCGAAGTCGGGGACCCACACAGCGACGGCGGTTGGCAAAGCGCTGAGCCTTCTCTTGTGACAGCTTCAAATTGTCCACCACATGATCCCAAATCTGATGCAACCTATCCACCACAAGATCCACTCCAGGACAGTCAGAAGGCTCCACCTGACCCGAGGAAAAACGAGGATGAAACCCCGAATTACAAAAAAAAAGGCGAAACCAAAGTAGCAGAACTAGCCCGATTATTAAGGGCAAATTCGGCCAATGGCAAAAAAGCCACCCAGTCGTCCTGATCAGCAGAAACAAAACATCTTAAATAGGTTTCCAAGGTCTGATTAGTTCGCTCGGTCTGGCCATTCGTCTGAGGATGGAAGGCCGACGAAAAAGACAAATCAATGCCCATCTTAGCACAAAAGGTCCGCCAAAATCTAGACACAAACTGGGATCCTCTGTCGGAAACAATATTCTCAGGGATCCCGTGCAAACGAACCACATTTTGAAAAAACAGCGGAACCAACTCGGAGGAGGAAGGCAACTTAGGCAAGGGCACCAAATGGACCATCTTAGAAAAACGATCACACACCACCCAGATGACAGACATTCTCTGAGAGACAGGGAGATCTGAAATAAAATCCATGGAAATGTGCGTCCAAGGCCTCTTTGGGACAGGCAAAGGTAACAGCAAACCACTGGCAGGAGAACAGCAAGGCTTAGCCCGAGCACAAATTCCACAAGACTGCACAAAGGAACGCACATCCCGCGACAAGGAAGGCCACCAAAAGGACCTGGCCACCAAATCTCTGGTACCAAATATTCCAGGATGGCCTGCCAACACCGAAGAATGAACCTCGGAAATAACTCTGTTGGTCCATCTATCTGGGACAAACAGTCTCTCCGGTGGACAACGGTCAGGTCTATCCAACTGAAACTCCTGCAGCACTCGTCGCAAATCTGGGGAGATGGCAGACAAAATCACCCCTTCTCTGAGGATACCAGCCGGCTCAGAATCTCCAGGAGAGTCAGGCACAAAACTCCTAGAAAGAGCATCAGCCTTCACATTCTTCGAACCAGGCAGGTACGAGACCACGAAACCAAACAAGAGAAAAACAACGACCAACGAGCCTGTCTAGGATTCAGCCGCTTGGCCGACTCGAGATAAATCAGATTTTTGTGATCAGTCAAGACCACCACACGATGCTTAGCTCCCTCGAGCCAATGTCGCCACTCCTCAAATGCCCACTTCATAGCCAACAACTCCCGATTACCGACATCATAATTCCGCTCGGCAGGCGAAAACTTTCTTGAAAAGAAAGCACATGGCTTCATCACAGAGCCATCAGAGCTTCTCTGTGACAAAACAGCCCCTGCTCCAATCTCAAAAGCATCAACCTCGACCTGGAAAGGAAGAGAGACATCTGGCTGACATAAGACCGGAGCCGAGGAAAACCGGCGCTTCAGCTCCCGAAAGGCCTCCACAGCCGCAGGAGACCAATTAGTAACATCAGAACCCTTCTTGGTCAAATCCATCAAAGGCTTAACAACACCAGAAAAATTAGCGATGAAGCGACGGTAAAAATTAGCAAAACCCAAGAACTTCTGAAGACTCTTAACAGATGTAGGCTGAGTCCAGTCATGAATAGCCTGAACCTTGACTGGGTCCATCTCAATAGTAGAAGGGGAAAAAATGAAACCCAAAAAAGAAACCTTCTGGACTCCAAAAAGACATTTTGAGCCCTTCACAAATAAAGCATTAGCACGCAGGACCTGAAACACCATCCTGACCTGCCTAACATGGGACTCCCAATCATCAGAAAAAACCAGAATATCATCCAGATACACAATCATAAATTTATCCAGATACTCGCGGAAGATGTCGTGCATGAAGGACTGAAAGACAGAAGGAGCGTTAGAAAGTCCAAAAGGCATCACCAAGTACTCGAAATGGCCTTCGGGCGTATTAAATGCAGTTTTCCATTCATCACCCTGCTTAATACGCACAAGGTTATACGCATCACAAAGATCTATCTTGGTGAACCAACTAGACCCCCTAATGCGAGCAAACAGATCAGATAACAATGGCAAAGGATACTGAAATTTGACCGTGATTTTATTTAGAAGGCGATAATCAATACAAGGTCTCAGGGAACCATCCTTCTTAGCCACAAAAAAGAATCCCGCACCCAGAGGGGAGGAGGAGGGGCGAATAAGTCCTTTCTCCAAAGACTCCTTTATATAACTCCGCATAGCAGCATGCTCCGGCACTGACAAATTGAAAAGTCGTCCCTTAGGAAACTTACTACCAGGAATCAAATTTATAGCACAATCACAATCCCTATGAGGAGGTAGAGAACTGAGTTTGGGCTCATCAAATACATCCTGGTAGTCCGACAAAAACGCAGGGACTTCAGAAGGAGTGGATGAAGCAATTGACACCACAGGAGCGTCGCCATGAATTCCCTGGCAACCCCAACTTGACACAGACATTGCTTTCCAATCCAGGACTGGATTATGAGTCTGCAACCATGGCAGACCCCACACGACAACATCATGCAAATTATGCAGAACAAGAAAGCGAATCACCTCCTGATGAACAGGAGTCATGCACATGGTCACTTGTGTCCAGTACTGAGGTTTATTCATAGCCAATGGTGTAGCATCAATACCCCTTAGTGGAATAGGGAATTTTAAAGGCTCCAAAACAAAACCACAGCGCCGGGCAAATGACAAATCCATCAGGCTCAGGGCAGCACCTGAATCTACAAAAGCCATAACCGGGTAAGATGACAGGGAACAAATCAGGGTAACAGACAAAATGAACTTAGGCTGTAAAGTACCGATGATGACAGATTTATCAATCTTTTTTGTGCGCTTAGAGCATGCTGAGATAACATGAGCTGAGTCACCACAGTAAAAGCACAACCCATTTTGCCGTCTATAATTTTGCCGTTCACTTCTGGTCAGAATTCTATCACATTGCATAGACTCAGGTGTCTGTTCAGAAGACACCGCCAAATGGTGCGCAGGTTTGCGCTCCCGCAAACGCCGATCAATCTGAATGGCCAGAGTCATTGACTCATTCAGACCTGCAGGCGTAGGGAACCCCACCATGACATTCTTAATGGCTTCAGAAAGACCCTTTCTGAAATTTGCAGCCAGGGCACACTCATTCCATTGAGTAAGCACCGACCATTTCCGAAATTTCTGGCAATACACCTCTGCTTCATCTTGCCCCTGAGAGAGGGCCAACAAAGCTTTTTCAGCCTGGTTCTCAAGATTAAGTTCCTCATAGAGCAATCCAAGGGCCAGAAAAAACGCATCCACACTGAGCAATGCAGGATCCCCTGGCGCCAATGCGAAGGCCCAATCTTGAGGGTCGCCGCGCAAGAAAGAAATAATAATCTTAACTTGCTGAACGGAATCACCAGAGGAACGAGGTTTCAAAGAAAGAAACAATTTGCAATTGTTCTTAAAATTCAGGAACCTAGATCTATCTCCAGAAAACAACTCCGGAATAGGTATTCAAGGCTCTGACATAGGACTGTGAAAAACAAAATCCTGAATACTTTGTACCCTTGCAGCAAGATGATCTACACTGGAGGCCAAACTCTGGATATCCATGTCAGCAGCTGAACTCAGAGCCACACCAAGATTAAGAGGAGGAGAGAAGCTAGACACACAGCAGCTAGACACACGGCAAAAAAAAAAAAAAAAATTCTCAAGGCTTCTTTTCTCCTGCTTCTGCCATGCAATTAACTCTTTACCGGCCGGCTGTACTGTTATGATCCTAGACGTCTCTTCACGGCCTGAGAAACTGACTATTCCTAGAGGGAACGAAAGTCCTCACTTGCCTCAGTGAAATGACCCCAAAGATATAGAATAGCCCCCCACAAATATTAACGGTGAGTTAAGGGGAAAGCACAAACGCAGAGATGAAATTAGATTTAGCAAATGAGGCCCGCTAACACTAGAAAGCGGAAAATAGAAAGGGAACTGTACGGTCAATTAAAAACCCTATTCAAAATATCCACGCAGAGATCGCTCGAGCCCCCGCACCAACTAACGGTGCGGGGGAAGCAACTCTGTACCCCAGAGCAAACCAGCAGAAGAAATCACATATTAGCAAGCTGGACTAAACTCATCATACACAGAAATCATATTGCAGACTGATGAGCAAAAAATAATTAAACAGAACTTAGCTTCTCCTGAAGAGACTGAAACCGAAGATAATCAGGAGTAATCAGAATAGCACTGAGTACATTGACAGCCGGCAACAAGTGGAGGTGAAGCAGAGCTAAATAGGAAACTCCCTAGTGCATAACGAGGAAGCTGATCAGCCACAGGTCCGCAGGATAACAAACAAAGCCACCAGGGGGAGCCCAAAAACAAAACTCACACAATACCACCTGTGACCACAAGAGGGAGCCCGAAAACAGAGTTCACAACAGAAGGGGCCATGGATATTGGCCCCTGTTATGACCCCAATGGCGAGGGTCTCAGAGGAACGTGGAAGTCTGCAGAATACAAAAATCCAGCTCATAGGGCAGTGGTAACTGGGTTGACCATATATCTACTCCTAACGCCAACACTAGAAGTAGCCGGGGATCATTCCTACGTTGATTCTAGATGACACGCGCCAGCCAGAGAATCTAGCTACCCCTAGTAGAGGAAAACAAAGACCTTTCTTGCCTCCAGAGAAGGGGACCCCAAAGCTGGATAGAAGCCCCCCACAAATAATGACGGTGAGGTAAGAGGAAATGACAAACACAGAAATGAACCAGGTTTAGCACAGAGAGGCCCGCTTACTGATAGCAGAATAAAGAAAGGTAACTTATATGGTCAACAAAAACCCTATCAAAATCCACACTGGAAATTCAAGAACCCCCGAACCGTCTAACGGTCCGGGGGGAGAACACCAGCCCCCCTAGAGCTTCCAGCAAAGGTCAGGATATAGTTTTGGAACAAGCTGGACAAAAATACAAAACCAAAACAAATAGCAAAAAAGCAAAAGGCAGACTTAGCTGATAAAACTGGAACCAGGATCAGTAGACAAGAGCACAGCAGACTAGCTCTGATAACTACGTTGCCAGGCATTGAACTGAAGGTCCAGGGAGCTTATATAGCAACACCCCTAACTAACAACCCAGGTGCGGATAAAAGGAATGACAGAAAAACCAGAGTCAAAAAACTAGTAACCACTAGAGGGAGCAAAAAGCAAATTCACAACAGTACCCCCCCCTTAGTGAGGGGTCACCGAACCCTCACCACGACCACCAGGGCGATCAGGATGAGCGGCATGAAAGGCACGAACTAAATCGGCCGCATGAACATCAGAGGCGACCACCCAGGAATTATCCTCCTGACCATAGCCCTTCCACTTGACCAGGTACTGAAGCCTCCGCCTGGAGAGGCGAGAATCCAAGATCTTCTCCACCACGTACTCCAACTCGCCCTCAACCAACACCGGAGCAGGAGGCTCAGCAGAAGGAACTACAGGCACAATGTACCGCCGCAACAAGGACCTATGAAATACATTGTGAATAGCAAACGACACAGGAAGATCCAGACGAAAAGATACAGGATTAAGGATTTCCAATATCTTGTAAGGCCCAATAAAACGAGGTTTAAATTTGGGAGAGCAGACCTTCATAGGAACAAAGCGGGAAGAAAGCCATACCAAATCCCCAACGCGTAGTCGGGGACCCACACCGCGGCGGCGGTTGGCAAAGCGCTGAGCCTTCTCCTGTGACAACTTCAAGTTGTCCACCACATGATTCCAGATCTGCTGCAACCTATCCACCACAGAATCCACCCCAGGACAGTCAGAAGGCTCCACATGACCCGAAGAAAAGCGAGGATGGAAACCAGAGTTGCAGAAAAAAGGTGAAACCAAGGTGGCGGAACTAGCCCGATTATTAAGGGCAAACTCAGCCAACGGCAAGAATGTCACCCAATCGTCCTGATCAGCAGAGACAAAACACCTCAAATAAGCCTCCAAAGTCTGATTGGTTCGCTCCGTCTGTCCATTAGTCTGAGGATGGAAAGCAGACGAAAACGACAAATCAATGCCCATCCTACTACAAAAGGATCGCCAGAACCTGGAAACGAACTGGGATCCTCTGTCTGACACAATATTCTCAGGGATGCCGTGCAAACGAACCACGTTCTGGAAAAACACAGGAACCAGATCGGAAGAGGAAGGCAGCTTAGGCAAAGGAACCAAATGGACCATCTTGGAGAAGCGATCACATATCACCCAGATAACGGACATGCCCTGAGATAGCGGAAGATCAGAAATGAAATCCATGGAGATATGTGTCCAAGGTCTCTTCGGGACAGGCAAGGGCAAGAGCAAACCGCTGGCACGAGAACAGCAAGGCTTAGCTCGAGCACAAGTCCCACAGGACTGCACAAATGACCGCACATCCCTTGACAAGGAAGGCCACCAAAAGGACCTGGCCACCAGATCTCTGGTGCCAAAAATTCCCGGGTGACCTGCCAACACCGAGGAATGAACCTCGGAAATGACTCTGCTGGTCCACTTATCCGGGACAAACAGTCTGTCAGGTGGACAAGACTCAGGCCTATCAGCCTGAAATCTCTGCAACACACGTCGCAGATCCGGAGAAATAGCTGACAAGATAACTCCATCTTTAAGAATACCAACAGGATCAGCGACTCCAGGAGCATCAGGCACAAAGCTCCTAGAAAGAGCATCGGCCTTCACATTCTTTGAACCTGGTAAATACGAGACAACAAAATCAAAGCGGGAGAAAAACAATGACCAGCGGGCCTGTCTCGGATTAAGGCGTTTAGCAGACTCGAGATACATCAGATTTTTGTGATCAGTCAAGACCACCACACGATGCTTAGCACCCTCGAGCCAATGACGCCACTCCTCAAATGCCCATTTCATGGCCAACAACTCCCGATTGCCCACATCATAATTTCGCTCGGCAGGCGAAAACTTCCTAGAGAAAAAGGCACAAGGTTTCATAACAGAGCAACCAGGGCCTCTCTGCGACAAAACGGCCCCTGCCCCAATCTCCGAAGCATCCACCTCAACCTGAAAGGGAAGTGAGACGTCAGGCTGGCACAAAACAGGCGCCGAAGTAAACCGGCGTTTCAACTCCTGGAAAGCCTCCACGGCAGCAGGAGCCCAGTTAGCTACATCGGAGCCCTTCTTGGTCATATCCGTCAAAGGTTTCACAATGCTAGAAAAATTAGCGATAAAACGACGGTAGAAGTTAGCGAAGCCCAAGAACTTCTGAAGACTCTTAACTGACGAGGGCTGAGTCCAATCAAGAATAGCTCGGACCTTGACTGGGTCCATCTCCACAGCAGAAGGGGAAAAAATGAACCCCAAAAAGGGAACCTTCTGTACACCAAAAAGACACTTTGAGCCCTTGACAAACAAAGAATTTTCACGCAAAATTTTAAAGACCAACCTGACCTGCTCCACATGCGAATCCCAATTATCAGAAAAAACCAAAATATCATCCAGATAAACAATCAAAAATTTATCCAGATACTTCCGGAAAATGTCATGCATAAAGGACTGAAAAACTGAAGGCGCATTGGAGAGCCCAAAAGGCATCACCAAGTACTCAAAATGACCTTCGGGCGTATTGAATGCGGTTTTCCATTCATCACCTTGCTTAATGCGCACAAGGTTGTACGCACCACGAAGGTCTATCTTGGTGAACCACTTGGCACCCTTAATCCGGGCAAACAAGTCAGACAACAGCGGTAAAGGATACTGAAATTTGACAGTGATCTTATTTAAAAGCCGATAATCAATACAAGGTCTCAAAGATCCGTCCTTTTTTGCCACAAAAAAGAATCCCGCACCAAGAGGGGAAGAAGACGGACGAATATGTCCTTTCTCCAGAGACTCCTTGATATATGAACGCATAGCGGTATGTTCAGGTACCGACAGATTAAACAGTCTTCCCTTAGGAAATTTACTGCCTGGGATCAAATCTATAGCACAGTCACAGTCCCTATGAGGAGGCAGTGCACTGGACTCAGACTCACTGAAGACGTCCTGATAATCAGACAAATACTCCGGAACTTCCGAAGGCGTAGAAGAAGCAATAGACACAGGCAGGGAATCCCCATGAATACCACGACAGCCCCAACTTGAGACTGACATAGCCTTCCAGTCCAGGACTGGATTATGGGTCTGTAACCATGGCAGCCCTAAAACAACCAAATCATGCATTTTATGTAAAACCAGGAAACGTATCACCTCGCGGTGTTCAGGAGTCATGCACATGGTAACCTGTGTCCAATACTGCGGTTTATTTGCTGCCAATGGTGTAGCATCAATACCCCTAAGAGGAATAGGATTTTCTAATGGTTCAAGAGTAAAACCACAGCGCTTAGCAAATGAGAGATCCATGAGACTCAGGGCAGCACCTGAATCTACAAACGCCATGACAGGATAAGATGACAGTGAGCAAATCAAAGTTACAGACAGAATAAATTTAGGTTGCAAATTACCAACGGTGACAGGACTAACAACCTTAGCTATACGTTTAGAGCATGCTGAGATAACATGTGTAGAATCACCACAGTAGTAGCACAAGCCATTCCGGCGTCTATGAATTTTCCGCTCATTTCTAGTCAGGATTCTATCACATTGCATTAAATCAGGTGTCTGTTCAGACAACACCATGAGGGAATTTGCGGTTTTTCTATCACATTGCACCGAATTAGGTGTCTGTTCAGACAACACCATGAGGGAATTTGCGGTTTTGCGCTCCCGCAACCGCCGGTCAATTTGAATAGCCAGTGCCATAGTATCATTCAGACCTGTGGGAATGGGAAAACCCACCATAACATTCTTAATGGCTTCAGAAAGGCCATTTCTAAAATTAGCGGCCAGTGCACACTCGTTCCAAAGTGTCAGCACGGACCATTTCCGAAATTTTTGGCAATACACTTCAGCCTCGTCCTGCCCCTGAGACATAGCCAGCAAGGCCTTTTCTGCCTGAATCTCAAGATTGGGTTCCTCATAAAGTAAACCGAGCGCCAGAAAAAACGCATCAAGATCAGCCAATGCCGGATCTCCTGGCGCCAGCGAAAAAGCCCAATCCTGAGGGTCGCCCCGTAAGAACGAAATAACAATTTTTACTTGCTGAGCAGAATCTCCAGATGAACAGGGTCTCAGGGACAAAAACAATTTACAATTATTCACGAAATTCCTAAACTTAAACCTGTCTCCGGAAAACAGTTCAGGAATCGGTATTTTAGGTTCTGACCTAGGATTTCTGATAACATAGTCTTGTATGCCCTGCACACGAGTAGCCAGCTGGTCCACACTTGTAATCAAGGTCTGGATATTCATGTCTGCAGCAAGCATAGCCACTCTGAGGTAAAGGGGAAGAAGAAAAAAAAAAAAAAAACTCAGAATCTTCTTTCTTATAATCCCTCTTCTGCAATGCATTAAACATTTAATACGGGCCTGGCAAACTGTTATGACCCCAATGGCGAGGGTCTCAGAGGAACGTGGAAGTCTGCAGAATACAAAAATCCAGCTCATAGGGCAGTGGTAACTGGGTTGACCATATATCTACTCCTAACGCCAACACTAGAAGTAGCCGGGGATCATTCCTACGTTGATTCTAGATGACACGCGCCAGCCGGAGAATCTAGCTACCCCTAGTAGAGGAAAACAAAGACCTTTCTTGCCTCCAGAGAAGGGGACCCCAAAGCTGGATAGAAGCCCCCCACAAATAATGACGGTGAGGTAAGAGGAAATGACAAACACAGAAATGAACCAGGTTTAGCACAGAGAGGCCCGCTTACTGATAGCAGAATAAAGAAAGGTAACTTATATGGTCAACAAAAACCCTATCAAAATCCACACTGGAAATTCAAGAACCCCTGAACCGTCTAACGGTCCGGGGGGAGAACACCAGCCCCCCTAGAGCTTCCAGCAAAGGTCAGGATATAGTTTTGGAACAAGCTGGACAAAAATACAAAACCAAAACAAATAGCAAAAAAGCAAAAGGCAGACTTAGCTGATAAAACTGGAACCAGGATCAGTAGACAAGAGCACAGCAGACTTGCTCTGATAACTACGTTGCCAGGCATTGAACTGAAGGTCCAGGGAGCTTATATAGCAACACCCCTAACTAACAACCCAGGTGCGGATAAAAGGAATGACAGAAAAACCAGAGTCAAAAAACTAGTAACCACTAGAGGGAGCAAAAAGCAAATTCACAACAGGCCCCCCTGGCTACAAACACCAGCTCTCAGCAGCCCCAGAAATGGCGCATCTCTAAGATGCGCCAATTCCGGCACTTAACCTCTCTCTTCCCACTTGCCCTATAGAGGTGGCAAGTGGGGTTAATGTCACCTTTGTATTGTGAGGTGACATCAAGCCTGGCTTAGTAATGGATAGGTGTCACTAAAACACCTATCCATTACTAATCCTATAAAGCCAGATATATATATAGACACAGCCAGACAATAAAGACACAGCCAGAATAAAGTCTTTTAATGAAATAAAACACTAAACACAGTTTGCCATCTTTATTATACGCCTAATTCCTGCGACGCCCTTGATCTCCTGTAATAAAAATAAAATAATAAACCAACAGTATACTCCCTGTTCCGATGTAATCCATTTAATAACGAGTGTCCCACGACGATCTCCCGTGTAGGGCTGTCAACAGTATACTGTTAGTAGTCCCATCGCACGATGCCTGCGTACACACAGATCCATACACACACAGCCGTGCACACACTCGCAGACACCTGCACACACACAGATACACACAGACACCCGCACACAGACACGCACATCTTCTCCGCTCACACATAGTCTCTGCCTACACACAGTCTCCACACACACTCTTCCTCCTCCCTATCTGCAGCGTTTTTCGCACACAAAACCGCAAATCTTTTTACACCTGTGGTTTTGCTGTGGACTTGACTGACTCAATGGAAGTCAATGGGTGCAGAAACGCTGCAGATCCGCCAAAAGACTTGACATGCTGCGGAAAATAAAATGCTGCGAATCCGCGCAGATTTTTCCGCAGCATGTGCACGCCAATTCTGTCATTCCCATTGACTAACATTGGTTGTGCACTACACTGCAGATTTAATGCAATTCAACGCTGCAGATCTGCATCTAAATCCGCAATGTGTGCACATAGTCTTAAAGTTAGTGATATTAAAGTTTTAATTAGTCGGAAATATGTGAAATATGTGTCTGAAAAATATGGTACCTCTGATTTTGAGATCACTGGCTATATTTTTATGCCTGTACCGCTGAGTAACAAATGAAGCCCCTCTTAGCTCTTGATCTTGTCTTGAAAATATGCTGCCCCCTACAGTTTCCGTACAGTTAATACGCTCCAATTAGGCTGCAACAAGCGTTGCCCGCTGCAAACAGCAGAGAGCTATTTATTCTACTTTCCATTGTATTACTCATCTCAGTTTCCAGGGTAGTGACTTCTCCGCCGAGCGCTCTGTACTCGTACGCATCACGTTCTGCTTTGTACAAGTAATGGCATTAATTGATGTCGTTCTCTTTCATGTAGCCATTACCTTAGAAACTGGGATATGACAGAAGGAAATCTTGTACGCAGCTGCAGCCGACTTTTCTGCTACAACATATATCTGGCTGATAACTGAAAGCCACCTGTAGGGGGCAGCCTGCCTCTAGAGTGCCCGGCCACCATGGAGACAGCAGAATCCGCCACTATCCCCATTCAGGAGCTTAGTATTCGAGTCACTGGCGAATCAGCGGGGTTAATGTCCTAATACTTTTATGCAATATGCATAACAATACATTACAGAATTCTGCGCAAGTGGCTAATGCAATAAGCCTTCCAGGATTTGATGCCTCACACAATACATTTATATTAATCTCCTGCACATTAATCCCCTATTTTCAGATAACCCCTGAGTGCAGATTAACCCATTCATTGCCAAAAAAAAAGGCGACCGTGAAATTTGGCGAATCGTAATCGGCACTGACAAGAAAGGGGTTGTATGTGTCATTCGGTAAATTGATTTGGAACCTTCTTGTCTCATAGCGGAGATGTCGCCATATGACTCCCTTCCAGGACATCAGTAGATTTATGAGCTAAAGAGGTTGTATGGTTTTTTGTTTTGTTTTTTACTTAACATTATTTTAGAAAAATGTTCTTTAACAAAAAGAGCCCCATTTATCATTTCCGTTTCTCTTTTTAAGTTACATTTCTTTTTTCGTCTTCTATTTGTTGTTTGGTTTTTTTTTTCCCCAAATTCTTCAAAGTGGCATAGTTCAGGAACTTTGCGAAATATCGATGTTTTCTTATTTTTTACGTTAACTTTTTTTTTTGCAATTTTTAGTGGAAAAGTCATGAGTTATGCTAAAAAAAAAAATTGTGAAAAAACTCCAGATGTGCATAAAATCACTCCGGAGGAGGTATATTGGAGCACATTTGTGCAAACTTTTGAAACTTTAAAAAAAAAGTCGCAATGGATGAATCAACTGAAAACATCTGGCACCCCCCAACCCTGTGTACAGTGGTGAAAATAAAAACAAACAAACAGGTGATCACATGACATAGATTAAAAAAAAGGCACGCATTGAAAGAAGAATATGGTGGCAATGAAAAGCAGGTGAAAAACACAAAAAAACTAGATGAAAAAAAAGCACAAATTCCACAATGACATGGGCCACTAAGCTGCCAAATTGAAAGTGGTCTGTAACTTTCGGTCAATTTATGTGGTAGAGTATAGATGGGGTGAGGGGTCCGCTATCGGGGTTGGACACTTGTGGACTATTTTGCAGTTACATTACTCATGTTGTTACGCTTGGCTATTTGTAACCACATGATTCTTCCTCTATTCTTTTCTGGGGCTTCCTGAGACATTTTGTATGACACATTGTGCTTCAAGCCTCCTGCCTTGTACGGATCGTCATAGTGGCATCTCAAAGATGCAGAGGAAATTGGTGCATGGATGCTGCAGATGTGAGCTGCATGCAGAGTGAAGACCCTATACTGTGCCTGGGGGTCATACTGCCTTTCAACTGGTAATTGGAGTGGGTGGGCTTTGAAGGGAGGTTTCCTGGGTGTTGGCTAGTAAAACCTCCAAATAGTAATTGCATAATCAAAACCACCAGTCACATGATAGGGGCACAAAATGGCAAAATAGGTGTATAGGTGGTGTTGAGAGAACATAAGAAAGGCATTAACCCCTTCATGACCTTGCCGTTTTTTGCAATTCTGACCAGTGTCCCTTTATGAGGTAATAACTCAGGAACGCTTCAACGGATCCTAGCGATTCTGAGATTGTTTTTTCGTGACATATTGGGCTTCATGTTAGTGGTAAATTTAGGTTGATAATTTCTGAGTTTATTTGTGAAAAAAACGGAAATTTGGCAAAATTTTTGAAAATTTCGCAATTTTCACATTTTGAATTTTTATTCTGTTAAACCAGAGAGTTATGTGACACAAAATAGTTAATAAATAACATTTCCCACATGTCTACTTTACATCAGCACAATTTTGGAAACAAATTTTTTTTTTGCTAGGAAGTTATAAGGGTTAAAATTTGACCAGTGATTTCTCATTTTTACAACAAAATTTAAAAACCATTTTTTTTAGGGACCACCTCACATTTGAAGTCAGTTTGAGGGTTCTATATGGCTGAAAATACCCAAAAGTGACACCATTCTAAAAACTGCACCCCTCAAGGTGCTCAAAACCACATTCAAGAAGTTTATTAACCCTTCAGGTGTTTCACAGCAGCAGAAGCAACATGGAAGTAAAAAATGAACATTTAACTTTTTAGTCACAAAAATGATCTTTTAGCAACAATTTTTTATTTTCCCAAGGGTAAAAGGAGAAACTGGACCACGGACGTTGTTGTCGAATTTGTCCTGAGTACGCTGATACCTCATATGTGGGGGTAAACCACTGTTTGGGCGCACGGCAGGGCTCGGAAGGGAAGGAGCGCCATTTGACTTTTTGAATGAAAAATTGGCTCCAATCTTTAGCGGACACCATGTCGCGTTTGGAGAGCCCCCGTGTGCCTAAACATTGGAGCTCCCCCACAAGTGACCCCATTTTGGAAACTAGACCCCCCAAGGAACTTATCTAGAAGCATAGTGAGCACTTTAAACCCCCAGGTGCTTCACAAATTGATCCGTAAAAATGAAAAAGTACTTTTTTTTCACAAAAAAAATATTTTAGCCTCAATTTTTTCATTTTCACATGGGCAACAGGATAAAATGGATCCTAAATTTTGTTGGGCAATTTCTCCTGAGTACACCAATACATCACATGTGGGGGTAAACCACTGTTTGGGCACATGGTAAGGCTCGGAAGGGAAGGAGCGCCATTTGACTTTTTGAATGAAAAATTATCTCCATCGTTAGCGGACACCATGTCGCGTTTGGAAAGCCCCTGTGTGCCTAAACATTGGAGCTCCTCCACAAGTGACCCCATTTTGGAAACTAGACCCCCCAAGGAACTCATCTAGAGGCATAGTGAGCACTTTAAACCCCCAGGTGCTTCACAAATTGATCCGCAAAAATGAAAAAGTACTTTTTTTTCACACAAAATTTCTTTTAGCCTCAATTCTTTCATTTTCACATGGGCAACAGGATAAAATGGATCCTAAAATTTGTTGGGCAATTTCTCCTGAGTATGCCCATACCTCATATGTGGGGGTAAACCACTGTTTGGGTGCACGGCAAGGCTCGGAAAGGGGAGGCGTGCCATTTGACTTTTTGAATGGAAAATTAGCTCCAATCGTTAGCGGACACCATGTCGCGTTTGGAGAGCCCCTGTGTGCCTAAACATTGGAGCTCCCCTACAAGTGACCCCATTTTGGAAACTAGACCCCCCAAGGAACTTATCTAGATGCATAGTGAGCACTTATAACCCCCAGGTGCTTCACAGAAGTTTATAACGCAGAGCCGTGAAAATAAAAAAATAATTTTTCTTTCCTCAAAAATGATTTTTAGCCCAGAATTTTTTATTTTCCCAAGGGTAATAGGAGAAATTGGACCCCAAATGTTGTTGTCCAGTTTGTCCTGAGTACGATGATACCCCATATGTGGGGGTAAACCACTGTTTGGGCGCACGGCAGGGCTTGGAAGGGAAGGCACGCCATTTGGCTTTTTGAATGGAAAATTAGCTCCAATCATTAGCGGACACCATGTCGCGTTTGGAGAGCCCCTGTGTGCCTAAACATTGGAGCTCCCGCACAAGTGACCCCATTTTGGAAACTAGACCTCCCAAGGAACTAATCTAGATGTGTGGTGAGCACTTTGAACCCCCAAGTGCTTCACAGAAGTTTATAACGCAGAGCCATGAAAATAAAAAATAATTTTTCTTTTCTCAAAAATGATTTTTTAGCCCACAATTTTTTATTTTCCCAAGGGTAACAGGAAAAATTGGACCCCAAAAGTTGTTGTCCAGTTTCTCCTGAGTACGCTGATACCCCATATGTGGGGGTAAATCACTGTTTTGGCACACGTCGAGGTTCGGAAGGGAAGTAGTGACGTTTTGAAATGCAGACTTTGATGGAATGCTCTGCGGGCGTCAGGTTGCGTTTGCAGAGCCCCTGATGTGCCTAAACAGTAGGAACTCCCCACAATTGACTCCATTTTGGAAACTAGACCCCCAAGGGAACTTATCTAGATGTGTAGTGAGCACTTTGAACCCCCAAGTGCTTCACAGAAGTTTATAACGCAGAGCCGTGAAAATAATAAATGTGTTTCCTTTCCTCAAAAATATTTTTTTAGCCCAGAATTTTTTATTTTTGCAAGAGTAACAGGAGAAATTGGACCCCAAAAGTTGTTGTTCAGTTTCTCCTGAGTACGCTGATACCCCATATGTGGGGGTAAACCACTGTTTGGGCACATGCCGGGGCTCGGAAGGGAAGTAGTGACGTTTTGGAATGCAGACTTTGATGGAATGGTCTGCGGGCATCATGTTACGTTTGCAGAGCCCCTGATATGCCTAAACAGTAGAAACCCCCCACAAGTGACCGCATTTTGGAAACTAGACCCCCCAAGGAACTTATCTAGATGTGTGGTGAGCACGTTCAACCCCCAAGTGCTTCACAGAAGTTTACAACGCAGAGCCGTGAAAATAAAAAATCATTTTTCTTTCCTCAAAAAAGATGTTTTAGCAAGCAATTTTTTATTTTCACAAGGGTAACAGGAGAATTTGGACCCCAATATTTGTTGCCCAGTTTGTTGTGAGTACGCTGATACCCCATATGTGGGGGTAAACCACTGTTTGGGCACACGTCAGGGCTCGGAAGGGAAGTAGTGACATTTGAAATGCAGACTTTGATGGAATGGTCTGCGGGCGTCACATTGCATTTGCAGAGCCCCTGATGTGCCTAAACAGTAGAAACACCCCACAAGTGACCCCATTTTGGAAACTAGACCCCCGAAGGAACTTATCTAGATGTGTGGTGAGCACTTTCAACCCCCAAGTGCTTCACAGAAGTTTATAACGCAGAGCCGTGAAAATAAAAAATAATTGTTCTTTCCTCAAAAATTATGTTTTAGCAAGTAATTTTTTATTTTTGCAAGGGTAACAGGAGAAATTGGACCCCAACAGTTGTTGCCCAGTTTGTCCTGAGTACGCTGGTACCCCAAATGTGGGGGTAAACCACTGTTTGGGCGCACGTCGGGGCTTGGAAGGGCGGGAGCACCATTTGACTTTTTGAACGCAAGATTGGCTGGAATCAATGGTGGCGCCATGTTGCGTTTGGAGACCCCTGATGTGCCTAAACAGTGGAAACCCCTCAATTCTAACTTCAACACTAACCCCAACACACCCATAATCCTAATCCCAACTGTAGCCATAACCCTAATCACAACCCTAACCCCAACACACCCCTAACCACAACCCTAACCGCAACACACCCGTAACCCTAATTCCAACCCTAATCCTAACCCTAATCCCAACCCTAACCACAACTGTAACCCCAACACACCCCTAACCCTATCCGTAACCCTAACCACAAGCCTAATCTTAACCCTATTTCAAATCCTAGCCCTAATTCCAACCCTAACTCTAATTCCAACCCTAACCCTAAGGCTATGTGCCCACGTTGCGGATTCGTGTGAGATTTTTCCGCACGATTTTTGAAAAATCTGCAGGTAAAAGGCACTGCGTTTTACCTGCGGATTTACAGCAGATTTCCAGTGTTTTTTTGTGCGGATTTCACCTGCGGATTCCTATTGAGGAACAGGTGTAAAACGCTGCGGAATCCGCACAAAGAATTGACATGCTGCGGAAAATACAATGCAGCGTTTCTGCACGGAATTTTCCGCACCATGGGCACAGCGGATTTGGTTTTCCTTAGGTGTACATGGTACTGTAAACCTGATGGAAAACTGCTTCGAATTCGCAGCGGCCAATCCGCTGCGGATCCGCGGCCGATCCGCTGCGGATCCGCTGCCGATCCGCTGCGGATCCGCTGCGGATCCGCTGCGGATCCGCTGCGGATCCGCTGCGGATCCGCGGCCGATCCGCTGCGGATCCGCGGCCGATCCGCTCTGTGTGCACATGCCATAACCCTACCCCTAACCCTACCCGTAACCCTAACCCTACCCCTAGTTCTAACCCTAGTTCTAACCCTAACCCTAGTGGAAAAAGAAAAAAAAATATTTTCTTTATTTTATTATTGTCCCTACCTATGGGGGTGATAAAGGGGGGGGGGTTTATTTATTATTTTTTTATTTTGATCGCTGTGATAGAACCTACCACAGCGATCAAAATGTACTTGTAATGAATCTGCCGGCCGGCAGATTCGGCGGGCGCACTGAGCATGCGCCCGCCATTTTGGAAGATGTCGGCGCCCAGCGAGGAGACGGACCGACACCGGGAGCCTCGGTAAGTATAAGGGGGGGAGATCGGGGCACGGGGGGGCGTCGGAGCACCGGGGGTGACATAGGAGCAGGGGGGGGGAGCGGGCAGGAGGACGGGGGAGCGGAGCACAGGACGGAGGGGACCGGACCCCATAACGGAGCACTGGGGGGGCGATCGGTGGGGTGGGGGGGGTCACTTCAGGTTTTCCAGCCATGGCCGATGGTATTGCAGCATCGGCCATGGCTGGATTGTAATATTTCACCAGTTTTTTAGGTGAAATATTACAAATCGCTCTGATTGGCAGTTTCACTTTCAACAGCCAATCAGAGCGATCGTAGCCACGGGGGGGTGAAGCCACCCCCCCTGGGCTGAAGTACCACTCCCCCTCTCCCTGCAGATCGGGTAAAATAGGAGTTAACCCCTTCACCCGATCTGCAGGGACGCGATCATTCCATGACGCCACATAGGCGTCATGGGTCGGGAAGGGACTTTTTGGTAATATAGTGACCAAACCCTTTAACATGGACCCACCTCAGTCCCATACTTGTTTTTTAAAAAGAACCTTCACTTTTTCAAAACAATTTAGTTAAATGCATAATAAAAATCGCTGAACTCCCCTGATTCTGCTGCTGTTTTCCATTTTATACTGCGTCGTACCATTGCAAAGATATTCACATTTGCTTCTTCTGGAGCACACTATTTGAAATATCCGCATGTAGACCAACTGGGCGTTTTTTCAGAGTCTTTTCTGGGGGGAGTGTAATTTTACTCCTCTCTCCCACACACTGCCAATCACAACTCAGTATCTCATCTTGTAGTCTATCAGTCTCACAGGCTGTTGAACTGTGATTGGCTGTATTTGAGAGAGATGGGTAAAAGCACACGCCCCCAGAAAAGACTGAAGAAAATCTAGCTTTTTTTCCAAAATGTAGGCACCTATCAAACCATTATGAAGAACAATGTGAGACTTTGGGGGTCAGTACCTTCATTTTCCAAATAGGAAATGCATCGATTCCAAAGTTTACTTTATTTTTTTCCATTGATCCTTATATATTATTTCTCAACACTCTTTTTCTGTGATTACTTTGTATCTCCATTCATACTGCATCCACACACACACAAATGACCATTTGAAAGGTAAACTTGCCCCCTTCAGCAAGAAAATGGCCAAACAAACCACACATCCACGATGTGATCACAAAATACAGTTTAAACATTAATTTTCATAAGCCTGCAGTTAGGAAAAGTGACCTGCAGATGGCATCACATTACCACAAAACACACTACCACAAAGCTGCTTACAGACATCAGAAACAAATCCTAACTAATTCAGGGCTTTCCAGCTTGCCGAACTCCTTGTCTAGCCGATTTCAGGCACATTGGAGGATTGCACACTTCACTGCAGGTGAGTTATATATGCAAACACATTTGTAAACATGCACTGCCTATTCAATTGCACACTTGCTCCATTTATACTCCACTGACACACACAAATGATACACCATTTCAAAGGTCAAATTACCTGCAGGTGGCATTTGCCTTGGGGTCTTTCCAGCTTGCCGAAGTGCTTGCCCAGCCTATTTCAGGCAAATCCGAGGATTGCACACTTCACTGCAGGTGAGTCACATATGCAGACACATTTGTAAACATGCACTGCTTTTTCAGTGATTACTTCACCCCACAAATACAAATGCTGAGTCACATATGCAAACACATTTGCAAACATGCACTGCTTTTTCGGTGATTACTTCGCTCCACACACACAAATAATACACCATTTGAAAGGTAAACTTGCCCCCTTCAGCAAGAAAAGACACAAACAAACCACACATTCATGATTTGATCAATACATACAGTTTAAACATTCATTTTCAGAAACCTGCAGAAAAAAAACAATAACCTGCAGGTGGCACCACAACCTCAAGACATTTTTTTTAGCCTCTACTTATCAAACCAATTTATTGTATTACCAATTTACATATATAAATACTTCTCTGTGTTCATCATCTCATTAAATACATTAACATTTGACCAGCTTGATTTTCCTGAACTTGCCTGCGCCCCCGACAACCAATGTGCGAAAATTTAGCACGGGCCAACTAGTCTTATTAACTTTGGAAACTACAATAAAATAACGTCAGAAAACAGCAGCCACTTTTTGTGCAACATTGTCATGCCATACTCGAATGTCAGATTAAAGAAGTGCTCCCGTTATATTTTTATCTGCTAAACCAGTGTGAATGTATAAGTAGTGTAGATGTATTAATAAACTCAACGATTGCCATCTACGCTGGTTTCCAGCGCCGCTTTGGTCCTCTTATTGGTCATGTTATTGATGTTACAACTCTCTGGATCACACTGGGGTCTATGTGTGAGCCAGAAATAAGTCTATGGGGACTTATATTGAAAAGTGGCTTTTGGGTCACACAGAAACCTCAGTGTTATCCGGCATGTCAGAATGGAAACTGATGAAGACAGCGATCAGTGAGTGTATTAATGCACTTATACTACATATACATTTGCACAGGTATTTAGGCCATACATTTGTTTTAATGTGTTGCACTCATCCAATGTTTGTGGCTTGCTGCTTCGTTACCAATCGTGCCACATCGAAATGTTTGAACCCTCGATGCTCTTTCTTTCCAGGAAAAAAAAAATCCAAATGCCATTCTTATTATTATCCTATATTAATTGGAGTAAATAAAGATATAAGAAAAAAGCTTCAATTGAAAAATGCGAGAGGTTAACAGAAAACAATAAGATTGCGCTATAAATATGGCTCACGCACCCAGCTGTCAAAAATGATCACATTTGCATTAGGCACAATGAGGCCTTAATTACCGATTATGTGTGTGGGATTAGTTAATAGTCGACTTTGAAAGGAAGAACGAATCAGCCTTATAATTTGCGATCTGGAAACACAGCGACTGTTTATAGCTAAATTCCATTTTCTTATGTCATATTATATATACTGTATGTTTTTACTCTTGAGCTCGGCGGCTCCAAAATGGAAGGAGGCACGTAAGCAAACTCTTCGGAGATGAGCACAACCAAACATTTACATTAGTGATACAGGGAACACTTAATTGGATAATTGCCTGTTAATTGGAGAAATCCTGAAAGTTTGGCATGGCGGCAGCCCAAAGGATTGAACTGCTCACAGATGCTCCATTTACCATTAAGATACCTACTTCATGCTCCCGACACAGAAATCTCGTACACTTTTATACTCATTTTTTGTGTTTTTTTTTTGTATTTTCCCTTTCGGCTTTTACCGCGAGTACATGCAGAATAGAAGAACAAGGGTTAATTGATTATCCACAACATGTCAGCCTGGTAATAACCAGCTTGTTTGATTCCCCTAATTTACGTTGTGCCTCAAACAAGCTCAATTTTACATCCAATAAAACAGCGTCTGATTTAACAACTCCTTCATTTAGAAAAGATCAACAGCTGTGGGGAATCCAAACCGCGGCTGATTCACCTTCCAGCGCTGCAAAGATAAAGATGTTAGGAGAATATATAAACCAGGGGAGGATTGATGGCACATTCTGCATGCTACCGGCATATACTTATGTGTGACCTTATGCAGCGGCCACTGGTCCTCTGTCAACGCGAAGCCATTTATATGTATTTATTCTTATGAGTGGAGAGAGATATATCGGAGTCAGGTAGCTGCAAGAAAATGCCCTCATTTTTAGGAAGAGACATGGACATTAATGCTTGTTCTACTCCTTCGCTGGATCCAGAAAAGTCCCAATTGGCAAATTTGCTGTAGAATTTATTCAAGATGGTAGTAAATTAAAAAAAAATTGAGGGCTTGGGTAAAATGTTTACCCTGCTTATCTTTGCTCATACATGGCCACTTCCTCTCTATTACTAACTCTCGAGTTTGGGGTACAAATGTCAACTATACCGAAATGTATGAAATTTATAGTATCAAGTTTGGAAGAAGTGTTCACAATATCGTAGGACATGATTTGATCTAATCCTTGCTTGATCTTGCGTGTATGGACTCCAACATTTTTCTGGACATACAGTATGTTCTCAGTGGGACCTGTAAAAATAAATAGATATCTACTCAATTTTGACTGAGGGACATTCACACGCTAAAGGGCTGCCCATACCCATAAAATAAAAGTTGTCCAAAATGGCGAATTTTGACAATTTGGGCAGCAGTCTATTGCGAATTTTATGCAAACAAATATTCACAACGGCTCACTATTAGTGATGAGCGAACGTGCTCAGATAACGTGCTATCTGAGCATGTTCGATGTTATCCGAGTATCTTGGGCGTGCTTGGATAATAAGTTTGAGTCCCTGCGGCTGCATGTTTTGCAACTGTTAGACCGCCGCAACACATAAAGGGATTGCTTGTTGGTTATCTATCTATCATCTATCTATAGACACACCTTTTAATCATTAGATTCAGGTGGTATATTTAGTCCCACTGCCACCGGCGTATAACATCCAGCTCCTCAGTGTATAACATCCAGTCACTCGCCCCGGTGTATAACATCCTGCCCTTCACCCCCGGTGCATAACATCTGGCCCCTCGCAACCGGTGTATAACATCCGTCACCTTGCTCCCCGTATATAACATTCGGTATAACACCTGTCCAATCCCTCCAGTGTATAAAATCCGGCCCCATTGCTCTGGTGTATAACATCTGGCCCCATTGCTCGGGTGCATAACATCTGGCCATTTGCCCCCCCAGTGTGTAACATCCTTCTCCCTGCCATACCATCTACTTTTACAAACATGTGACACAATGTCATAACATTACAGAGCGGGGTCACCGAGCAATGAGGAGCAGAGAGCAGAAAAGTCACCAACGCTCTGCTGACTCAATAACTGCTGAGTCAAGACCTCCCCTGGTATTAACTTCAGAACAAACACAGCACCCCTGCTTGGAGCTTCATAGCCAATCATCTGCATGCAGCCTTCCATCACCAAGCACAATGCCGAGCGACGGGTGTAAAGTCACCACCACTGGACTCTGGAGGAGGCGTGATCTATGCAGTGACGAATCGCACTTCTCTGTCTGGTCTATGATGGATGAGTCTGAGTTTGGTGAATGCCAGGAGAATATTACCCTCCTGACTGGATTGTGCCAGCTGTAAGGTTAAGTGGAAGAGGGATAATGCTATGAGCTGTTTTTCAGGGTTTGGGATTTGCTGCTTAGTTCCAGTTAAGGGAAATCTAAATGCATAAACACAAGACACTGTGGGCATTTCTAGCTTGAATCTTTGTTGTTAACAGTTTGGGGAAAACCCTTTTCTGTTCTCCATGATTGTGCCAAGTGCATAAGTTCCATATACACATGGTTCGGGTAGTTTGGTGGGAAGAACATGATGGCCGTACAAGACTCGGACCCCCAACCCCATCAAACACCTTTGAGATGAACTAGAATGGAGATTGTTATGAATGGGCAAAAATTCACACAGATGCCTCTAAAAACTTATAGAAGTCCTTTCCAGAAGAGTGGGAGCTGTTACAACTCCAAAGGTGACAAAAGTCTGCAGCCACTCTATATGACTCACAGCATCATGCACTGCCAGGATCTTCCAGTGGCACCTAAGATAGTGGGCGTTCATGTGACAGCATGTATGCAATATGCATACTTCCAGCCACATGCCAACACGGCCTGATTCAATACAAGTGAATTGGGAGGTCAGAAAAGGTCCTGTAGTGTAATATGGAGGTGTCCCCATAAATTCAGTCTTCATTACCTTCTTCCCTCCCCATTCCTTCATCAATTTCTTTCTTTATTTCTTTCTTATCTCTCTCTTTCTTCCTTGCTTTTTTCTTTGTCCCTCTTTCACGCTTTTTCTCTTTTCTTTTTCCTTTCTTGGGGACCTGGATACTTAGTGTAACTATGATGTTTTTTTCCTGGTGCCTGGGCTTTTCGACATGTAGTTTATTTAATTTGGTGATCGATTGGATATTTTCTGCTTTTCTTCTTTGCCTTGGTTAATGTTGCATAAACTGTATCTCTCTAATGTCTAGTAATAAATAACAGAACGGACTGAAAACTGCAGATTCAACACTGCTACAATCAACTGTTCACTGCAGCCTAATCCGTCACAGACTTGTTCCTGCTCAGGAGCCATCTGGCAAAGAGAAAGGGTCTAGCATCACCCCATGTTCTTTATTCCCCATCCCAAGAGTATGGTCCAAGTCTAAACTCGTTAGCTTTTAATTAGCACCTTCCCCCGGCTGAATACCCTGGCTGCTTGCCACAGAACTCACCATTGAAATTCAACTGGATGTTAATTTTTGTTCCTTCACCTTCTTGCCATTTTCATATTGTAGAAAAGGTGTCAATGAATTTCAGTCAGGGACTATAGGCTTTTCATTTGGCACGTAAAAAGTAAAAGTAGGAGATATTGAATGTAAATTCTCCAGGAGTCTACTCTTTGTGTTCTCATACATTTTCATAACTGAATATGCAATATGATGACAGAAAGGAAGGGATGAATGAAGGAAAGATAGGATGGATGAAGAGAAGGGAGGGAGAAGGTAAGGCAAGTAGAGAAGGAGTGAAGCTGGATTTACGAGAACGTGAGAAGGAAAGCATGAAGAAGGATTGGATGGGAGGTTGGTAGGTACATTGGAGAGAGGATAAAAAATTGGATGCGGGTGGTTGGAAGGAGGAAAATGATGGGAAAAGGGAGAAAGAGAGAGGAAGGAAGGCAAGAAAGGTGGATGGATTGATAAGAGCGTGAAACATGAGATTGGAGATAAAATGAAGGGATGGACTGAAGGAAGATAGTTGTTGTAAAGAGGAAGGAAGGATGGGAAGAAGACAGGATGAATGGACAGAGACAGAGAAATGAAGGACAGGCGGTAGGTAGGTCACAGACATGGGATAAAGAAAGAAAGAATCGGAGAAGGTAAGGAAGTGTCGAAGGAAGCATGAAGGGGCTAAGGCTAGATGGGACAAAGGGATAAGAGGTTGGTGGATGTACGACAGGAAGAAAATAAGGTGGATCGGTTGGAAGAAGAAGGTAGGATCAGAGAGAAGGAGGGAGGAAAAGAGCAATACAGGATGGATGGAGAGACAGAGATAGGAACAATGAATTTGAGGTCACATTAGAGAAGGTAAAGAGTTTGGAGAGAAGGAGGTTAGGTAGAACAAATAGATGGGGACAAGGTGAAATAGTAAAGAGTGATTGACTAAAATCAAGTAGGTTGGGTGTGTGGGAGAGTTGGATGTATGGAAGTATACTGGCTAGGTTGGATGCGACGTTAAGAGGGAGGAAGTAAGCAAAGAAGGAAGGACAGAGTGAATGATGAGATAGAGGGAGAAAGGAAACGTACTACTGGGATCAGTTGAGGCAGAGTTGACGTCACCTCCCAGCACACCTGGGCAAGTGCTGAGGCACTGGGCAAATGGGGGGCCCCCTCACCATCGGGGACACCAGCACACTATGGGGCCGGTGAGTCTGGGGAGCCCAGTGCCATTGCTAGCACTGCCTCCCCTCAAATACTCCCCTCTCCCTATTCCCTGCTGCTCTGGTCTCCGATGCTCCAGTCTTTTCAGCATCCTCTGAATCTCTGTGACGTCTCATGAGCTATATATGAGGCCCATTTTACTATATGAAGCAATATATGGGGTCCATAATGCTGTGTGGAGCAAAATATTGGGCCCATAATATTGTATGGAGCAATATGTGGGGCCTATAATACCGTACAGAGCAGTATATGGGGTCAATTATACTGTATGGAGCACTATGTGGTGCCATTATACTGTATGGTGCTATATATCCTCGCCTACTGTATTCTCACCAATCCCTTGTAGATTGTGAGCCCTCGCGGGCAGGGTCCTCTCTCCTCCTGTACCAGTTATGACTTGTACTGTTTAAGATTATTGTACTTGTTTTTATTATGTATACCCCTCCTTACTAGTGTTGAGCGATACCGTCCGATACTTGAAAGTATCGGTATCGGAAAGTATCGGCCGATACCGGCAAAGTATCGGATCCAATCTGATACCGATACCCGATACCAATACAAGTCAATGGGACTCATGTATCGAACGGTATCCCTGATGGTTCCCAGGGTCTGAAGGAGAGGAAACTCTCCTTCAGGCCCTGGGAACCATATTAATGTGTAAAAGAAAGAATTAAAATAAAAAATATTGCTATACTCACCTCTCCGACGCAGCCTGCACCTTACCGAGGGAAGCGGCAGCGTTCTTTGTTTAAAATTTGCGCTTTTCTTTCCTTTACGTGAAGTCCCGGCTTGTGATTGGTCGCGTGCCGCCCATGTGGCCGGGACGCAACCAATCACAGCAAGCCGTGACGTAATTTCAGGTCCTTCAGGATTTTAAAATTACGTTCCGGCGTTGTGATTGGTTGCGTCGCAGTCACATGGGCGACGCAACCAATCACAGCAAGCCGTGACGTAATTTCAGGTCCTTCAGGATTTTAAAATTACGTCCCGGCTTTGTGATTGGTTGCGTCGCAGTCACATGGGCGACGCAACCAATCACAAGCCGTGACGTCACGGGAGGCTGGACACGCGCGCATTTTAAAATGCGCGCTTGTCCAGCCTCCCGTGACGTCCCGGCTTGTGATTGGTTGCGACGCGGTCAACCAATCACAAGCCGGGAGGCTGGACACGCGCGCATTTTAAAATGCGCGCTTTTCCAGCCTCCCGTGACGTCCCGGCTTGTGATTGGTTGCGTCGCGGTCAACCAATCACAAGCCGGGAGGCTGGACACGCGCGCATTTTAAAATGCGCGCTTGTCCAGCCTCCCGGCTTGTGATTGGTTGACCGCGACGCAACCAATCACAAGCCGGGACGTCACGGGAGGCTGGACAAGCGCGCATTTTAAAATGCGCGCGTGTCCAGCCTCCTGGCTTGTGATTGGTTGCGTCGCGGTCAACCAATCACAAGCCGGGACGTCACGGGAGGCTGGACAAGCGCGCATTTTAAAATGCGCGCGTGTCCAGCCTCCCGTGACGTCACGGCTTGTGATTGGTTGCGTCGCCCATGTGACTGCGACGCAACCAATCACAAAGCCGGGACGTAATTTTAAAATCCTGAAGGACCTGAAATTACGTCACGGCTTGCTGTGATTGGTT
The DNA here is from genome assembly GCF_051348905.1 of Ranitomeya variabilis. Lineage (NCBI taxonomy): Eukaryota > Metazoa > Chordata > Amphibia > Anura > Dendrobatidae > Ranitomeya > Ranitomeya variabilis. The sequence goes on from NC_135235.1 coordinate 613,204,401, forward strand.
GCGTCGCCCATGTGACTGCGACGCAACCAATCACAACGCCGGAACGTAATTTTAAAATCCTGAAGGACCTGAAATTACGTCACGGCTTGCTGTGATTGGTTGCGTCCCGGCCACATGGGCGGCACGCGACCAATCACAAGCCGGGACTTCACGTAAAGGAAAGAAAAGCGCGAATTTTAAACAAAGAACGCTGCCGCTTCCCTCGGTAAGGTGCAGGCTGCGTCGGAGAGGTGAGTATAGCAATATTTTTTATTTTAATTCTCTCTTTTACACATTTTTACATTAATGTTGTTTCGATACCGATACCCGATACCACAAAAGTATCGGATCTCGGTATCGGAATTCCGATACCCGCAAGTATCGGCCGATACCCGATACTTGCGGTATCGGAATGCTCAACACTACTCCTTACAAGTAAAGAGCCATGGAATAAATATAACAATAAATAATAATAATAATAATAATAATATATGTGGCCCATTATACTGTATGAAGGACTGTGTGGTGCCCATAATACTGTTTGGAGGGCTATATGGTTCCCATAATACTGTATGGAGGACTATTTGGTGCCCATAATATTGTATGGAGGACTATACTGTGCAGTCTAAAATGAAAAGTCTGCAGTCACTCTGTGTGACTGCAGACTTTTGCATCCCTCCAGGGCACTTGCTGTGTGTGGCGAGGATTCGCTGGTTACTGAGTTATAGTAAAATTTACAATAGATATCAGTCATGTAATATAAGAAGTACTGTAAGTGAAATCTTTGGCATTGTACTATACCTATATTTCTTATCTGTGCTGTCATGGTTATGGACAGGGTTCCTTCCCTGTCCTCTCGGGTTAAATTGTATAGCCTCCTTCTGGTTTGGGGAGGGCCATATTTACACCAGTCATCTGGGGTTCCTTGTCAGTGTTACATCTGGCTTGGCTGTGTGTCTGACCCCCTGGTGTGCTTGCATGCTGTTTAGTATGGTTGCTTTCTTGTGTATGACTCGGTCTGTTTTCTCATTCTGTGCTTTGCCTTGTGACTCTGTGCAAATTGTCTGTTTCTGGCTCTGACCTTCGGCTTGGTACTCTAACTTCGCTCCTGTCTGGCCCGTTTGTACTGCACCGCTATCTTCGGCTCCCCGACCTTTTTGTTACATCCCAACCACGCTTACGTATCACCCTTTTGGCACTTCATAGACCTCCCGGCTTGACTTCGGCACGTTCTGACTACTTTCTGTAACACATGCACAGACTCCTGCTGTAAGTCTGCAGCAGGGCTCTTGATATGAGCATCATGAATTGTGGTATGTGTTAAAATGAGAATCTTTCACCCGGGGCTCATGAAAACCTGGAGCCAGCCCTGGGTTGGGGGTCCCTACATTGCATCACATTAATGACTTCATACGTAGAGGCTAATTTTATGATATCAGTATTGTTTCACTACAATATTCTCACCACTTTGCTAATGGTGTCATCAACACTACATGGTAAAGAATCCCAAAAATGTCATTTTATCACGTCAGATATAATGTAGCTCATTGTGATCAGATCTTAGCTTTGATGTGTCTCTTGCCAATTAGCCTAATGAACATTGATGATATATGATTGTTTTTTTGCTTTGAAATGGTTCTTTAACTCCAAAAGGAAGAAGCAGATTGTGGATCTGACAGTCGTTGAGTTCCCTTCAATGGTGAACTTGACTAAATAGAGCTGTCTGTTCCTTTTCATCGAACAGCTTGGTTGCCACTCACTGTGAGTACTGACAAAGATGATTTTTACTTCTGTGTTTCTAAATGTATTGAGAACAAGAAAATAAAAGTCAAATACCATTCAATAAAAAGGTTCACGGTTGTGCAGCTTTCATGTAGTGTAAGTGCAAGCTAGGAGCCACATATCATAAAAAGGTTTTTACTTTTTACTTATTCCTAATAAATATGATGCTACAGGCTTTTTGCCAAAGTCACTACTATAGTGCAGACTCGGGGCAAATGCCCAAGGCATAGATAGTCTGCGCACTGTAGAATAACAGTAGAATAACAAAATACCTGCAAGCAAAACCCTGAAGGAACAAAAGGAATGGACTTAGAAGGCATTGCATGTAGAAGACTTTCAAAGATATCTATTCTTTGGAAAAGTCTTACGATTCTCAGGGTTCTTGGCAAATGCCTAAGTTCCTATTTCATGGTTGTACATGTACAGGTAGACCTCTTTGGTTATACTGGCTTTTTACCTTTTGAGAAAATTTGAAATTGTAGGATGTCTTAAACTGAATTTGGGTTTTCTGTTCCCTAATAAGGCGTTTCCATTGAACCCTACTGTGAATCTAAAGACACCGGGAACAGGTCAAATTCTTTTTGCAGTTGGAGCATAAAAAGTGGTAGCACTGTGTATTTCAGGTTATAATTGATTTTTCTAACTTTACGAAAACCATCCCAGACTGATTAGAACCTGATGGGTGGTTTGAGTTTGGCTGATATCATTAGTCATGTTTCTAGCCTAAATATTGGGTCAGACATTGCCTTACAAGTAGCGCAAGAGAGACAGGTTACTTAGAGTATGTCTGACACAGAGCTATTTTATTTAAAGGGAGTAATGAGATGTGTAGCGGGATCACAAGTGGTTGATCAGTTTGCATTAACGTCTACATTGAAGTCTATGAAACCACTGGGCGTAAATTTGGTCAACATGATTAATATCTTGGGATAAGATGGAGAATGGTATGAAGTAAGGCTGCCAAGCTGTCTTTGCCAATTTCAAGCAGCGCAGGCAAGTCTTATCTAACAGAGCACTGCTAAGTGAACAGCATGACGATTGCAGTCTTTTAAAACAGAGTTGCCTGGCAGCACATCTCTGTCTCAGATCTTCAGGTGGAGACTCTCTTTGATGGATGCCTTCCATCTGTGGGAATCTGGCAGCAGTCTTGATCCTTGAAGACTACTGACAGTGCTAAGTGGGAGACTCAGAATGCAGTTTAAACATATATTTGTGCATGGATTCATTAGCACCATTGTGAAGATTTTGGCATGTGCCACTTCTCAAAGGTGGTCCTTAATTCTGAAGCTCTCTCACAATCCTTCCCTATGCTTTTGAGTGACTACTGTGGTGTTAAACCTAGAGAAATCAAGAGCATACTCATGCCTCTATGCCTGGTTTTATTAATTGCATAACCTTTTAGATTTTGGCACATTCTGCTCCCCCAAGTGCCCCGAAGCTGGTCCCTGATGCTGAAGTGCTCTTTGCACTCAACATCCTTTCCCTCTGCTTTTGAGTGATTGTTGTGGTGTCCAACCTGGAAAAATAAAAACCATACCCATACCTCTGTTTGTGGTTATATTATCAGCAAACCATTTAGATTTTTGCATATGCTGCTCCCCCAAGTTGTTATGATCTGGTGGCCTAGGAGTAGCATTAGACGTACTCAGGAGAAGGTGGTATCTGTACTGACCGCGGACCCTGAACTTAACACCGCAACTAGAAGTAGCCGTGGGATGTACCTACTGATCCTAGACACCTCGACACAGCCGGAGGACTAATTAACCCTATAGATAGAAAAGGGAAAACTATCTCGCCTCAGAGAAAATTCCCAAAGGATAGGCAGCCCCCCACAAATATTGACTGTGAGAGGAGAGGAAAAAACATACACAGGCTGAAAACAGGATTTAGCAAAGGAGGCCAATCTAGATAAATAGAAAAGATAGGACAGAGAACTATGCGGTCAGTATTAAAATACTAGGAAATATCCACCACAGAAAATACAAAAAACTCCACATCTAACTAAAGACATGGAGGGTATATCTGCCTCTCCAGAGATTCCAGCTTGACTGCATAAATCCTTACACAGATTAAGCTGGACAAGAAAAAACATGAAATGTACTGAACAATGAGGCCCACAAAATGTGGGCTGCAAAACAAGCAGAACTTATCTTGGTGAAAAGACCAAGAAGCAGGAGAAATCATGAAGGGATGTGAATCCTCCAGAAAACAATGGACAATTGGCACTGACTAAAGGGTGAAGCCAGACTAAATAGCCCAGTCCAGAGTGGACACACCTGATAACTGCTGTGAAGGACAGACAGCAGCGCTACCACTTATAACCACCGGAGGGAGCCCAAGAACAGGTCACAACAGTACCCACCCCTTGAGGAGGGGTCACCGAACCCTCACCAGAGCCCCCAGGCCGATCAGGACGAGCCAAATGGAAGGCACGAACCAAATCGTCAGCATCAACATCAGAGGCAACAACCCAAGAATTATCCTCCTGGCCATAACCCTTCCACTTGACAAGATACTGAAGCCTCCGCCTTGAAAAACGAGAATCCAAGATCTTCTCAACAACATACTCCAACTCCCCATCAATCAACACCGGGGTAGGAGGATCAACAGAGGGAACGACGGGTACCACATATTTCCGCAACAAAGATCTATGAAAAACATTGTGGATGGAAAAAGAGGCTGGAAGGGCCAAACGAAAAGACACTGGATTGATAATCTCAGAAATCCTATAAGGACCAATAAGCTGAGGCTTGAACTTAGGGGAAGAAACCTTCATAGGAACATGACGGGAAGACAACCAGACCAAATCCCCAACCCGAAGCCGGGAACCCACACGCCGCCGACGGTTAGCAAAATGCTGAGCCTCCTCCTGAGACAAGACCAAATTGTCCACAACATGAGCCCAAATTTGCTGCAACCTGTCAACCACAGAGTCCACCCCAGGACAATCAGAAGGCTCAACCTGCCCCGAAGAAAAATGAGGATGAAACCCAGAATTACAAAAAAAAGGTGAAACCAAGGTAGCAGAATAGCAGAACTAGCCCGATTATTAAGGGCAAACTCGGCCAATGGCAAGAAAGCCACCCAATCATCCTGATCGGCAGACACAAAGCATCTCAAATAAGTTTCCAAAGTCTGGTTAGTTCGCTCGGTTTGGCCATTTGTCTGAGGATGAAATGCGGAAGAAAAAGACAAATCAATGCCCAGCCTAGCACAAAAGGCCCGCCAAAACCTGGAAACAAACTGGGAACCTCTATCGGACACAATATTCTCCGGAATGCCATGCAAACGAACCACATGCTGAAAAAACAACGGAACCAACTCAGAAGAGGAAGGTAATTTAGGCAAAGGTACCAAATGAACCATCTTAGAAAACCGGTCACAAACCACCCAGATAACCGACATCCTCTGGGAAACCAGAAGATCCGAAATAAAATCCATAGAAATATGCGTCCAAGGCCTCTCAGGGACCGGCAAAGGTAAAAGCAACCCACTGGCGCATGAGCAGCAAGGTTTGGCCCGCGCACAAGTCCCACAGGACTGCACAAAGGAACGCACATCCCGTGACAAAGAAGGCCACCAAAATGACCTACTAACCAAATCTCTGGTACCAAAAATCCCAGGATGGCCAGCCAACACAGAACAGTGAACCTCAGAAATCACTTTGCTAGTCCATCTATCAGGAACAAACAGTTTCCCCACTGGACAGCGGTCAGGTTTATTTCAGGTTTTACCTGAAATTCCTGAAGAACCCGTCGTAAATCAGGGGAGATGGCAGAAAGAATCACCCCCTCCTTCAGAATGCCGACCGGCTCAAGGACCCCAGGGGAATCAGGCAAAAAACTCCTAGAGAGGGCATCAGCCTTAACATTCTTAGAATCCGGAAGATACGAGACAACAAAATCAAAACGGGAGAAAAACAGGGACCATCGGGCCTGACTAGGATTCAGCCGTTTGGCAGACTCGAGGTAAATCAGATTCTTATGATCGGTCAAGACCACAATACGGTGCTTAGCCCCCTCAAGCCAATGTCGCCACTCCTCAAATGCCCACTTCATAGCCAACAACTCACGATTACCGACATCATAATTGCGTTCCGCAGGCGAAAACTTTCAAGAGAAGAAGGCACATGGTTTCATCAAGGAACCATCAGAATTCCTCTGAGACAAAACGGCCCCTGCCCCAATCTCAGAAGCGTCAACCTCAACCTGAAAAGGAAGAGAAACATCCGGCTGACGCAACACAGGGGCAGAAGTAAATCGGCGTTTAAGCTCCTGAAAGGCAGAAACGGCCGCAGAGGACCAATTCGTCACATCAGCGCCTTTCTTCGTCAAATCGGTCGGGTTTAACCACACTGGAGAAGTTGGCAATGAAACGGCGATAAAAATTAGCAAAGCCCAAAAATTTCTGAAGGCTCTTCACGGATGTGGGCTGGATCCAATCATGAATGGCCTGAACCTTAACCGGATCCATTTCTATAGATGAGGGAGAAAAAATGAAGCCCAAAAAAGAAACCTTCTGTACTCCAAAGATGCACTTAGACCCCTTCACAAACAAGGCATTATCACGAAGGATCTGAAATACCATCCTGACTTGTTTCACATGAGACTCCCAATCATCCAAAAAAGTCAAAATATCATCCAAATATACAATCATGAATTTATCAAGATAATTCCGAAATATATCATGCATGAAGGACTGAAACACAGATGGAGCATTAGAGAGTCCGAATGGCATCACAAGATATTCAAAATGGCCCTCGGGCGTATTGAACGCAGTTTTCCATTCGTCGCCCTGCTTAATACGAACAAGATTATATCCCCCTCGAAGGTCAATCTTAGTAAACCAACTAGCACCCTTATGTTGTGAATTTGGATTCTGGGCTCCCCCGGTGGCTACTGGTGGAATTGAACTGGTGTCTTCATCTTCTCTGTTCACCTGTTCCCATCAAGATGTGGGAGTCGCTATATAACCTTGCTGCTCTGTTAGTTGCTTGCCGGTCAACAATGTTATCAGAAGCCTCTCTGTGCTTGTTCCTGCTCCTAGACAACTACTAGATAAGTTGGACTCTTGTCCATGTTTGTTTTTGCATTTTTGTTCCAGTTCACAGCTGTAGTTTCGTTACTGTGTCTGGAAAGCTCTTGTGAACAGGAATTGCCACTCTGGTGTTATGAGTTAATGCCAGAGTTTTAAAGTAATTTCTGGATGGTGTTTTGATAGGGTTTTCAGCTGACCATGAAAGTGTCCTTTCTGTCTTCTGCTATGTAGTAAGTGGACCTCAAATTTGCTAAACCTATTTTCATACTACGTTTGTTATTTCATCTTAATTCACCGCCAATACATGTGGGGGGCCTCTGTCTCCTTTCGGGGTATTTCTCTAGAGGTGAGCTAGGACTAATATTTTCCTCTGCTAGCATTATTTAGTCCTCCGGCTGGTGCTGGGCATCTAGAATCAACGTAGGCATGCTACCCGGCCACTGCTAGTTGTGCGTTAGGTTTAGTTCATGGTCAGCTCAGTTCCCATCTTCCAAGAGCTAGTTCCTTTATATGCTGATGCTATGATCTCTTGCCATTGAGATCATGACAGTTTGACCGGCCCACTAAAGGGTTAAAATCCTTGGCTGAGAAAGGAGAGAAATAAGTAGTCTGCTGAAATTTTTTTTTTTTTTTTTTCTCTCCTTCTAATCTTTGAATGGTTCTGTGTCCACCTGTTTGTAATGGATCTTCAGAGTGTAACTGCAGGTTTGAATAATCTCGCCACGAAGGTACAAAATTTGCAAGATTTTGTTTGTCATGCACCTGTATCTGAGCCGAGAATTCCTTTGCCGGAATTTTTCTCGGGGAATAGATCTGGGTTTCAGAATTTTCGAAATAATTGCAAATTATTTTTGTCCCTGAAATCTCGCTCTGCCGGAGACCCTGCACAGCAGGTCAGGATTGTGATTTCCTTGCTCCGGGGCGACCCTCAAGACTGGGCTTTTTCATTGACACCAGGGGATCCTGCGTTGCTCAATGTGGATGCATTTTTTCTGGCCTTGGGGTTGCTTTATGACGAACCTCATTTGGAGCTTCAGGCAGAAAAAACTTTGATGTCCCTATCTCAGGGGCAAGATGAAGCGGAAATTTACTGCCAAAGATTCCGTAAATGGTCTGTGCTTACTCAGTGGAATGAGTGCGCCCTGGCGGCGACTTTCAGAGAGGGTCTCTCTGATGCCATTAAGGATGTTATGGTGGGGTTCCCTGTGCCTGCGGGTCTGAATGAGTCCATGACAATGGCTATTCAGATCGATAGGCGTTTGCGGGAGCGCAAACCAGTGCACCATCTGGCGGTGTCCACTGAGAAATCGCCAGAGAGTATGCAGTGTGATAGAATTCTGTCCCGAAGCGAGCGGCAGAATTTTAGACGGAAAAATGGGTTGTGTTTCTATTGTGGTGATTCTACTCATGTTATATCAGCATGCTCTAAGCGCACTAAAAAGCTTGGTAAATCTGTTTCCATTTGCACCTTACCGTCTAAGTTTATTCTATCTGTGACCCTGATTTGCTCTTTGTCATCTATTACCACGGACGCCTATGTCGACTCTGGCGCCGCGTTGAGTCTTATGGATTGGTCCTTTGCCAAACGCTGTGGGTATGATTTAGAGCCTTTGGAGACTCCTATTCCTCTGAAGGGGATTGACTCCACCCCATTGGCTAATAATAAACCACAATACTGGACACAAGTAACTATGCGTATTAATCCGGATCACCAGGAGATTATTCGCTTTCTGGTGCTGTGTAATCTACATGATGATTTGGTGCTAGGATTGCCTTGGCTGCAATCTCACAACCCAGTCCTCGACTGGAGAGCTATGTCTGTGTTGAGCTGGGGATGTAAGGGGGCTCATGGGGATGTACCTGTGGTTTCCATTTCATCATCTATTCCCTCTGAAATTCCTGAGTTCCTGTCTGACTATCGTGACGTCTTTGAAGAATCCAAGCTTGGTTCGTTACCTCCGCACCGAGAGTGCGATTGTGCCATAGATTTAATCCCGGGTAGTAAATACCCAAAGGGTCGTTTATTTAATCTGTCTGTGCCTGAACATGCTGCTATGCGAGAATATATAAAGGAGTCCTTGGAAAAGGGACATATTCGTCCATCGTCATCTCCCTTAGGAGCCGGTTTTTTCTTTGTGTCAAAAAAAGACGGCTCTTTGAGACCATGTATTGATTATCGGCTTTTGAATAAAATCACTGTTAAATATCAATACCCATTGCCGTTGCTGACTGATTTGTTTGCTCGCATAAAGGGGGCCAAGTGGTTCTCTAAGATTGACCTTCGTGGGGCGTATAATTTGGTGCGAATCAGGCAGGGGGATGAGTGGAAAACCGCATTTAATACGCCCGAGGGCCATTTTGAGTATTTAGTGATGCCTTTTGGTCTTTCAAATGCTCCGTCAGTTTTCCAGTCCTTTATGCATGATATTTTTCGCGATTATTTGGATAAATTTATGATTGTGTATCTGGATGATATTCTGATTTTTTCGGATGACTGGGACTCTCATGTCCAGCAAGTCAAGAGGGTTTTTCAGGTTTTGCGGTCTAATTCTTTGTGTGTGAAGGGTTCTAAGTGTGTTTTTGGGGTACAGAGGATTTCCTTTTTGGGATATATTTTTTCCCCCTCTTCCATTGAAATGGATCCTGTCAAGGTACAAGCTATTTGTGATTGGACGCAGCCCTCTTCTCTTAAGAGTCTTCAGAAATTTTTGGGCTTTGCTAACTTTTATCGTCGATTTATTGCTGGTTTTTCGGATATTGCTAAGCCATTGACCGATTTGACTAAGAAGGGTGCTGATGTTGCCGATTGGTCCCCTGATGCTGTGGAGGCCTTTCGGGAGCTCAAGCGCCGTTTTTCCTCTGCCCCTGTGTTGCGTCAGCCTGATGTTGCTCTACCTTTTCAGGTTGAGGTCGACGCTTCTGAGATTGGAGCTGGGGCAGTGTTGTCGCAGAAAAGTTCTGACTGCTCCGTGATGAGGCCTTGTGCCTTCTTTTCCCGTAAATTTTCGCCCGCTGAGCGGAATTATGATGTTGGGAATCGGGAGCTTTTGGCCATGAAGTGGGCTTTTGAGGAGTGGCGCCATTGGCTTGAGGGGGCCAGACATCAGGTGGTGGTATTGACTGACCACAAAAATTTGATTTATCTTGAGACCGCCAGGCGCCTGAATCCTAGACAGGCGCGCTGGTCATTATTTTTCTCTCGGTTTAATTTTGTGGTGTCATACCTACCGGGTTCTAAGAATGTTAAGGCGGATGCCCTTTCTAGGAGTTTTGAGCCTGACTCGCCTGGTAACTCTGAGCCCACAGGTATCCTTAAGGATGGAGTGGTATTGTCAGCCGTTTCTCCAGACCTGCGGCGGGCCTTGCAGGAGTTTCAGGCGGATAGACCTGATCGTTGCCCACCTGATAAACTATTTGTTCCTGATGATTGGACCAGTAGAGTCATCTCTGAGGTTCATTCTTCTGCGTTGGCAGGTCATCCTGGCATTTTTGGTACCAGGGATTTGGTGGCAAGGTCCTTCTGGTGGCCTTCCCTGTCACGAGATGTGCGAGGCTTTGTGCAGTCTTGTGACGTTTGTGCTCGGGCCAAGCCTTGTTGTTCTCGGGCTAGTGGATTGTTATTGCCCTTGCCTATTCCTAAGAGGCCTTGGACGCACATCTCGATGGATTTTATTTCAGATCTGCCTGTTTCTCAGAAGATGTCTGTCATCTGGGTGGTGTGTGACCGTTTCTCTAAGATGGTCCATTTGGTTCCTCTGCCCAAGTTGCCTTCTTCTTCCGAGTTGGTTCCTCTGTTTTTTCAAAATGTTGTTCGTTTGCATGGTATTCCTGAGAATATCGTTTCTGACAGAGGGACCCAATTCGTGTCTAGATTTTGGCGGGCATTCTGTGCTAGGATGGGCATAGATTTATCTTTTTCGTCCGCTTTCCATCCTCAGACGAATGGCCAGACCGAGCGGATTAATCAGACCCTGGAGACATATCTGAGGTGTTTTGTGTCTGCTGACCAGGATGATTGGGTTGCTTTTTTGCCATTGGCGGAGTTCGCTCTCAATAATCGGGCCAGCTCTGCCACTTTGGTGTCCCCGTTTTTCTGTAATTCGGGGTTTCATCCTCGATTTTCCTCTGGTCAGGTGGAATCTTCGGATTGTCCTGGAGTGGATGCTGTGGTGGAGAGATTGCATCAGATCTGGGGGCAGGTGGTGGACAATTTGAGGTTGTCCCAGGAGAAGACTCAGCTTTTTGCCAACCGCCACCGTCGTGTTGGTCCTCGGCTTTGTGTTGGGGATTTGGTGTGGTTGTCTTCTCGTTTTGTCCCTATGAGGGTCTCTTCTCCTAAGTTTAAGCCTCGGTTCATCGGCCCGTATAAGATATTGGAGATTCTTAACCCTGTTTCCTTCCGTTTGGACCTCCCTGCAGCCTTTTCTATTCATAACGTTTTTCATCGGTCATTATTGCGCAGGTATGAGGTACCGGTTGTGCCTTCCGTTGAGCCTCCTGCTCCGGTGTTGGTTGAGGGTGAGTTGGAGTACGTTGTGGAGAAAATCTTAGACTCTCGTGTTTCCAGACGGAGACTCCAGTATCTGGTCAAGTGGAAGGGATACGGCCAGGAGGATAATTCTTGGGTGAATGCATCTGATGTTCATGCCTCTGATCTGGTTCGTGCCTTTCATAGGGCCCATCCTGATCGCCCTGGTGGTTCTGGTGAGGGTTCGGTGCCCCCTCCTTGAGGGGGGGGTACTGTTGTGAATTTGGATTCTGGGCTCCCCCGGTGGCTACTGGTGGAATTGAACTGGTGTCTTCATCTTCTCTGTTCACCTGTTCCCATCAAGATGTGGGAGTCGCTATATAACCTTGCTGCTCTGTTAGTTGCTTGCCGGTCAACAATGTTATCAGAAGCCTCTCTGTGCTTGTTCCTGCTCCTAGACAACTACTAGATAAGTTGGACTCTTGTCCATGTTTGTTTTTGCATTTTTGTTCCAGTTCACAGCTGTAGTTTCGTTACTGTGTCTGGAAAGCTCTTGTGAACAGGAATTGCCACTCTGGTGTTATGAGTTAATGCCAGAGTTTTAAAGTAATTTCTGGATGGTGTTTTGATAGGGTTTTCAGCTGACCATGAAAGTGTCCTTTCTGTCTTCTGCTATGTAGTAAGTGGACCTCAAATTTGCTAAACCTATTTTCATACTACGTTTGTTATTTCATCTTAATTCACCGCCAATACATGTGGGGGGCCTCTGTCTCCTTTCGGGGTATTTCTCTAGAGGTGAGCTAGGACTAATATTTTCCTCTGCTAGCATTATTTAGTCCTCCGGCTGGTGCTGGGCATCTAGAATCAACGTAGGCATGCTACCCGGCCACTGCTAGTTGTGCGTTAGGTTTAGTTCATGGTCAGCTCAGTTCCCATCTTCCAAGAGCTAGTTCCTTTATATGCTGATGCTATGATCTCTTGCCATTGAGATCATGACACCCTTAATCCTGGCAAACAAATCAGAGAGCAAAGGCAAAGGGTATTGGAATTTGACCGTGATCTTATTCAAGAGGCGATAATCAATACAGGGTCTCAAGGAGCCATCCTTCTTGGCAACAAAAAAAAACCCTGCTCCCAATGGAGAAGAAGATGGCCGAATATGCCCCTTCTCCAAAGACTCCTTAACATAACTCCGCATGGCGGCATGTTCTGGCACAGACAGGTTGAAAAGTCGTCCCTTAGGGAACTTACAGCCTGGAATCAAGTCAATAGCACACTCACAGTCCCTATGCGGTGGAAGGGAACTGGACTTGGGCTCATCAAAAACATCCTGGAAATCTGACAAAAACTCAGGAACTTCAGAAGAGGGGGAGGAGGAAATTGACATCATGAACCCCCTGACAACCCCAACTAGTCACAGACATAGATTTCCAATCCAACACCGGATTATGCACCTGTAACCATGGAAACCCCAGCACAATAGCATCATGCAGATTATGCAACACCAGAAAACGACAATCTTCCTGATGGGCTGGCACCATGCACATGGTTAACTGTGTCCAAAACTGAGGTTTATTTTTAGCCAATGGTGTAGCATCAGTGCCCCTCAAAGGGATAGGACTCTGCAAAGGCTGCAAGGGAAACCCACAACGTCTGGCAAATTCTAAGTCCATTTAATTTAAAGTGGCGCCTGAATCCACAAATGCCATGACAGAAAATGACGATAATGAGCAGATCAGGGTCACAGATAACAGAAATTTAGGTTGTACAGTACTGATGGTAACAGAACTAGCGATTCTCTTGACACGCTTAGGGCAATCAGAAATAACATGAGCAGAATCGCCGCAGTAAAAACACAACCTATTCTGACGTCTGAATCCTTGTCGTTCAGCTCTAGACACAATCCTATCACATTGCATAGGCTCAGGACTCCGCTCGGAAGACAACGCCATAGTGTGCACAACTCTGCGCTCACGCAAGCGCCGATCAATTTGAATGGCCAGAGACATAGAATCACTCAAACCAGCAGGCGTGGGGAACCCCACCATAACATCTTTAACGGATTCAGAAAGACCCTTTCTGAAAATTGCCGCCAAAGCATCCTCATTCCATTTAGTCAACACAGACCATTTTCTAAATTTCTGGCAATATGATTCTGCCACTTCTTGACCCTGACACAGGGCCAACAAGGTTTTCTCAGCATGCTCTACAGAGTTAGGTTCATCATACAATAACCCAAGCGCCTGTAAAAAGGTGTCTACATTAAGCAACGCCGGTTCCAGGGCAAATGCCCAATCCTGGGGGTCGCCACGCAACAGAGATATGACAGTCTTAACCTGCTGGATGGGATCACCAGAGGAACGGGGCTTCAGAGCAAAAAAACAGTTTACAGTTATTTTTAAAGCTCAGAAATTTAGACCTGTCCCCAAAAAAACAGATCAGGAGTTGGAATTCTAGGCTCTAAAACTGGAGTCTAAACGATATAATCAGAAATACCCTGTACTCTAGCAGTTGATCCACACGAGAAGCAAGTCCCTGAACATCCATGTCAGCGCCAAACTCCTGAACCACCCAGAGGTAAAGAGGGAAAAAAAAACACAACAGAGTACAGAAAAAAAAATGACTCAGCACTTTCTTTCCCTTCTTCTGAGATGCTGTTAACTCATTGTTGGCCAGTTGTACTGTTATGATCTGGTGGCCTAGGAGTAGCATCAGACGTACTCAGGAGAAGGTGGTATCTGTACTGACCGCGGACCCTGAACTTAACACCGCAACTAGAAGTAGCCGTGGGATGTACCTACTGATCCTAGACACCTCGACACAGCCGGAGGACTAATTAACCCTATAGATAGAAAAGGGAAAACTATCTTGCCTCAGAGAAAATTCCCAAAGGATGGGCAGCCCCCCACAAATATTGACTGTGAGAGGAGAGGAAAAAACATACACAGGCTGAAAACAGGATTTAGCAAAGGAGGCCAATCTAGCTAAATAGAAAAGATAGGACAGAGAACTATGCGGTCAGTATTAAAATACTAGGAAATATCCACCACAGAAAATACAAAAAACTCCACATCTAACTAAAGACATGGAGGGTATACCTGCCTCTCCAGAGATTCCAGCTTGACTGCATAAATCCTTACACAGATTAAGCTGGACAAGAAAAAAACATGAAATGTACTGAACAATGAGGCCCACAAAATGTGGGCTGCAAAACAAGCAGAACTTATCTTGGTGAAAAGACCAGGAAGCAGGAGAAACCATGAAGGGATGTGAATCCTCCAGAAAACAATGGACAACTGGCACTGACTAAAGGGTGAAGCCAGACTAAATAGCCCAGTCCAGAGTGGACACACCTGATAACTGCTGTGAAGGACAGACAGCAGCGCTACCACTTATAACCGCCGGAGGGAGCCCAAGAACAGAATTCACAACACCAAGTGCCCCGAAGCCGGTCTCTGATATTAAAGCGTTCTTTGTTTTCTGCAACCCTCCCCTCTGCTTTTCAGTGACTGTTATGGTGTTCAACCTAGACAAATCAAGAGCATACTCATACTTCTGTATATGGTTTTATTAATTGCATAACCCTTCCGATTTTGGTGCATACTGCTCCCTCAAGTGTCCTCAAAGGTGGACTCTGTTGCTGAACTGTACTTCCCGATCCACAGCCCTCTCCTCTACTTTTTAGTGAATCCTGTCACGTCAAACCAGGAGATATCAAGAGCAGAAAGGAGGGGATTTAGCTGCTTTTTAGGTGCCCTCCCTAGCGCTGCGCAGAGTCAGAACTGCTGACAGACTATATGCAAGCATTACTTATTCACAGGTAGCATGTTACGTCAGTGTCTTTCTCTCATTTGTATAGATATACAGTGTAATTATCTTTTGATGCACGACAGAGAGTATAAATGTGCAGCACTCCTGAAAGAGCTGCGTACACGGATAATTTCCCATGCAGGGCATGATTCGAGATAAATGTTGTGCCAACTCTACTGTGACCACAATGAGCAACAGAGCACGCCAAATGAGATAAATCCGGTGGAGCCTCTTAGGTCACTGGGAAGGCTGGGTGTTATTTTTGTTGAGTGTTGGGCTAATGTGTTAAAAAGCTGTGTCAGATGTGAGAAGCTGTGGGGACGAGTCTGCGATGACATTCAGAAGTGAAACATATAATTGTCTTGATTTTCTTCCACCTTTTCTGGCCTGCTAGTTTCTGCTCAGTCCACATCCATTTGCTGGCTCCTTCTCTTGAGGACTTTTCAACATTTCTTCATGATATGGTCAGTGCAAACATTTCATGAACACCCGATCTCTTTAGATAATGGTATCTATGAACCTCCATACTGCTAAAAGTCCTTAGAAGCAGGAAGACAGTCAGAAATTTCTATCCTATTAATTGGAAAGTGGGTTCATGGAGTCGAAAGGACTTTCCATGTGTGTTCTTCAGTATCCAGTGTTGGATTGGGATGCCTGAGACATGACAAGTACTGATTCTGAGGGTTAATAGCTGTAATTATACGGAACTAGTTTCTGCCTGCTTGATAGCTTTTATCAATGCACAGTCATACGAAAACTAATTCAAATAGATTAGCAGTCAAATAAGTTATCCACCTCTTTATCACCTGATCCCTTGATCACTTTGCCATGGCTGGGCACTGTTAAATAGGGCTTATCCCGCACACTGCATGAGCAATGGATTTTCTGGATCTTTCGTTCTTTGAGTTGGTATTTCTAGACCCTAATAAGTTGTGAACCATTAAACATAGAAGCTGGTTTGGAACTATCTCCACTGTAAGGTGCCCAACTGGTATTCCACTGAGCACATATATGTATCATAGGTTATACCTGTGTAAACTTCGCTTATATATGTAGGACTGGTAACCGATACTTAGTCATATGTAACCATAACATTTATTCCACTTGCCTATTACTGTGCAGATTCCATTTGAGCTGCAAAGACATCTCTAACCCAACAAGGCATGGATTCCACAAGACCTCTGATGGTGTCCTGTGATATCTTGCGCAAAGGCAATAATAGCAGATCATATGAAGCCTGGTAATGCTGCCTGTATGGACCAGTGTTTATACAACATACCACTGATGATTTATTTGGATCTTGGCAAATCGGAGACAAGTCATTACCTTATAACCCTTACTAACATATGACTAGTATCTTCAGAAAGATCCAGTTGGGTCTTCAGTCTTCACAATTACTCATCCATTCATGAACTGATTGTCTCATACATTCATTATTCTATTTTTTCCTTCTTCACAATTGTCTTTTCCAATGTTTTCAGTATAGGATAAAGTTTTATTCTTATTATATGGGCTTCAATTAGAAAGTTCTGCTTGATTTGGGTAAACATCGACATATCATCTAAGAGTATACTCTATGGGTACACAGTGTTTCTTGGAGCAAAAAAACCCTGAAAAGTTGATAAAAAAAAGTACATGATAACTTGTTTCTTTTAATATCTATTGTAAAATGGCTACTAGTCATATTTTCTGTCTTTTGAGCGTTATTCTTTCAGTTCTGGTTTTGAAAAACGCCTTGTGGGGGAAAAAGTGCATGCCAGTTCTTTGTAATGACACCTGATGTCAAGTGCTCCGAACTGGGCACTGTCCAATAAAGAAGGCTGCAAAAAGCACTTACGGAAAAAAATTCAAGGATGCTTGGAAAATACTCAACTACTTTAAGAAGCACCTAAAAAAATTCTGGTGTTAGCAAAGATGTCTGAGGGTTTATGCACACAAAGAGCCAAGTACTTTTCTAATAATGCTTTTTATATTCCCCACAGTTGATTTCCATAAAATCCACAGAGAACACCATACCCTGGATAATAGTGATATGACATGATTATTACGTTTCCTAAATTCTTGCAGCTACCCAAAAGTGATTGATTTGGTGGACTTGCTACCAGTTTTGGAAGAGCCACCATAAAACTCTGTTCACATCTCGTCAGAGAAATACTCCCAGTATACACTTTACTAGTGACATAAATCCATACTGCGGCACACAGCCGCCATTGGCCGCAATATCAAGAAACACTGTGCAGTTTACTATTTTGTGAGGAGGCCCAATGTACAGAAAACCGTAGTCTGCTGTAGT
Source organism: Ranitomeya variabilis (assembly GCF_051348905.1). Lineage (NCBI taxonomy): Eukaryota > Metazoa > Chordata > Amphibia > Anura > Dendrobatidae > Ranitomeya > Ranitomeya variabilis. The sequence continues at coordinate 613,221,770 of NC_135235.1, forward strand.
TTCTTGTACAGCTTAAAAAAGCTATAATGGTCCTTATCACCCAAATGGAGGAAGAAATTACATTCTTGTTGGGTGAATGTGGTCTCAGGGCAGCTTTATCAGCACATGATGTGATGTGAAAATAGGCTATAAGAGAAAAATTGAATTTAAAGAATAAACTTTTTTTTTCTAGTTATTGACCAGTCTTTGCAAAGCGATGCGTTTTTGGAATGTATGTAGTCGTTTACCTTATGTTGCTTCATTTTCTCATAAACGTCATGTTGAAAGGGCTGTTTGAACTGCCTTGTCCACGCACTTGGAGATGCTGTTTTGAACTGTAGGCCCAGCAGACATCTGTTTTCCTGTGTGAGCTTCTCTGCTCCCCTACCCAGTGCTCAGACGGGGAGAAAGTTTGTATTTAGGGTCTGAGCATGAGGAAGGAGAGCAGAGAAGCTCATACAGAAGTACAGATAGTCTAGTTGACATCCAGTTCAAAACAGCATCACCAAGAGCGTGGAGAAGGCAGTTCAAACAGCCATTTCAACAAGAAAAGGAAGCAAGATAAGGTAATGGAGTAAAAAACTAAGAGCCATAACTTTGCATAAACTGATTAATAATAATAATAATAATAATAATAATAATTTTAAAAAGTTGAGTTACTTTTAAACATGTGGTAAAGGTATTATATTAACTCTATTGTTATAAATTTTCATCTGGAAAAAAAACCCAGAAGAAACAAACGACTTGTCAGAAGAGCTTGTATAACACTTTTTGCCATAATTCCCTCTTAACTGGAAAACCAATTACAATCTGTGTCATTTTACTAATCACTTCTCACGGAGGTTATAGACGAGAGCATTAACGCGTCCCATCTATTACCTACCTACTACAGTCCTGTGTCGAGATGACCTTGAGTGACTTTGTACCGTGGAGGCGACATTGGAAAAGCCTGAGGTGTTGATGGTGACAATTTTCTAACTCTGTGACCGAACGCTGCCTGGGTGATCCTAAGGGCTTCACGCTGCCAACTCCATGACAGCTTGAGTTCCGGGGCTGCTCCCCCCTCTCTCCGCTGCTCCGTTCCCTGTTGGCATTCGAATCCCTGAAAGTGTCATAGGAACCGGCTCAGAGTTTGCTTGTGCGACCTGCCTCTTTCATCCGAGAGCAATTTAACTTCTTTCTGTCACACTGTGTCTCTCATGGAACTCTTAGGGGTCCATCAATTAGGCTAATAGCCTCAGTCATTACTTATCCTTTGCCTCTTGAAAGAAGAATATTAACATTTCTCTGAATGAATTTATTTTCACTTTTGGGTATGAATAATATTAAGATGATTAATGAAGCCACTTTTTATACTGTATAAATGACTCCATTTCTTTCCTTTCCTTATAAGATTTGAGTTGGGGCGCATTAGGACACAAAGTCGCCCACTCCAGCTCTCATGATGAGGACGGAGAGCTGTACGTTTAGGGCCAGGCCCCTAGCACTTGACCCCCATTTGCATGCATTTTAGATAAGGCATAGCTTTGGAAGGAAAGCACAGATCACTTAAAAGAAGGTCCAGATTTAATATGAATTACAGTGACCTAAAATAGATGTGTTTATGGTATAAAAACCCGCTAACTGATTCCCTTTAAATTAGAAAGTTATGTCTTGTCCTTTTAAATACATTTTTTCATTCTTGCACTTGGCCTGTGTTTCCTCAGACAGACTCGTATGATGACACATCCAATAGAAAACACAGTACAATACCATAATTATCATCAGCCGCTAAATTAATGGATCTTTAAATAGCCGCACAATGCAGAGAATGTTTTCCGTGTGGGGACTATTTGCAGAAAGGCTTAGCAACGTTGAAATAAACCAGGCAGACTTTTATGGGCTGAACAAGTATTAATGAGAAAGCAGTCATCGGATCACAGGGGAATGGTAACTTCACTGTTCCGATTTGGAATAACAGAACAGTTTTATGGATCTAACTTATAACCAGCTATATCTGGTGCCTGAGCTGTGCCTTTATCTAAAGCAAAATCTGACCATATCTACCTTTCACCTATAAGGCACCGTTTATAGTACTGCTGCGTTCAATGGAGTCTTTATGGTCAAGGGGGGTCTAAGCGATAACGTTTCTCTTTGTGGATAATGCCAACTTGGCATAATGAGACTTATCGACCAGGCAACGCTCCTATGGGAACTTTCAGGGAGAAAGAGGACTTGAATTGTAGTGCCATTTATTAGATGTAGCAATTTGTATATTGAAATTCCCTATGGAGCATTGCATGGTTTTTAAGTCTCCTCGCATTGAGTTAGTCACCTTAGACTTAGAGTATAATGACTATAATACTGTTCCTATATACAAGAATATAACTACTATAATACTGCCCCCTATGTACAGGAATATAACTACTATAATACAGCTCCTATGTACAAGAATATAACTACTATAATAATGTCCCCTATGTATAAGAATGTAACTACTATAATACTGCCGCTATGTACAAGAATATAACTACTATAATACTGTCCCCTATGTACAAGAATATAACTACTATAATAATGTCCCATATGTATAAGAATGTAACCACTATAATACTGCCCCTATGTACAATAATATAACTACTATAATACTGATCTATATGTACAAGAATATAACTACTATAATTCTGTCTGCTATGTGCAAGAATAGTGCACAAATATAACTACTATAATACTCTCACCTATGTACAAGAATATAACTACTATAATACTATCCCCTATGTACAAGAATATAACTACTATAATACTGCCCCTATGTACAAGAATAAACTATTATAATATTGCTCCTATGTACAAAAATATAACTACTATTATTCTGCCCCTATATACAAGAATATAACTACTATAATACTGCCCCTATGTTCACGAATATAACTACTATAATAATGTCCCCTATGTATAAGAATGTAACTACTATAATACTGCCCTCTATTTACAAGAATATAACTATTATAATACTGTCCTAATGTACAAGAATATAACTACTATAATACTGCTCCTATGCACAAGAATATACTGTAAGGACTATAATACTGCCCGTATATACAAGAATATAACTACTATAATACTGATCCTATGTACAAGAATATAACTACTATAATACTGCTCCTATGTACAAGAATATACTGTAAGGACTATAATACTGCCCATATATACAAGAATATAACTACTATAATACTGATCCTATGTACAAGAATATACCGTAAGTACTATAATACTGCTCCTATGTACAAGAATACACCGTAAGTACTATAATACTGCCCCTATATACAAGAATATAACTACTATAATACTCCTCCTATGTACAAGAATATAACTACTATAATACTTCCCTATGTACTACAATATAACTACTATAATACTCCTCCTATGTACAAGAATATAACTACTATAATACTGCCCCATGTGCAATAATAAAACTACTATACTACTCCCCCTATTTACAAGAATATAACTACTATAATACTCCCCCTATGTACAAGAATATAACTACTATAATACTGCTCCTATTTACAAGAATATAACTGCTATAATACTCCCCCTATTTACAAGAATATAACTACTATAATACTCCCCCTATGTACAAGAATATAACTACTATAATACTGCTCCTATTTACAAGAATATAACTGCTATAATACTCCCCCTATTTACAAGAATATAACTACTATAATACTCCCCCTATGTGCAAGATGTTTGGTTGTCAGATGGTACCACTTATAGGTTTGGGTATGATATAGCAGAGGTAGTTGTGTGACTAAGTAGCTCATGCTGTGATTCATAGTCGGCATTGCTGAGGTACGTATACAATAATTTCCTATGTAAGCTCATATGATATTTAGCAAAATCTATAAATCTATATCTCACATTCGCTTTCATTTGTACCTGACACAATTATGAGGAACAGCAGAATGATGATGTTCAGAACATATACATATGAAATTCGCTGTCCAGTCGCACCAGGTGGATACGACTGGCTTGTTTTTTTCTTGGTCAATCCAGATTGAACTCTTGTTCCTCACTTTTTTGTAATTCACACATTGGTGTTAATAAGTACTGGCTGGTAATAGGTTTTATCTGGCCTTGAAAATGGAAGAAATGTGCTCAAGCCTGAGTTGGTCGATGAAGACTATGACAGCAGGAAGGGCCACAGACTCTGCGGGGACCACTTCATAATGTTGGAGGTCAGAGGACCTCTCTAGACGAGCTCTATGGTTCATTACAGAGGTGTGAGCGTCTTCAAATCTATAGCTTCAGTAATTTTGCCATTATCGCTAATCTTTCCTATGGAGTAGAATTAAGAGGGGGGGGGGGCACAAAAGCTTGTAGGAAGTGTTGCCATGGTAACTCCATTATATTTTTCCTCCCCAGTTAAATTAGTGGAGAAATGCAATTACTGGACTGTCAGTAGGAGAGGGAGGAGAGCAGCTCCCATGTGGGGAAGAAGGTCACTGTATGAGGTGGGGGACAGTGGAAGCCTGTAATGGGGGCCAGGCCCTTTTTACTCCTCTGCTGAGCTGGGGTCAGTCTGTCTGGCAGTCACTTGGAGACCTATTAACTATTGCAGAACTGGAACTGCAGTACCATAACTTCTGAGCAGTATGCACAATGCATTTCTACATGGAAAATGCAGCAAGCCCAACTACAGCTAAAAGGAGCTCCGAAATGCCTCCAGCTGCAGCTGTGGTCCAAAATTTTGCAGAAATAAGTGTAATAATCTTGACTTAGATTGTAATGAGCATGAGTGAAAAATTTCTTCACAAGTCCAGAGAAAGTGACCAGAAAACATACACAACAAATGAGCACCCATCATAGGGTAGAAAAAAACCCACACTATTTTTACCTTTCCTGGCAATGAGTCCTTCCTGGACTGTGTACACCCAGCTTTCACTGATAATTTGCCACAACATGTGACCGATACAGCCGTGACAACCGCTCTGTAGACAATTATGACATTTGACAGCTCTTAAAAGGGCTTCCACAGAATGCTTTTTTACTAGCCATTCCACTAAGAAGGTCCCAGGGAATGGTCTGGTGTTCACCGTTTCATTCCTGTACAAGTATCTGGCCTTCAATACCCCTCGGTTGCGTCCAAGAAGTAGCTGCTGGCCAGTGGAGCAAGTTGGCAGAGTATTGTCAATAAGACGAGTCAAAACCAGAAGGATAGTACCAAGCAAAACTGCTCTGGATAAGGTCTGCTCACTGGCCTCCACCATTGATCGTACAAGCAAGACCTAGATTACACAAATTAATATACTGAATGAAGCTAGGCAGGAATCATGCTGCCTAGCAGAATCTGACTCTTTATAAGAATAATAGCGATGAATCATATCGATGTCCCCTTCACTATCAGAGCCACTTGTCTGAATCAGACTGAACAAGTCAGACAGTTAATATCACTAATAAAAAAAACTCTGAATTTTTTTAGTTATGCAAATTGTCTCTACAGAGAGGAAGAGAGCTAGAACTCTAGTGCCACCTCTTGGAAGGTAGCAATCCTACAAGTCAATGTTGACTTTAACGAGCCTTGTCACATGACTTAGGATAATAGCCAAACCAGAATCTCAATTTGCAGACACTGTGTTTCGGGGTACTGGCCCTCAACAGTGCAAAGCGGAGATCTGGTTTGGCTGAGTGAGAGGCGTCAGACCGTTATCAAAGAAGTATAATTTCTCCTGAGGAGATCGACATGCTAAGCATGCCGAGATGAGGATACTTAAAGCGGCAATGCTCCTCTGGGTAATATGCTAATTATGCTAATTGTCTCTTCAGAGAGGAAGAGAGCTAGAACTCTAGTGCCACCTATTGGAAGGTAGCAATCCTACAAATCAATGTTGACCCTTTAACGAGCCTTGTCACGTGACTTAGGATAATAGCCAAACCAGAATCTCAATTTGCAGACACTGTATTTCGGGGTACTGCCCCCTCGTCAGTGCAAAGCAGAGATCTGGTTTGGCTGTGTGAGAGGTGTCAGACCGTTATCCAAGAAGTATAATTTCTCCTTGCTTTGCACTGATGAGGGGCAGTACCTCGAAACACAGTGTCTGCAAATTGAGATTCTGGTTTGGCTATTATCCTAAGTCATGTGACAAGGCTCGTTAAAGGGTCGACATTGACTTGTAGGATTGCTACCTTACAATAGGTGGCACTAGAGTTCTGGCTCTCTTCCTCTCTGAAGAGACAATTTGGATTTTTTTAACCCCTTAACGACCGCCGATACGCCTTTTAACGGCGGCCGCTAAGGGTACTTAAACCACAGCGCCGTTAATTAACGGCGCTGTGGAAAAAGTGTATAGCGCCCCCCAGAGTCGGATTTTCTCTGGGGTCTCGGTTGCCGAGGGTAGCCGAGACCCCAGAGAACATGATTCGGGGGGTTTTTACCGACCCCCGAGTTGCGATCGCCGGTAATTAACCGTTTACCGGCGGTCGCAACAAAAAAAAAAAACGTGATTTGCCGTTTAATTTCTCTGTCCTCCGATGTGATCGCACATCGGAGGACAGAGAAATGTGGTCCCCGATGGCCCCCAATAGCCCCCCGATACTTACCTACCTCCCCCGGTGCTCCTCGTGGCTCCCGATGGGCGCCGCCATCTACGCCCGCTGTTATGGTTTCCAATGGCAAGGAAACATCAGAAGCATAGAATAAACGGACAAGCTCTCGGGTGATGGAAACTAGAGCTGACCGCGATGCTAAACCTACACACCACACTAGAAGTAGCCAGGGGGCATTCCTGCGTTGTCTCTAGATGCCGCGCGCCAGCCGGAGAACTAACTACCCCTGGTAGAAGAAAACACAGTCCTGGCTTGCCTCTAGAGAATGTCCCCACAGGAGATAGCAGCCCCCCACATATAATAACGGTGAGAGCAGATGAAAAGACACACGTAGTATGAAAGCAGATTTAGCACAGAGAGGCCCGCTAACTAAATAGCAGAAAGATACAACAGAGAACTTCGCGGTCAGCTGCAAAACCCTTCAAAACACCATCCTGAAATTACCTTAACTCATGTGACAACTCATGCCACTGGAGTGGTAATTTCAGCCCAACAAGAGCTTCCAGCTGCAGAGATTCACATAAGTGCAAACTGGACAAAACATACAAAAATAGACTTAAGGATTAAAGTGTCCAACTTAGCTGAGCAGAAAACTGGGAGCAGGAACATGCAACAGAATCACTCTGGATACATTGATGGCCAGCATTAGAATGACTGAGGAGCAAGGTTAAATAGGATACTCCCACATCCTGGTAGGAACAGGTGAACTGAGAAGACAAAGCTTGCAGGACACCAGTACCACAAGAGACCACCGGGGGAGCCCACGAACCGAATCACAACAGTACCCCCCCCTTAAGGAGGGGGCACCGAACCCTCACAAGAACCACCAGGGCGATCTGGATGAGCCCTATGAAAGGCACGGACCAAATCAGAAGCATGAACATCAGAAGCTGTAACCCAAGAATTATCCTCTTGACCGTAGCCCTTCCATTTCACCAGATATTGAAGTCTCCGTCTGGAAACACGGGAGTCCAAGATTTTCTCCACCACGTACTCCAATTCACCCTCAACCAGCACAGGAGCAGGAGGCTCAACAGAAGGCACAAGTGGTACCTCATACCTCCGCAATAATGACCGATGGAAGACATTATGGATAGCAAAGGATGCTGGGAGGTCCAAACGAAAAGACACAGGGTTAAGAATTTCCAAAATCTTATAAGGACCGATGAACCGAGGCTTAAACTTAGGAGAAGAGACCCTCATAGGGACAAAACGGGAGGACAACCACACCAAGTCCCCAACACGAAGACGAGGACCAACACGACGATGGCGATTAGCAAAACGTTGAGTCTTCTCCTGGGACAACTCCAAATTGTCCACCACCTGCCCCCAAATACGATGCAACCTATCCACCATGGTATCCACTCCAGGACAATCCGAAGACTCCACCTGACCAGATGAAAAACGAGGATGGAACCCTGAATTGCAAAAGAAAGGGGAGACCAAAGTGGCAGAACTGGCCCGATTATTAAGGGCAAACTCAGCCAACGGCAAAAAGGAGACCCAGTCATCCTGATCAGCAGACACGAAACACCTCAAATAAGTCTCCAAGGTCTGATTAGTACGTTCTGTCTGGCCATTTGTCTGGGGATGAAATGCAGACGAAAAAGACAAATCAATGCCCATCCTGGCACAAAACGCCCGCCAAAATCTGGACACAAACTGGGATCCCCTGTCGGAAACGATATTCTCCGGAATACCATGCAGCCGAACCACATTCTGAAAAAACAGGGGCACCAACTCAGATGAGGAAGGCAGCTTGGGCAAGGGCACCAAATGAACCATCTTAGAAAAGCGGTCACACACCACCCAAATGACGGACATCTTCTGAGAAACAGGGAGATTAGAAATAAAATCCATAGAGATGTGTGTCCAAGGCCTCTTAGGAACAGGCAAGGGCAACAACAACCCACTAGCCCGAGAACAACAAGGCTTGGCCCGAGCACAAACATCGCAAGACTGCACAAAAGTACGCACGTCCCGAGACAGGGAAGGCCACCAGAAGGACCTAGCCACCAAATCTCTGGTACCAAAAATTCCCGGATGACCTGCCAACGCAGAAGAATGAACCTCCGAGATGACTCTATTGGTCCACTCATCCGGCACAAACAATCTACCAGGCGGACAACGATCAGGCCGATCCGCCTGAAACTCTTGTAAAGCACGTCGCAGGTCTGGGAAGACAGCAGACAATATCACCCCATCCTTAAGTATACCCGTAGGTTTAGAATCACCAGGGGAATCAGGTTCAAAACTCCTAGAAAGGGCATCCGCCTTCACATTCTTAGTACCTGGCAGATACGAAACCACAAAATTAAACCGGGAGAAAAACAACGACCAGCGCGCCTGTCTAGGATTCAGACGTCTGGCCGACTCAAGATAAATCAAATTTTTGTGATCAGTCAAGACCACCACCTGATGTTTAGCACCCTCAAGCCAATGACGCCACTCCTCGAATGCCCACTTCATCGCCAAAAGCTCCCGATTACCGACGTCATAATTTCGCTCGGCGGGCGAAAATTTTCGAGAAAAGAACGCACAAGGTCTCATCACTGAACAATCTGAACTTTTCTGCGACAAAACCGCCCCCGCTCCGATCTCGGAAGCATCAACTTCCACCTGAAAAGGAAGAGAAACATCAGGCTGGCACAACACCGGAGCAGAAGAAAAACGGCGCTTAAGCTCCCGAAAGGCCTCCACAGCAGCAGGAGACCAATCTGCAACATCACCACCCTTTTTAGTCAAATCAGTCAAAGGCCTGACAACGCTAGAAAAACCAGTTATGAATCGACGATAAAAGTTAGCAAAGCCCAAAAATTTCTGAAGGCCCTTAAGAGAAGTCGGTTGCGTCCAGTCACAAATAGCCCGAACCTTCACAGGATCCATCTCAATAGAAGAGGGGGAAAAAATGTACCCCAAAAAAGAAATCTTCTGAACCCCAAAAACACACTTTGAACCTTTAACAAACAGAGAATTGGTCCGCAAAACCTGAAAAACCCTCCTAACCTGTTGAACATGAGATTCCCAGTCATCCGAAAAAATCAAGATATCGTCCAAATACACAATCATAAATTTATCCAGATATTCACGGAAAATATTGTGCATAAAAGACTGAAAGACCGAAGGGGCATTTGACAGACCAAAAGGCATCACCAAATACTCAAAATGGCCCTCGGGCGTATTAAATGCGGTTTTCCACTCATCCCCCTGCTTAATTCGCACCAAATTATACGCACCGCGAAGATCAATCTTAGAGAACCACTTCGCCCCCTCAATGCGAGCAAATAAATCTGTCAGCAATGGCAAAGGATACTGATACTTGACTGTGATCTTATTCAAGAGTCTATAATCAATACAAGGTCTCAAAGAACCATCGCTTTTAGCTACGAAAAAGAACCCCGCTCCAAGAGGAGACGAAGAAGGACGAATATGTCCCTTTTCCAAGGACTCCCTAATATACTCTCGCATGGCAGCATGTTCAGGTACAGACAGATTGAATAGACGACCCTTAGGAAATTTACTGCCAGGGATCAAATCTATGGCGCAATCGCAATCTCTGTGAGGAGGAAGAGAATTAAGAGTAGATTCCTCAAAAACCTCACGATAATCAGACAAAAACTCAGGAATTTCAGAGGGAATAGATGAAGCAATGGAGACCAAAGATGTGTCCCCATGATTTCCCTGACATCCCCAGCTTAGTACAGACATTGTTTTCCAGTCAAGGACTGGGTTATGAGTTTGCAACCATGGCAATCCCAGCACCAACACATCATGTAGATTATACAGTACAAGGAAGCGAATCACCTCTTGATGGTCTGGAGTCATACGCATAGTCATTTGTGTCCAGTATTGTGGTTTATTACTAGCCAATGGTGTAGAATCAATACCCTTTAAAGGTATAGGAACTTCCAGAGGCTCTAGATCAAACCCACAGCGCCTGGCAAAGGACCAATCCATAAGACTCAAAGCGGCGCCAGAATCCACATACGCATCCGCAACAATAGAAGATAACGAACAAATTAGAGTTACAGACAAAATAAACTTGGACTGCAAAGTGCCAATAGCAGAGGATTTATCAACTTTCTTTGTTCGTTTAGAGCATGCTGATATAACATGAGTAGAATTTCCACAATAGAAGCACAAATGATTTTTGCGCCTATAAATCTGTCGTTCGCTTCTGGACAGAAAGCTATCACATTGCATACTCTGTGGTGCCTCTTCAGAAGACACCGCCAACTGGTGCACAGGTTTGCGTTCCCGTAAACGCCGATCAATCTGAATTGCCATTGTCATGGACTCATTCAGACCAGTAGGCGCAGGAAACCCCACCATGACGTCTTTTACAGCATCAGAGAGACCTTCTCTGAAAATTGCCGCCAGAGCGCACTCATTCCACTGAGTAAGCACAGACCATTTTCGAAATTTTTGGCAATATATTTCGGCTTCATCTTGCCCCTGAGAGAGGGCTATTAGGGCTTTCTCAGCCTGAATCTCCAAATTTGGTTCCTCATAAAGCAACCCCAAAGCCAGAAAAAACGCATCCACATTGAGCAACGCAGGATCCCCTGGTGCCAATGAAAATGCCCAATTTTGGGGGTCACCCCGCAGTAAAGAAATAACAATTTTTACTTGCTGGGCAGGATCTCCAGCAGAATGAGATCTCAGCGAAAGAAACAATTTACAATTGTATTTAAAATTTAGAAAACAAGATCGATCTCCAGAAAAAAACTCCGGTATAGGAATTTTAGGTTCAGACCGAGGAGCATGTAACAAAAAATCTTGTATATTCTGAACTTTAGAGGCAAGATTATTCAAATTGGTAGCCAGACTCTGGGGATCCATATTTCAACAGATAAAGTCTGAGCCATTCAGGGGTTAAGAGGAGAGGAAAACAGGAGACTGCAATTAGAGCTGGAGTGCAACTTCAGAGGAAGGGGGAAAAAAAAAAAAAAAAAAAAAGGTTTCACACAGTTCCTTTTCTCTCCTGCTTCAGCCTATAGATTAAACATTTGGGCTGGCCATACTGTTATGGTTTCCAATGGCAAGGAAACATCAGAAGCATAGAATAAACGGACAAGCTCTCGGGTGATGGAAACTAGAGCTGACCGCGATGCTAAACCTACACACCACACTAGAAGTAGCCAGGGGGCATTCCTGCGTTGTCTCTAGATGCCGCGCGCCAGCCGGAGAACTAACTACCCCTGGTAGAAGAAAACACAGTCCTGGCTTGCCTCTAGAGAATGTCCCCACAGGAGATAGCAGCCCCCCACATATAATAACGGTGAGAGCAGATGAAAAGACACACGTAGTATGAAAGCAGATTTAGCACAGAGAGGCCCGCTAACTAAATAGCAGAAAGATACAACAGAGGACTTCGCGGTCAGCTGCAAAACCCTTCAAAACACCATCCTGAAATTACCTTAACTCATGTGACAACTCATGCCACTGGAGTGGTAATTTCAGCCCAACAAGAGCTTCCAGCTGCAGAGATTCACATAAGTGCAAACTGGACAAAACATACAAAAATAGACTTAAGGATTAAAGTGTCCAACTTAGCTGAGCAGAAAACTGGGAGCAGGAACATGCAACAGAATCACTCTGGATACATTGATGGCCAGCATTAGAATGACTGAGGAGCAAGGTTAAATAGGATACTCCCACATCCTGGTAGGAACAGGTGAACTGAGAAGACAAAGCTTGCAGGACACCAGTACCACAAGAGACCACCGGGGGAGCCCACGAACCGAATCACAACAGCCCGCCGCCCGGCACCCGGAAGATCTTTGGGGCCTCGGCTGCCGGGGGTAGCCGAGACCCCAAAGAACATGATCGGGGTCGGTTTGCACCGACCCCTGCTTTGCGATCGCCGGTAATTAACAGTTTACCGGCGACCGCAAAAAAAAAAAAAAAAAAAAGCGATCAGTTATTTCTCTGTCCTCTGATGTGATCGCACATCAGAGGACAGAGAAATAGGGGGATTCGGGGACCCTAACATACTCACCCGGTGTCCCTGGGTCCTCTTCTGTCTTCTCCTGCCAGCCGGCTTTTGCATCATGGCGGGCGCATGCGCAGTGCGCCCGCCATCTGCTGCCATCTGCCGGCCAGCAGGAGAAGACGAGTTGGGGCTAAAATTAGGGTTAGGGTTAGGGTTAGAGTTAGGGTTAGGGTTAGAATTAGGGTTAGGGTTAGGGTTAGAGTTAGGGTTAGAGTTAGGGTTAGGGTTAGAGTTAGGGTTAGAGTTAGGGTTAGGGTTAGGGTTAGAGTTAGGGTTAGGGTTGGGGCTAAATTTAGGGTTAGGGCTAGGGTTAGGGTTAGGCTACTTTCACACTAGCGTTTTTTGGCTTCCGTCGCAATGCGTCGTTGGAGAAAAAACGCATCCTGCAAAAGTGCTTGCAGGATGCGTTTTTTCTCCAATGGCTTGCATTAGCGACGCATTGCGACGGATTGCCACATGTCGCATCCGTTGTGCGACGGATGCGTCGTGCTTTGGCGGACCGTTGACACAAAAAAAACTACATGTAACTTTTTTGTGCGACGTGTCCGCCATTTCCGACCGCGCATGCGTGGCCGGAACTCCGCCCCCGCCTCCCCGCACCTCACAATGGGGCAGCGGATGCATTGAAAAAACAGCATCCGCTGCACCCATTGTGCGGCGCTTACAACGCTAGCGTCGGTACGTCGGCCCGACACACTGCGATGGGCCGAGTACGACGCTAGTGTGAAAGTAGCCTTAGGCTTCTTTCACACTTGTGTCGGTACAGGGCGGTCGCAATGCGTCGGCCCGACGTACCGACGCACGTTGTGCACAACGTGGGCAGCGGATGCAGTTTTTCAACGCATCCGCTGCCCAGTCTATGTCCTGGGGAGGAGTGGGCAGAGTTACGGCCACGCATGCGCGGAAATGGCGGACGCGACGTACAAAAAAAAGGTTACATTGAACTTTTTTTGTGACGACGGGGGCTAAAGTTATGGTTAGGGTTGGGGCTAAAGTTAGGGTTGGGGCTAAAGTTAGGGTTAGAGTTGGGATTAGGGTTTGGATTAGGGTTGGGATTAGTGTTACGTTTGGGATTAGGGTTGGGATTAGGGTTAGGGTTGGGATTAGGGTTAGGGGTGTGTTGGATTTAGGGTTTTGATTAGGGTTATGGTTAGGGTTGAGATTAGGGCTGTTTTGGGGTTAGGGTTGTGATTATCGTTAGGGTTGTGATTAGGATTATGGATCGGGTTGAGATTAGGGTTAGGGGTGTGTTGGAGTTAGGGTTGGAGTTATAATTTGGGGGTTTCCACTGTTTAGGTACATCAGGGGGTCTCCAAACACGACAGCCAATTTTGCGCTAAAAAAGTCAAATGGTACTCCCTCCCTTCTGAGCTCTGCCGTGCGCCCAAACAGTGGTTTACCCCCACATATGGGGCATCAGCGTACTCGGGATAAATTGGACAACAACTTTTGGGGTCCAATTTCTCCTGTTACCCTTGTGAAAATAAAAACTTGGGGGCTAAAAATCTTTTTTGTTGGAAAAAAAAATATTTTTTTATTTTCACTACTCTGCATTATAAACTTCTGTGAAGCACTTGAGCTTTCAAAGTTCTCACCACATATCTAGATAAGTTCCTTAGGGGGTCTAGCTTCCAAAATTTGGTCACTTGTGGGGGTTTCTACTGTTTAGGTACATCAGGGGCTCTGCAAACGCAACATAACACCCACAGACAATTCTATCAAAGTCTGAATTCCAAAATGGCGCTCCTTCTCTTCCGAGCTCTGCCGTGTGCCAAAACAGTGGTTTACCCCCACATACGGGGTACCAGAATACTCAGGACAAATTGGAGAACAAATATTGGCATCCAATTTCTCTTGTTACCTTTGTGAAAATAAAAATTTGGAGGCTAAAAAAATCTTTTTTGTCGGGAAAAAAATATTTTTTATTTTCACTACTCTGCATTATAAACTTCTGTGAAGCACTTGGGCATTCAAAGTTCTCACCACATATCTAGATAAGTTCCTTGGGGGGTCTATTTTCCAAAATGGGGTCACTTGTTGGGGGTTTCTATTGTTTAGGTACATTAGGGGTCTGCAAACGCAACATAACGCCCGCAGACAATTCTATCAAAGTCTGCATTCCAAAATGGCGCTCCTTCCCTTCCGAGCTCTGCCGTGCGCCCAAACAGTGGTTTACCCCCACATATGGGGTACCAGCATACTCAGGACAAATTGGACAACAACTTTTGGGGTCCAATTTCTCTTGTTACCCTTGTGAAAATAAAAATTTGGGGGCTAAAAAAATATTTTTTGTGGGAAAAAAAATATTTTTTATTTTCACTACTCTGCATTATAAACTTCTGTGAAGCACTTGGGCATTCAAAGTTCTCACCACATATCTAGATAAGTTCCTTGGGGGGTCTATTTTCCAAAATAGGGTCACTTGTTGGGGGTTTCTACTGTTTAGGTACATTAGGGGTCTGCAAACGCAACATAACGCCCGCAGACAATTCTATCAAAGTCTGCATTCCAAAATGGCGCTCCTTCCCTTCCGAGCTCTGCCGTGCGCCCAAACAGTGGTTTACCCCCACATATGGGGTACCAGCATACTCAGGACAAATTGGACAACAACTTTTGGGGTCCAATTTCTCTTGTTACCCTTGTGAAAATAAAAACTTGGGGGCTAAAAAATCTTTATTGTTAAAAAATATATATTTTTTATTTTCACGACTCTGCATTATAAACTTCTGTGATGCACTTGGGCATTCAAAGTTCTCACTACACATCTAGATAAGTTCCATGGGGGGTCTAGTTTCCAAAATGGGGTCACTTTTGGGGGGTTTCTACTGTTTAGGCACATCAGGGGCTCTCCAAACGCGACATGGCGTCCGATCTCAATTCCAGTCAATTTTGCATTGAAAAGTCAAATGGCGCTCCTTTGCTTCCGAGCTCAGCCATGCGCCCAACAGTGGTTTACCCCCACATATGGGGTGTCGGCGTACTCAAGACAAATTGTACAACAACTTCTGGGGTCCATTTTCTCCTGTTACCCTTGGTAAAATAAAAATTTGGAGGCAAAAAGATCATTTTTGTAGAAAAAATGCGATTTTTTTATTTTCACGGCTCTACGTTATAAACTTCTGTGAAGCACCTGGGGGTTTAAAGTGCTCACCACACATCTAGATAAGTTCCTTAAGGGGTCTAGTTTCCAAAATGGTGTCATATGTGGGGGGTCTCTACTGTTTAGGCACATCAGCGGCTCTCCAAACGTGACATGGCGTCCGATCTCAATTCCAGCCAATTCTACATTGAAAAAGTAAAACGACACTCCTTCTCTTCCAAGCTCTGCGGTGCGCCCAAACAGTGGTTTACCCCCATGTATGGGGTATCGACGTACTCAGGAGAAATTGCACAACAACTTTTGTGGTCTAATTTCTCCTGTTACCCTCGTGAAAATAAAAATTTGGGGGCAAAAAGATCATTTTTGTAGAAAAAATGAGATTTTTTATTTTCACGGCTCTACGTTATAAACTTCTGTGAAGCACTTGGGGGTTCAAAGTGCTCACCACACATCTAGATAAGTTCCGTAAGGGGTCTAGTTTCCAAAATGGTATCACTTGTGGGGGGTTTCCACTGTTTAGGCACATCAGGGACTCTCCAAACGCGACATGGCATCCGATCTCAATTCCAGCCAATTCTGCATTGAAAAAGTCAAACGGTGCTCCTTCACTTCCAAGCTCTGCGGTGCGCCCAAACAGTGGTTTACCTCCACATATGGGGTATCGACGTACTCAGGAGAAATTGCACAACAACTTTTGTGGTCTAATTTCTCCTGTTACCCTCGTGAAAATAAAAATTTGGGGGCAAAAAGATCATTTTTGTAGAAAAAATGAGATTTTTTATTTTCACGGCTCTACGTTATAAACTTCTGTGAAGCACTTGGGGGTTCAAAGTGCTCACCACACATCTAGATAAGTTCCTTGGGGGGTCTAGTTTCCAAAATGGTGTCACTTGTGGGGGGTTTCCACTGTTTAGGCACATTAGGGGCTCTCCAAACGCGACATGGCATCCGATCTCAATTCCAGCCAATTCTGCATTGAAACAGTCAAACGGTGCTCCTTCACTTCCAAGCTCTGCGGTGCGCCCAAACAGTGGTTTACCTCCACATATGGGGTATCGGCGTACTCAGGAAAAATTGCACAACAAAATTTGTGGTTAAATTTCTGTTTTTACACTTGTGAAAATTAAAAAAAATGGTTCTGAAGTAAAATGTTTGCAAAAAAAAGTTAAATGTTCATTTTTTTCTTCCACATTGTTTTAGTTCCTGTGAAGTACGTAAAGGGTTAATAAACTTCTTGAATGTGGTTTTGAGCAGCTTGAGGGGTGCAGTTTTTAGAATGGTGTCACACTTGGTTATTTTCTATCATATAGACCCCTCAAAATCACTTCAAAGGTGATGTGGTCCCTAAAAAAAACATGGTGTTGTAAAAATGAGAAATTGCTGGTCAACTTTTAACCCTTATAACTCCCTAACAAAAAAAAAAAATTGCTTCCAAAATTGTGCTGATGTAAAGTAGACATGTGAGAAATGTTATTTATTAACTATTTTTTGTGACATATCTCTCTGATTTAAGGGCATAAAAATACAAAGTTTGAAAATTGCAAAATTTTAAAAATTTTCGCCATATTTCCATTTTTTTCATAAATAATTGCAAGTAATATCGAAGAAATGTTACCACTAACTTGAAGTACAACATGTCTCGAAAAAACAATCTCAGAATCAGCGGGATCCGATAAAGCGTTCCAGAGTTATAACCTCTTAAAGTGACACTGGTCAGAATTGTAAAAATTGGCTCTGTCATTAAGTACCAAATTGGCTCTGTCACTAAGGGGTTAAGCATTGTTAGGATTCAAAACTCATAGAGTGACTGCAGGCTTGAAGTTTTAGCGCGGACAACCTGTGAAGAATATGGGGGATATAATTTCATGCTAATCAACTGTATCATATCCGGACTGAGATTATGGACCCTCTCAAAATGGATAAATTCACACCTCCAGTAGTCTAGCTGGTACCAAGATCTTTCTGTCAGGATGAACCCCCTGCTGGGAGTCCATGCTGTGTAACTGCTTCAATCAAATTCCCCAGTCAAATGGGGGCCGTACTTTCACAAGGAGATTATGGAGTTATAGCACATTCTAGCCATATACCTGTTACATTTTGGAGTTCTCAGAAAGAGACCGAATGCCTGCTGGGGTCTCGATCCGTTTTATCAATACAGGGTGGGGTGATATGTACAATAGCTAGAAGAAGCCAGGTAGCGAAGCGGTGTTTGGTCTCCAAGAATAATGGGGTTCCGGACGGATCTGATAGCACCAGAACCGCTTTCGATATGACATTCAGCGAAGTTAGGATTCATCATAGGTTTTGGAGTTTCAGATGGGAAAGGGAGTGACCAACCTAGGGTTTAAGTACTTGTGTGATGCCAGGTGGCCCTTTATTCACTTCTAAGGGAGGTCATGCCGTGTATCATGTTGGAAGAAACTTGAAACTGCTGGCACCTCAACACCTCCCATTTGACTGCCAGCACCAAGGCCGCACATCAAGCCAGTAACTGATTTGTTTCATCTGCTTGTACTTAATTTACTACCTCCTGTATTTGCATATCTGTCCATTGTATATGCACTGTATATCTATTGTGTATATAGTGTTTTGTGTAGTGTGCCCTTAAGGCTATTATATATCCAATTTTACCTTGGACTGCTCTTTTGTCTCAAGCCATGAATCTACACATCCGTGTTCTCGGTTTAACTTCATAAGCTACCAGGTCTGGTTTCTGGTCTAATTTAATCCTGTTAATGGACTGGGCTTATATCTAACAAGGAACTGTTGGCATTCCTACCGGACTGGCAAGGCTGTTTCACTGGTGCTAGTGAAAGGGGTCTCTTAGACTGTCAGGGTTGTGAGCAAGTGTTGTGCCATGCCTCCAGATGTGTGGGATACCTTCTCTCACTCCCCGTGCCTTCCTGTACCCGTGTGTTTAAAACTGTGGCAATGTGACATTATGTATCTCCAGGCAGTGTGGAGTGTCATATTGGTGAAAGTGAGGAGACCGTATCGCATGATCCCTCTGACATATTAGTGACGTCAGGCAGGGCTGCGAGATGCAGTTCTTCAAATATTGGTGTCAGCGATGGGATATGTGTGACTCTCCAGTATCATCCTTCACACAACCCCTTTACTCGAGAAGTCTGTGGTTGCTCTATGTGATTGTAGATTTGTTAATCCTTAAAGCGTATGCACTATGCGCTGTGTGGAGTCCGTGGTGCCAGCGCCGGGAGCGGTGGGCACTAGGCTGCAAGTATGTGATATGCCTACGTGAGGTCACATGCCAACTAGGTGTGTCCGGCATAGCTCCATACACTTCCATTGAGCAAGGTCGGACAATTCTAGTCAGAATGTGGCTAGGAGTATGTGGTCAAGAGTTGTGTTTTCGCGGTGTAGCAAAAACACAATGTGAACATAGCCTAAGGGAGCATGCTTTTTTAATGTAACCACCATTTAAGATGTGTACACTACCAAAATTCTTCACAGGGAAAAAAAAGGAACTTTTTCATAATTTTTTCTACTTCTAGTGTGCTTGATACACTTGTACAGATGTATAAATAGATGCCATCACATTACCCCTGTGAAACATACTATTGAGGTTTAAGGTGGAGACAATCCTTTGATACACTATGAAGCCTTTGGTTAATTTTGTTTCATACTTGGTTCTCCAAGGATCATCGCCCAGTGTCTTGAAAAGGATGTGAGATCTCAACAGTGTCCTGTGTAAACGAAACTATCAAATCTTTCTCTGTGCTACCACTGGCCATGGATAGATAGAGATGAAATCCAATGGACAGGTCTTCAATATATCATAGATAAATAGACTTAGATATGGCTTTGCTCTTTTAATACCTTTAGTTATCTGTGCAGTGCACATATTCTCTGCAGACTTGAATTTTCTTAGGTTACTCCATAAAATGGTAATGCGGGGTAGATTTCACGCAACATAGATCTGAAAACAGCCAAGATGTCGAAGGTTGCGGTAACTAGAGCGGGAAATGATATGTGGAGGATGCCTATGAAATGCATTTCTGACAGGTTAAGGGCAAGGTTATGCAGCGGACCCACTTTGCCTCTCACTCTCAAGACTTGCTAGCTGGTTTGTGCTGAATTTGTACTTTCTGTAGATCTACAAGTGTAATAATTGCACAAAAAGGAAAATGGGCTACCCAAATGTCATTTATCAGATGTGTTTCCTCTTCGATCCTGGCAGTTCACTTTCTTCCACAGAGTCAGTAATTCAGTGGTTCCAGACCCTCCCGGCTTCCACAGTTCCTGGGTTTAATCACATCTTCATAAAACTTCATTGTCATGATTAAATACTCATAAACGTAGCACTCTCGTATCACATCGCTAGTGTTTTGACATAAAAATGTGAACTGCTGCCCCAATAAAAGAGAAGGATGTGAGTAACGCAGCGTGAGTCCCAGACACAACATCCGGAGGGTCCTGGTCGGGGACATTTATTGCCAATTTAGGTCAAGTTTTGCATTAAGTCATATGAAGAAACCGCTTTGTCGGAGTCATTGAATTATCTACAAGGAATGTGAGCATTGATGGACATGATTGGTTATCATCTGTTGCAAATTAGTTCTAATAACTGTCTCCCAAAAAAATTCCTCCTGGGAATGTTCATTGATTGACTTTTAGAATTGCCACATTCAATAGGTGGTATCAGAAATCAAGTCCTCTTCCTTCTGAAGAGGCTATTTGCCTAATTAAATTATGGTACCATAAGAGCATTTCATGGCCTATAAGTCTCCTTACGCCGGTTTAGCACTTTCATTAAGCAGGATCATTCTGCCTTTAACCCCAGTCAGACGGCTCTCACCTAAGCAAATCAGATCTCTTGCTTTGCACAGAAGAGGGCCAAACACCTCAAAACACGCCTGTCACGATCACGCCCTGACTGGTGGGCGTGAGCTCGGGGGGTTTGTGGCCCCACTGTGCCATGAACCAGACTACCCTGGAAGGGGCGTGACTATGACAGCTGTCTTGGTCTTCACTGGAGCCACTGATGGTGAGGTCAGGCTTGTGCGGCAGGCAGCTGCCAGGTGCTACTCCAGGGTGGTGTCTGGCTGTGGCTGCTTATCTCACTTGGGAAACAGGAACACTAGGACAGGTGCGGGCATCAGGCAGGACTAGCAGATGAGCACGGATGAAACTCAGATGAGTAGGCTGGCAAGGTTAAGACACAGGGCTGGCAGAGACACAGGGCTGGCAGGAACGGCAGAGACACAGGACAGGCAGGAACGGCAGAGACACAGGACAGGCAGGAACGGCAGAGACACAGGGCTGGCAGGAACAGCAGAGACACAGGGCAGGCACGGCAGAGACAAAGGGCTGGCAGGTACAGCAGAGACACAGGGCAGGCAGGCACGGCAGAGACACAGGGCTGGCAGGTACGGCAGAGACACAGGGCTGGCAGGTACGGCAGAGACACAGGGCTGGCAGGTACAGCAGAGACACAGGGCTGGCAGGTACGGCAGAGACACAGGACTGGCAGGAACAGCAGAGACACAGGACTGGTTGGTGTGGTGTATGAAGGAACAGGTAGGGACCTGTTCACACAGGAGGTGCAGGTACGGATACAAGCAGAAAGGAATGAAGTATGAAGGAACAGGTTGGGACCTGTTCACACAGGAGAAACAGGTATGGATATGAAGTATGAAAGAAAGGAGTATGAAGGACCAGGTAGGGAACAGGAAGAGAAGTGTAAGGCTGCAGATAGGAGCGGAAGAGAAGCAAGAGATAGCGCAGCAACAAAAGCTAAGCAGAGCGGAACCGCAAGAAATGCAGAGGAGCTGCAGCAAGAGATTACTGCAGCAGCAGAAGCTAAGCAGAGCAGAACCGCAAGGAATGCGGAGAGGAGCTGCAGCAAGAGATTACTGCAGCAGCAGAAGCTAAGCAGAGCGGAACCACAAAGAATGCAGAGAGGAGCTGCAGCAAGAGATTACTGCAGCAGCAGAGCAGAGTAGAACGGAACTGAACCGCAGGAGTGCGGAGCAGAGGCAAAGCTGAAAGAGAGTGGAGCCCAGGCAAAGTCACAAGGGTTCAGAGAAGGTAGAGCCGCAAGAATGCGGAGCATAAGCGGACTAAGAACACAAGGAAGACACAGCAGGGAAGGAAGCCACAGACAAGGAGACAGAGATAGGACTAAGTTCAAACAAGGTAATGGAACAAGACAAGGTACAAGAACAAAGACACAGGGACCAGGATATTCTGCCTCCTGGAGGGCGGACAAATCTAAACAAGGCAAAGCAAGGACACAGATACAGAGACCAGGATATACAGCCTCCTGGAGAGCAGACCAACAAGAACAAGGCAAAGCTAAGAGTAGAGCCTCCAGAGATGGAGGAACACAGAGCAAGGCCTGGCAACCCAGAAGCTAAATGCAAACTGAGCTAACACATTGCACAGGGCCAGTCCACTGGGTGGAGCTGCACTAAATACTGGAGTCCTCTTGGCAATTGGTCAGGAACAAATTAGACAGGTGCATCTGATTCCTATAAGAACCAAAGAGTTCAGGTGCCGTCCCCCTTTTCACACAGCCAGGAAGCATGCAGAGAGCAGAAACACAGAATATGGAGCTGGCAAGAAACAGAAACCGCAACATGACCTGGAGCAGTGGGTAAGATAGAGTGAGAGTTGAGAGGCCATGCATTGCAGAGTTGTTACAATGCCTCTGCAAATCGAGTTTCTGGTTTGGCTTCTTATCCTAAGTCATGTTGCAAGGCCTGTTAAAGGGTCAACATTGAGTTTTAAGATTGCTACACCCAATAGATGGTGCCTATTTAAATTCCCAGAGAAGCATTGCATGGTTAATAAGTCTCCTTACACCGGCTTCACATTCTTTGCAAGGAAAAACGTTCCCCTTATACCCCATGGTTCTTCAGGCATTTTTTTGCATTGTGATTCTGTGTTTACAGCAGAGTGGACAATAGAAGTAGCTTTCTAACATTCTCCTCAGGAAAGGTACAAAGTCTCTGCAGAAGGGGTAAGAAAGGACTATTAGCTGCCAGTGGGGGAAGGAGACAAATTCCATTGAAAGCACCATAGAAGACACACAAAAGCCCAAAAAATGTAAAAGTAAATGTGTATTTATATAAAAACTACAAATTACTTTAAAGCTGCATGTCAGGACTGTTAAATTAAAAATTACTCATGGGATAACGTATTTACATTTTCATTTTATCCTGTATCACATAACTTGGAAGGTAGAATAAAAGCTTGACATTATTGAAGAACATTAGTGTGGCTAACAATGGCATAAAATGTTCCTCATGGGTGGGATTTAATCTTTGATTGTGACCAATCAGCAGCAATTTAGCTTTGATGGCTTTGTTCATGAGACTAAAAATGGCTCACAATGTTTTTCAGGGGTGTGACTTAATATTTGATTGTGACCAATTAGCAGCAACGTAGATTTGCTGGCTTTGTCAGACTTGTATAGAGCCATTGATTTTAGAAAAAAAACCACAGGAATCCTTCTGGGCTTGAGGTGCTTCAGCAAATCCTAGTTACAAGAATCCTAAGACACACTGAGTATGGACCAGAAGAGAGTATGAAAGGTGCTCCTCTCACTCCATGCATGATTCAGTTGGCTTCCTGACACCGATTTTACTGCTCTTCTGACCCCTTTGATGCACACTGACCAGGCGAAGAAGGCATGAGCAAACGGCACTACCTTGGGATTTTCCAGTCCTTTTCCAAAAACTTCCTCTGTAATCCATCTTTCTATGAATTGCACCTTCTTCTATAACATAAACCATTGAACCCAGGCCTCGTACTTCATTTTAAATGGCACCTGATGTTTAGGAACCTCTGTTACAGGTTGAGCATTGTTCCCACGTATTTCATAATAGCCGGATTCATCAATGAAATATTGCTCCAAAAATTTTTTAAGGATTTTTATCACTCTAAAGTTTTGACGTTTTTATCTGAATCCAAGTTTTCTGACCTTTTTTACGTCTTTACATTTTATTCGTATAACGTTTTATCAAGCTCCACAGTTCTGATTCTGTGAATATCTGTACCCCTGTCATACCTATCGGTACAGATATACCATCTGATGGTCCCGGTGTTCAGTCTGCTCCCCAGTGTAGAAATAGCCCAGGTTATAAGAACATTATTATTCTCTAAACTTCTGCAGCTCAAAATTTAACACAATCTTTTTTTTCCACGATCCTGAACCTGTGAGGATCTTCTGCAGATAAAAATACACATCAGACAAGTCACTGCCGACAAGTCTAAGAGTTCATCTGGATATTTTATTTATATGGAATGTTAAATGCATGGAGATGAAACTATCTCTAGATGAAAACCCAGGCGAAAAAATATATATTATTATAAAAATTAGTGGTGCGTATAGTCAGAGCAAACGTTATAAGGCAGCCGGGTGGGGAGCGAGAGGGGGTGGAGAATAGAGCAGTGGCAGCGGTATCTGCAGGGCATGAAAGTATAAGAAATAAGTTTCTGTATTACAAGTCTTCTCCGTTCTATAATATTGTTTTCACGGTTCTGGTACATCTAATTATATTTATCTGCAGGTTTATCTGTCTGTCTAGAAATATACAGAAACAAGCGACATCTTGACAGATTGACCGCTATTTTGTTAAAAATTATGTTTTGGCAAATATGTTATATGAATAGTATGGCTTGCTAGGCTGAAGACAATAACCGAAGCCATGTATCTAGTGAGATTCCGCAAACAGGAGATATAACTGTCACTTACGCATTTCAGGCACAAGTGGCCCTTAATAATAGCGATTACAGATGGATATATTTTTTGCTGAAAAATCCGGCGTTTCAGAACAAATATAGCTTCAAGATCCTTCTAGGGATCATAACTGGAAAAGAAACTAGTCTATCGCAGCCCCAGAGCTGCTACAGGTGATTGACAGGTCTCCCCTGTCAGTGTACATAGGGAGAGACCTGTCAATTACTACTAGCAGCACTGGGGAGAGCAATTGTGCATCCAGATTTTGAGTTATGCTGCCTGTTTGTCAGTATTCGAACCCAGCAGTTCTTCTGCACCAGGTGGCACCTCTTCCCTCTGAGCTAGTCAGCTTGCTGGACAGTTCCTTGCTAAACCAGATACTAGGACCTGTGTTGTTCCAGATGGTCTTCACCATGTGTTCCTGATTGTCTTCACTCCAAGTTCATGATTGGCTCAACCCAGTGATCTACTGATTGCATACCCAACTCAAACCTGGCACTGCACTTCCTTCCTTTGCGAGATTATTGAGCCCCCTGCCTTTAGTCTAGTTTCTTTCCACCTGCTGGTCATCCTCAAGATTCTACTACTGCTCTGTGTACCGAACTCTGGCCATTTCCTGACTACGATTCCTGCTTATCCTCCCAACTATGGGGAGAATAATGGTATGCACTCTGATCAAAACAATGCGAGGTGCTGGTAAGACAGACCCGGAGGCCCGAAGAGTCACGTAACCAAAAATTACTGCACACTCTGACTCGATATGATGAAAAAAAGTGTTCAACAAGTTTATTACAAAAAAAGAAAAGTTGCCATGGAATAAACAGAAGCACAATGAATTCAGATTAGACCAAACCCAACGTTTCGACCCACAAGGGTCTTATTCATGGGGTTACTTGATTTCCAGAAGTGCGTACACAAATGGCAAAAAGAGGAAAGCAGGTAGGCAATCTTTTAGTATAAATCCTGTCACTATGGTGTCACAGGAAGGCGCATCGGTGTCAACGACAATACAGTGCATGAAGATGAAGGCAAATGGCGAATCATTGAATAGCCAGGGGTAGCATTGTAACGCATAAGTTGTGCCTGTTAAGGCTCGGAGCTGCAATACTTCCGTATGGAACTCAATGTAGTGTACTAGAGAAAGAGGGGAGGTAGCGAGTCCACACACCCTCACTGGTAAGGCAGGATTAGACGTGCTGGACCTGTATTGTCCTTGAGCCAGAGTACATCTATGTCCAGTATGGTAGGATGTACTAGGGTGACAGGGGATGATGAATATGCACATCACCCTGAGCAAGGCACGGGAGTGCCACTCCTACACTCCATCACATCAGACTCAGCAGTACACCGGGAGCCAGGATATTCATCATCCCCCGTCACCCTAGTACATCCTACCATACTGGACATAGATCGCCAGAGGTGCCAGCATTCTAGGGGCTTATTTCAGCCGGGTCCCTGACTGCATACACAAAACTCCTCGCCGGAGGTGCCAGCATTCTAGGGGCTTATTTCAGCCGGGTCCCTGACCACACACACGACCACACTGGCGCTGAGCTCACACATATTTGACACTAGCGCATGGCCGTGCGGTCATGAGAACCTTACATAGCTGCAGCACCTACAGGACCTTCCAAGAAGGACCAATGGAAGGCTGCCACAGAACTTGATCAGGTACAGGACCTTCCTGGAGGACCAATGGAAGTTGCTGCAGTACCTGAGCATGTGACCCTTGATCTCCACTGAGAGATCTTACCCTGGGCATGCTCAGTGTGTGCAAAGCAGGACTTAGTCCCAGAAAAGCCTGCTCGCCGCAGATCAGTGCTGGGTACAATAGCAGAGCCTGGAGAGTTAATATCAGCTAGAATAGTATAACCCATATATTAAAACATAACTTTTACTATCATCATTAAAATTGGACAAAACAATAAAACACAAAGGTGCTCACGACGATAACAGTGCAGATAAAAAACTGGTTGAGTCTCACCAATTGCAGACTGGGGGTACCCACATAGATGAATGAGGGTCCCAGGGAGGGTCCAGCAAAGATAGAGCAATATGTGAGGGGGTGGGGACTGATTTCCTACTCCCCTGTCGTGCCCCAGCAATAACTCCTGTCCTTACAAGGACAGGCCCAGATGAGCCCTACACTGGACACCCCCCACCAGATGTATTGTAGCAAACGCCTCCCGTACAATAGCAGAGCCTGGACAGGCAGCAGTAACCCTTTGCACAATATCAGACTCAGTGAGACGCTGGGACCGACGTCTCCGCTGAGCAGGCTCCACTGCGGCCAATGCAGAATGGGAAACCGCAGCAGACACGGCTCGAGATTCCCCTTGTGCAGCAGCGGGAACTCGACTCCTAACACCTACAACATTTGGCTTTCTTTATATTGTGAAGCAAACAATAGTAAAAATAACTGAAAACTCCAGTGTGCACCCCCTAAAGTCAGTACTTTGTAGAGCCTCCTTTTTCGGCAATTATAGTTGCAAGTCGCTTTGGATAAGTCTCCATGAATTTTCCACATCTTGTCACTGGGATTTTTGCCAATTCCTCAAGGCAAAACTGCTCCAGCTTCTTCATGTTAGATGGTTTTCTCTGGTGAACAGCAATCTTCAAGTCTAACCACAGATTTTCCATTGGATTAAAGTCTGGGCTCTGACTATGCCACTCCAAAACATTTACCTGTTCCCCTTAAACCACTCGAGTGTTACTTCAGCAGTATGATTTGGGTCATTGTCTTGTTGGAAGGTGAACCTTCATCCCAGTCCTGGGTTCAAATCCCACCAAGGACAGCATCTGCAAGGAGTTTGTATGTTCTCCCTGTGTTTGCGTGGGTTTCCTCCGGGTACTCTGGTTTCCTCCCACATTCCAAAGACATACTGATAGTGAATTTAGATTGTGAGCCCCATCAGGGACAGCGATGATAATGTGTGCAAAAACTGTAAAGCTCTGCGGAATATGTTAGTGCTATATAAAAAAATAAAAGAAGAAAAGATGCCAGTCTCACATCACTGACAAAGACAGGTTTTGCTTATCCCTGTATTTCACATCAGACATGTTGTGTTCGACTTGAACCATTTTGTCTGCCCCTGCTGCTGAAAAATATCCCCATAGCATGATGCTGCCACCACGTTTCACTGTGGGGATGGTGTTCTTGGGGTGATGAATTATGTTGGTTTGGCACCAGACATAACATTTACCTTGGTGGCTAAAAAGTTCAATTTTGGTCTCATTTGACCACAGCACCTTCCTCTATACATTTGGGAGTCTCCCATGTGTCTTTTGGCAAACTCAAAACAAGCCTTACAATTTTTCTGTGTAAGTAAAGTTTTTTTTTGCCCACTTTTGCATAAAAACCACCTCCATGGAGTGTACAGCTTACTGTGGTCGTATGGACAGATACTCCAGTCTCTGCTTGGGAACTCTGCAGCTCCTTCAGGGTTACATTTGGTCTCTGTGCTGCATCTTTGATTAATCCCCTCCTTGCCCGGGCTGACAATTTTGGTGGGCGGTCCTCTCTTGGTAGGTTTGCTGTAGTACTATGTGCTTTCCGTTTGATAATAATTGATTTGATGGTGCTCCGGTGAATCATCAGAGATGATAACCCAACCCTGATTTGTACTTTTCAACAACTTTGTCCCTGACTTGTTTGGAGATCTCCTTGGTCTTCATGGTTTTGTTTGGTTAGTGGTGCCTCTTGCTTAATGGTGTTGTAGCCTCTGTGGCCTTACAAAAAAGGTACAGTGTATATACTAAAAAACTATGTGACACTTAGATTGCACACAGGTGGACTTTCTTTTACTAAGCATGTGACTTACGAATGTAATTGTTTGCACCAAAAATGTTTATGGGCTTCAAAGAAAAAGAAGTGAATACATATGCACATGACAATGTTTAGTTATTTGATCCCATAAGTTTAATTTATACCTATATTTTTCTCACTTCACTTCACCAACTTAGACTATTTAGAGCTGATGCGTCAAAAACAAATTGGATTACAAAAATATTTAAACACAGGTTGTAATGTAACAAAATAGTTAAAAAGCCAAGGGGGTGAATACTTTCACAAGCCACTGTAACTATCTCTTTATCTATTTTTTTTTTTTATCTGTTTATCATGTACCTATCTATTTATCTATCTATCTAAGGGTACGTGTCCACGATCAGGAAGGCCGTGCGGTATCGCCAGAGCGGCAAAGCTGCTCGGCGCTAAGCCCCGCCCCCTTCTGGGATGCGAGGATGCCGGATGTGTTCATTGTACACATCCGGGATCATCGCACCCCTCGCATAGGGCCCTGTGTTATTCATGCTGCGATCTGAAAAGACGCGCAGCATGTCCGGAGTCGCAGGGCCCCCGCGTGCGTGTTTCCACGCATAGTGGACACGGGATTTCAAAAAATCCCCTCCACTATGCTGGAACATCTGGACGCTGCGTGTTTGACGCTGCGGCCCCACGCAGCGTCAAACACGCAGTGTTTCCTGACCGTGGACATGTACCCTTAGACTGAAAGAAGGCAGCACTCAAAAAAATGTCAAAAGAAAAAGTGGACTTTATTCAGCCCGTAGCGTGGCGATGTTTTAGTTGCACAGAAACTTTATCAATCATTGGCCATATGGGCTGAATAAAGACCACTTTTTCTTTTGCAATGTTTTGGAGTGCTGCCTTCTCTTTATATTTTATGACTGGATTGTTGTTTGGGAGGCCTTGTACCCTTGAGAAAGGCTGAGAAATCCGCAGAAATGTTGCTGCTAATGGATCAGTAAAGCCACAGTTTTTCACTTTGATTTTTTGGAGTGCTGCCTGTTTTTTTTTTCTGACTTTCTATTTTGGAGGGGGTTTTTTTTGGTAGTGCTGCCAGATTTTCTTTAATTATCTATCTATCTATCTATCTATCTATCTATCTATCTATCTATCTATCTATCTATCTATCTATCTATCTATACGAAAAATGAAGGCAGCATTCCAAAACTTTCAAGGTGAAAAAAGTGATAAACTTTATTCAGCCCCACATGTCCTGGGCAATGTTTCGGCTCCTCCTGAGCCTTTGTCAAGCCTCAGGAGGAGCCGAAACGCTATCTATCTATCTATCTATCTATCTATCTATCTATCTATCTATCTATCTATCTATCTATCTATCTATCTATCTATCCCATATCTATCTATCTATCTATCTATCTATCTATCTATTATCCATCCATCCATCTATCATCTATTTATATATCTGAGTAATTGGACCGTAAAACAAATCTTTAAAAGGTTGCTGTCGTTTCAACGAACTTTGCATAAATCAATAATATAGGCTAAAATAAGTTTTGAAATATATCTGATCAGAGAAAAATACTTTTGTCTCCATTTATGAGCCACTTCATCTCTTATCCCCTGCCTGTTGAACTCACTGTTCACTCATAAATAAAGCTAAAATCCATCCTGTTAAAGAAATGGTGGACTGTTAGGTCACTGAGGGATCAGATTATAGCTGTTTATTTAAGTCTATGGATAGGAGAAGGTGGGGTAAGAGTGATCAACAAAGTGAGAGAGAAAGACACAGTGTACATATAATTGTGCTGTTACTTTCAAGTAAGTTTTGTCTCACCCCAGAGCTACATTCACATCTACACTGCTCAGTACTGTTATTTCATTTTCTCGCTTTTAAGTATTTTTTCTTATGCAGAGCTATATTCACAGCTACACTGCTCAGTAAAGCAATATAATGTTCTCGCTTTCAGTTGTTTTATCTCACTCCAGGGCTACATTCACAGCTACACTGCTCAGTAATGCTATATAATTTTCTTTCAAGTTTGGCCACATTCACATGCTCAGTATTTAGTCAGTCTTTTACCTACAAGGGTTGGACAAAATAATGGAAACAACTAACGTTTTGGCATCATAATCTTCGATCATGTGATAAACATGCAAACCGTGACATATGGTAATGTTTTGTAGTTGATTATTTGTGTTATGCGATATGTGTATGTAAATTAACTGTTTTTTTGCAGAATTGTAAGAACATTGATGAGAACCTGATACCAATGGCAGACCTCTCGGATTTTCAAAGAGGCCAAATTGTTGGTGCTCGTATGGCAGGCGCTAGTGTAACAGAAAGTGCCCGAATGCTTGGCGTGTCAAGAGGTACTGTCTCCAAAGTAATGACTGTGTTTGAAAGAGAAAGAAAAACGTCCGCAGCAAAGCACAGGTCCAGCTGAAAGTCAAAGTTGAAAGAGAGAGACCGTCGGACTCTAAAGCGAATTGTGAGAGACGATCGCAAGACCACGGCTCCGAAAATCACTGCTGAGATCAATCAACACCTACAGAACCCAGTTTCCACGAAAACTGTTCGTCAGGAGCTGCACAAATCTGGATTCCACGGAAGAGCTGCAATTAGAAAACCGCTGCTCTCAATGACAAATGTTTCCAAGCGTTTAGAGTGGTGTAGAAACCTCCAGAATTGGTCCCTCGAGCAGTGGAAACATGTGATATTCTCAGACGAATCATCGTTTACCCTATTTCCGACCTCCGGCCAACTGTACAGCCGATAGAAGTATT